>NC_092814.1:165827800-166170300 GCF_023375885.2 Dermacentor andersoni | reverse complement strand
AGGAGACTTTGAGAGTGCTGCCAAGAGCTGAGAAAACTTGTGTAATGATTAGCTAGGAGTTTCAAGAACATCTTGAGGGGAGTTACGCAGAGGAAAAAAAAAAAAAAAGAGAAGAAGAGATAGCATGTTTTGAGACATTTTATTGCATTATCATGACTCCACTAATTCTCCACAAATTTCAAATCTTACCAGTATATTTATCCAAGCATACACTCTATTCCTACATATTGTCGAACCAATACAACCTGTAGTTATTTTACAGCAAACATATTGTGCTCTCAACAAGCCTGGAGGCACACTGAAATTTTTACAATTTTGCTGTTGTCTTGTGGCTCCCTCATTCCTCCTACAGCTTTCAAATTTCATCAGAAAGTTTTTGAATACATATACTCCATTCATATGAGGTTTATACTGAACAATCCCAGTAGTTCTCTCATGGCACTTCAATATACAGCCTCAAAATGCTCCTGAGCAAGCAATCACTTCAACTGACTATTTCCTGCAAAGTGTCTAATTCATACCCAGGCCTGTATATGTATCCATGAATTACCCTTACCATTCCCACACTTCCTCTAATTTTCAGTGAGCTGAGACGTTTGGCTCTTCAGACAAGTGTGCGCTTGTGTTTCTGGGTCTGTGGTTACGTATCTCATTTACATGCCTTTAGTTTATGTGGATCTTGTTTATAATTATTTTTATGAGACATTTTAGTTGCAATAGAAGCTTTGTTGCAAAAACCTCATGCTCCTTGAAACCCCTCACATATTTATGCAACCTTAAGTAAGCATATACTAAGGTCAGTTGTTACTGCTAAATGGCACCCTTGTCAATTGCTAAAAGTAACCGGACGTTGCTGGAGGCTAGGGAAGATTTGGATTTTGGATGGAGTGAGTGGGGGGGGGAGAGAGGGAACGCAACAGCTGCCACTGTCTTTTGTGTATGCCTACTAATGGTTGAACAAATACGCTAGGGCTTTTCATATGCTTAAGTGTCAAATGTCATCATGTACAATTCTTAACACTTGGTGTTCCCTTGGCTATGAAAGTTGCTTGACCTAGACCCCCCCCCCCATACTGCACTGCATGAAGAATAAAGGAAGTTGAATTACCCCCTCCCCCCCAAAAAAAATAAAGCAGCATGAACTACCAAAAGTTGACATATTTTTAACAATATCACTACAGATAAACATTTAATTTGAGTTGCTTCAGCAAACAAATAGTATGGCAATCTAAGAAGTTTCCAAATGTTGATACTTCAATAGAACAAAATGTACAAAATACAGGTTAACATTTGGCTTATCTTAAAGGGCCCCTCACCAGGCCACATAGCAAATTTTGGTTATACGCTAGAAGTTGTTATGTGCCCTCTGGGAGCGTTCTACCGCAATAATCTTTCAAATTGGTTCATTAACAGCCTAGATAGAAATATTTCTGTACTGCGAACCCATGATTTCAGGAGGCGAGCATTACCATCAACATAGATGCTCTCTCTACTTGCCCTGTCTAGCCTCCGTAAGCAAAATTCCTTCCCTGCGTTTTCCTATACCGGAGCTGGAGGATAGTGTGACGCATATGTCACAGGCCCCACCTTTTTTTCTTTCTTTACTTGCTTTTCTGCTGCATGGAGCACTTTTGCTGACGGTCTCGCGTGTGAGCTGTCATGTTAGTCTCGTTTCGCACAGCACACTATTTTGCAAGTATAAGCGTACACCTGACTAGTAGTATCAGTTACTGCTACACGAACACTGAGGTAGACGCAAGCGGACCACAGAGCATGATCGTGCACTCAAGCATGGTAGAAAATGACATAGTTTCGTTCTCGGCATGCGGGACTGCGCGACATGGAAACAAGCAAAAGAAACGGAAGTACACCTCTCTTGCTATGGTACAAAGTAAAACAATGGCATGAGGACATTTGGTTTGTAGTTTTTATTATTTATCTAAACTTTACTTCATCTACTGAAGCAACAGATCGAACAAATAAGTGCTGTTACTTTGAATAATTCTCAAAGTCATGTGCCACTGTGAGTGACGTCACAGCACGGCGAACTATGTAGGCACACTTGCACGATTGACGTCGATTCTCCAGCTGGGAGCACAGTGCTCGCGAGGAGAAGGGCACAAAGCATTTGGAATTGGAAGGTTTAGAATTTCAGCTCTTTTCGCAGCACGTAGCGGTGTAATACTTTGCAGGCACGATTGTTAGCGCACATTGTATGCACTGCACTTGTCAGTTCAAAATGGCCAGAACTGGTGAGGGGCACTTTAATGAAGGCACTGTGTTGTGTTCTAAGCAAGAAGAAAGTACTAACTGGTCATTATGGGGAACCAGAAACCGTATTTATGCTTCTAAATTATGGTATAAGAAATAGCCTCAGTTGTTGCAAAATAAATTAAAGTAACATTTGCACACAATCAAGTCCCATCCTATTGTATCATCCACAGGGAACAACAAGCTCAAAAGCTCAAATGAAGTTGAGCACAATAAAAGACTACAAACGAGAATACACAGAGAGACAGTCTGTCTATCTGCCTGTTTCTCCTCATCCAGTTATTTATTGCGCTTAAGTTTGCCTTAGCCTACAAAATTATACCAACTAGCCTAATTGTCTTCATTACCAAAAACTTAGTTTTTAAATCAACTTGACATATGACCAGGACACTTAAATGAATGTATCTACCCTCTTTCATGTACACACTATTTGATAGAACACTTTTCAGCACTAACACACACTCGGTCACAATTCATTGTCATCAATTTTGCAATATACCACAAAGTAATCACACACTGCTGAGTAGCAGCCTCAAACTACCCCGAACTAACACAACTGCGCTATTTACACAACACAACTGCATTGTTTTTATCTTCTTTCTTTAGTTTAAAGTGCTAACGGAATGAAACGCGTCAATTTAGGGCTAAGTAGTGCGCATACTTTCGTTTCAACCGGCTGCAGTTCGTGTCACATCGACGTTAATTATGGCGCGAACGCTTACACCGGAGTCCTCGTCACGTTTGGTGACCAAATTCCTAGCAACATGACATGGTGCTGTCGCGTAGTTTGCATATATGTAGGGTTCTACTAAATGCTCTGTGTCCTATTTCATTCCGTGAGCACTGTACATGTGTTTGTACAGCTTTTGTTGAGAATGATTAATCACTTATTGAAAATGATCAGTTACCAACTAGCCCAACTTTTCGTTCGGCAGAGGAAACGATGAAGAGTACAACATTAAATAAAGACATTGCACTGCTGCGGACACAGCAGTGCAAAATCCTTATTCTTGACCAATCACTTTTGGGGCCAATTTCACTACTATTGTATGACAAAACGTCCAGCACAGCACATGTCTCGAGCTATGCACATCCTGCGATGTGCTAGAGGACTGTGCAACATGAGAATTAATGCTAATGGGGGGCATGTCATTGGTTTTATCAACAACTCCTGCTGGCTTAACCTATCAAAGGGAAGTGAAAGTGATATCCAAAAGAATGATGAACCAAGAATATGGCTCCTGGTTGTCATTTCTGGTTGAAAAATTATACCACTATGGGCTGCATGGACCTTTTCTCTCTCTGGTTGTCAATTACTTTTCAACTCATACCCAGTCCATCGCTCTAAGTTCAATCAGATGCAGAAAGATTCAGCTCCATAGTGGCATGCCACAAAGTTCAGCGATTGCGCCACTTTTGCTTAATGTGCATTTCAATGATGTATGTATTGGACTGCAACATTGCCGTATATTTCAGTATGCCGACGACATTCTTATAATATCAACTAATGAATGTTACTCAGAAGCAATTTCTAATTTACAAAGTAACTATTATCTAATAACATTATGGTGTAGCAATAATCAAATTACACATAATAGCAACAAAACTCATCTTACGTGTTTCCACAACCCTCATAAACATGTTCCTGCTAATATTTAAGTGTGTCTTCATTCTTCCAGTAGTCTGAACTGCAATGGTCCATCAATAGTGTGTGTTATAACAGTTAAATAGTACTTGGGTTTGTTGTTTGATTTTGACATGTCTTGGAACAGTCATCTAGCCTACGCTTGTGAGCAATTAAGGGAAACTGCTTGTTTACTTTGCTTTATAAAGGCATTTTGCCTTTTCCAAGTGAGGAAACAAATTGTACACTCTTTGGCATATTCTGTGGTACAGTGTGGTATTTGTTGCTTTTCTTTTTGTTCTGTAGACTGACAAAGCAAAGTTGACAGTGTGCTCAAGGAATTTTTAGCTTCAGTAATGTATGGTTTACAGGAAGACTAACGTCTGTTTTTTTTTCTGCATGTGCTGGACACTTTGAGCATCTATTTATTGAAACTGTGCTTTTTAAGTATTTGTGGTCACAACAGTTTTGCAGGTCCTATATGCCTGGTTGTGAACTGCGATGCAGGGCTCCTCTTATTGTACCCTGTGCACGTGCGCAGTATGCCGAATGGGCTCGACCCTATTATGTGCCTGCTATGTTTAATAACTTGCCTGCAGAAGTCCTTGCGCTACATTTACAAAAAGATTTGAGAGTTCGAACGTGACTTGCTTGTGTAATATCTTAAAATTATTTTTTACTCTAACAGTGTGCAGCGTACTGGAGTGAAACATTACAAAAAATATATCTAGTACAATGGCTAAACATGTACTTTTAATATGTTTATACACAAGACCATTTTTATTTTGTTCTTTTGTGTATGTTTTTTGTTTGTTTTCTATTATCACTTTTTTTTTTTTTCCGACTGACTGCTCTTGAATATTTTATTGTGAACTGTGTTGCCCGCCACTGCCAAACACTGTCCCTCAAGCCCTTCGTGGCTTTGGCAGGCACCCAAGAAGTGTATTTGTAAAATGACGAATAAAATTATTATTATTATTATTATTATTATTATTATTATTATATTGTTCTTTTATCAGAAGCTGTAGCTTCATGGCCATCATGACCACAAAATCCCTCTACAGTTTGGTACCCTTGTCTACACACCATGCCAGGAACAGCCAATAAAAATTTTTTTTTATTCCACCCAGAGAGCTTGGGGTACACCAAAAAGCGCAATCTGAAGTCCATAGCACATTATTACACGGTATATACAGTGCTAGAGCAGCCAAAAGGCTTTTTGTATCGGACATTTTGGCTTTTCTAAGGCATTTTGGATAAGCAAATCATACGAAATAATATAATGTAAGCTCTGCTACTCTTGAATCATTTTCCAAATCTATTGAGCTATGAAGACATAAATATAGTACAATGTTTAATGAAATCCACGATGTGGTAAGATGCTTACAAGATAGCAGCAATGGTGAAATGACAAATTACGTACAAAAGGTGAAACCTCATCTTATATGCAATGTTAGTACTATATAGTTTCACGTCTCTTGTAGAATCTCTAGGCTCGCAGGTGCTTCTGAGAACCTCTCCTGCACCTCCTGCAACAGTGTCTCATCCTTCTGGATGTCGGAGAAACATTTTGCCTTCATTCCTTTTGAAATTGGGAGTTTTGCATTTTGTTTGCAGATTTGATTTCATCCTGGAGATTCTCTTCATTTGCCTTTTTTTCATTTTTTTTTTTCAGATACATATTGGAACCAGTCTAGTTTTGTTCAAGTTTAGTGCTTACTACTTATTTCTCTGCTGCTAGTCGCTGCTGTTAATGCTTGCAGGCAACCATTACTCTGCTGAGCAGTTATTGACTTAGTGGAATCGCCACACTTATGAGACCGTAGGACCGGAGACAATGCAGCTCACTTTGTTTGTTCTTGTGACTTAGCCTGTAGAGGCAGACTCATAAAAGGTAACACTGACATGCCACTCCCACATAGGCTACAAATCAGGAGAAGTACAAGTTCTGGTTTCGTCGTCCAAATCATTGCCATCAAACCTCCAGCAGGAGCCTTTGAAACAGACATGGAGCAATTATTGCCAAAATTAGGTTTTTGTAGCAGTATGTAGCAAGATTTGGCCTATGTGGTAGTTAGGAGCAAATATAGCAGCAGTTCCACTACTGCATAAAGCATACCATGTGTCCCAGCTAGCATTAGCCAAGCTGTTGAGAGAAAATGAAATAAGACATGGTGCAAGATACAATTATAAAACCTACAGTGTTTATTTGTCACAGGTCTGGTGATGGATTACCATCGGTCTTATGATCATAACTTGCATTGTGTTTTTTTCTTCATACTTTCTTTATTTTAACAACTTGGCTAAGGTCAGCTGAGACGCCCTGTATACAGTAAACACCTGCTAACTTGAAGGTGTAATTACCGGTAACAACTTCAAGATAAGCAGAGTTTTGAGATAAGCGAAATCACGAAAATAGAAGCCCACCAGCCGTCTATAGACCACATGGAGCTTTTCTGAAATGCCGCCACTCATATTCTCAAACACTTTCGCATGCATGGGTCCTTTACACATTGGCGTCTACGAGCAGCGGCGTTACTCGCACTGTGCCAAGACAGTGTGCTTGGAACAGAGTCAAGACAATTGATCCTAATGCAGTGTTTGAAACCTGGTCATTCGAGTGTAAACGATTCTAGACACTCAGAAAGCTGACACTGCTACTTTTTGCACAGTAATGAATTCCGGACAATTTCACTTCAAAAACAAAAGCTGAACTGCAGAAGAATGCAACTGTCACACTTTTAGCAGAATGCGATGATTAACGTGGCATTTATGCTTTACCATCGAGCAAGCATGAGGTGAGCACAATCTTGCCGAAAGGCTGTGGGCTTATGCGAATGCTGGCTTCTTCTGGGTGCAGCACATGGGCTGATCGTTCCTGCTCAAAAGTGTCAATTATCTTGCCTAAGGTCGTGATTAATACGCTGTGACCACATTGACGGGTCACTGACAGTGTCTTAAAAGAGGAAAAAATAAAAAATAAAAAAGAAAAAATCAGCCTGACTCCCAGCTCACTGCTGCTTCGTGAGGCACAACAAGGTGCCAGTGAGACCCTGAGCAAGTGTGTGCAAGTGGTGATAGACAGAGAGAAGGGGGAATGATAAGTGGGGAGCACAGCCCAGTGCAGCGTCTGGCTTGGCTAGTGAGCTGCTGTTGTGTGAAAAGAGAGTACAAGCAATGCTGCCAACGCTGCCCGTTGCCCTTTTTCCCTGGCATTTTTGAAGTCAAGATTTTGAGATATTCGGAGTCCGGTGCAATAACTTTTTGAGATAAGCGGTGAAAAACACATGGTTTAACACTGCAGCCAGAAGAAAATTTTTGGCTTAACCAATATTTTAAAACATCAGAGTTAGAGTTAATGAAGGTTTACTTATATTCCAATTACAGTGTTAAGTTTATTGCTATGATGTGATGACACAGTTCATTTCATCAGCAGTGCCATGTATATATACAGAGAGCAGGGACGCTCTGAAGCAATTCGTGGGCACCCTCAGGGTTGAAACAAAAGTTGGGGACGAAGATCTGGGGCAGCAGGCTCCATAGGGACCATAATTTGCTAGTGCAGATGGACTGAGCACTGGGAAATGCAGGCGACGTTGCTAATAAGGCCACGGTCATGCTGGTGAACGAAAATGAGGCAAGTGACCATTCCGTCCCGGCTGTCCCAATCCTACCTGTGCCGAATGACCCAGACCTGGCCGAACAGGTCAGCATGGCCAAACAGAAGAGGAGGAGTTCCCTAGCAGCGCAAACTTTGTCAAATGACCACCTACTACCACCAAACCCACAGTGCCCAAGTGCTAGTTTATAGGTGCACACTGGCGTTATAGTTATAGTTATATATATATAGTTATAGGTGCACACTGACAGGGGATGTGCTTGCCACGTGGCATCTTTACAAGAATGGCCCGCACCATAACACCTTGGGCAGCGAGAAAATGGATAACTCCAGCATGAAAATCAACAAAGCCGAGGACTCACTGGATTATGATGCTGCTGCGCCTCCACAACACCGGTAACCTGCTTAACGTGCCATACAGGTGTTCGACTGACAACAAAACACATGTTCTGGGAGAGCCCCAACTACAAAGACGTCCGGCAGCAATACCTCAAACCGCACATTAGGACTTTTAAACATTGGACAATACCCAACAGTGACGGTTCAGCCCACGCAACGGTGCAGTACCTCTGGGACTTTACATGCGAGGCTGGGATTTACTAATTTGTGATCTCTTCCTTTCCCTTCTATTAAACCCACTCCCCTATGTAGGTCTTTGAGCCAGTTCTTATCCATGTAAAGATTTATCAATCGATCACTCTCCCAGCTATGCAAAGTTTACACCACATCTGCATTGTTCACTTTGATTTCACTGCTATATGCATAAAAATGCTAAAGGATGCTCAATCTATTTAATAAATTTTCTAGGATAATACACTCAAACAACTGCAAGTCTTACAGATTAATTTTGCCGCAACTCTTACGTGTCGATGACAAAGACAATGATGGGAGCTTTAGTAGGCTTCCCGTGCATCGGCCTAGCGGAGATTATATGACGAAGAAGTTATCTGTAGGCTCAACTACTAAGACAAGCTGTGTTTGTTATACGTGTCCTCGTCCCTTATCTTCGTTGCACCATGACCCTTGTGGAGGTGCGGGGTATGACAACCTGATTCTCCGGACCCCTCCTGGGAGCCGTTCATCCAGCCTGGACACTCTGTCGCCCACTGCAACGCCTGTGCATCGTTTCAGTCGTTGGTTGCAAGGCCTTGCTCAAGAGCTCACCCCCCTGCAGAAACCTTTGTCCAGACGCTACCCATCACCGCCCATGGCCTACGCCAGCCCGCCACAGGATCCCGAAAGTGTCGATTTGTCCAGCCCACCACAGGTAACCCTTTTTCAACCACAGGTTCCGAATCGCTTTCACGGTGGCGCCTTTGAAGACGCCGAAGACTGGCTTGACCAATTTGAGCGTGTTGCCAAGATCAATGAGTGGAGTTCTAAACAAAAGCTCACCAACGGCTATTTTGCTCTTAGCGATAGCGCTCGTATGTGGTATGTGTGGGGATCGAGGTGCCTTCCCGCGCCTCGTCCCCCAGCTCACGCGTTGTGCTCAGCTCGATCTCCGGGAACCGCCGCCCTAACGGCAATATGGCAGACGCGCCTAGCGTGCCAGAGCTAATTTCCTGCGCAAACCGTGCTTCTCTCTCACCTGCTTGAACCACCGTGCGAGCAAGTGTCACCGGGACGCGCCCTGATTGGCCTCCCGAGTGGCAGCCCCCGGGCACCCTCTCCACCCGAGCTCCCTTCCGCTGAGCGCTTCATCGCTGCAGCAGATGCTCACCGGCCCGCAACGAGTTCGCTACATGGGATCTTTGCTCCCGTAACTCCCCATTCACTCGCTTGGTGGACCGCTTACCAGTTAGCCCTAGCATAGCGGGCACGCGTACTCAATCGGTCTTGCGGTGAGCCTTTACCCATAAGCGCCGTGACTGTCGCACTGTGCTGTATCTTGGGTGAATAAACCCGCGTTTGTTAGCGATCTGATTCTGTAGCCTTCTCTGCGCCGTGTCAGAGAGTCGACGAACCCTACCGTAGGGCCTTTGTGGGTTGCAGAGTGGAGGAGCGCCGTGCCCTTTCCTGACCGTCGCTCGTAGAGTGAGCCTTGTGCAAACCCATCTCCACATATGAAAACCGAGAAGGCATTCTATCAACCTGGAGTAACTTCTGCCAGCAGCTCCTTGACACCTTGGTGACTGTCGACCGATGGGACCATGCCCAGCAGCTAATTAAGTTACGGGTTTAGAAACCCAATGAAACCATCACAATGTTCGTCGAGGTCATGGCCCATCTGTGTTGTAGAGCCGACCCAAACATGACCGATAAGAAGTTAAGCTACCTCATGTGTGGTGTGAAGGAGCAGTTGTTCGCTGGACTGGTGTGCAATCCACCAAGTACCAGGCTGATTTTATCAAGGAAGCTACTGCTATTGAGTGAGCACTTCATCAATGATGTAGACAGTATGATCGCTTGTCCAGCAGCAATGAGGTCAATGCCGCCGCCATAACTGTTGACACTCGGGGCTCTCTGCGCGATCTGATTAGGGAGATTGTTCGCGAAGAAATTCAAAAGTTAGAGACTCCGCCAGTGGAACCGCCAGTGGCGTCTGTCGTTGAAGTCATACATGACGAAATCAGGCAAGCGTTTTCATCTCCAAGTCTTAGTCCTGAGCCACATTCCATGAACTACACTGCTGTGGTCCGACGTTCACCACCTGTTATGTCGATACCGCCGTACTGCCAGCCATCGACTGCTGCATCTTGGTCATCCCAGGAAGAGCCTCTGAAACGTCCGGAGTTTCAGAAAACGGACGTATGGCGGACTGCAGGACAGGCACCCACTCTGTATCAACTGCGGTGGTGTCGGCCACATTTCCCGCCATTACTGGCATCATGACGTACCATTTTGCCCTCTGTGCCCATGAAATGCCTGACAGTGTAAAATTAGAAGAAGCTGATGGGTGAGAGATTTATAAGGTGTAAACAACTTTATCGGTTTAAAAAGAAAGAACAAAATGTAAGAATTTATGGCCCTTCAAATTCTGGTGGTGTGTGATACTCTGTAGATCTAAGGTGCATAAAAAAATCAGTTACATAATTTTTCAGCAACACATACTTCTCCATACTGAGCAGTAAGTGTAACTTTAATAATTCTGGGACTACCTTTGGAAAGGTTTGTTACCTTGGGGAAAAGTAACCGATAGAGCGCAGCACTCAAATATCTTACATTTCAGCAAATCTAGTGCTGGAAGAGCTTGTTAGCGTTTATGTAACATTTCCGTAAAAAGAGGAAAAAGAGCTAGGAAATTAACACTAACCAGAGGTTTTACACAAAAGACCAAATATTATTCAGTCCATAAATATCTTGGATCAATGAAAATACAGACACACCTGCTCAGCCACCATGTTGGCAATGTCTTTGAATATGGTGTTCAGTTCTGTGATGGACCGCAAGATGTTGTTGATCTCTCGCTCTCGCATATGCACCATTTCTGTGTTGTCTTCCAGGAAAAGTTGGTCTTCCATCTGGAGCTGATGCTGCAGTGTGAAAAAAAGAGAAAGAAAAAAAAAAAAAAAGAAAGAAGATGCTGCAGCAGTTGAACATGTTAATTTACAAACTCGCTGCATGTCTCTGGATCTACTTCACTTTTTTTATAAATTTTCAGCAGCTGCATGCCAAACTTTTGTCGATCTCACCCATCAGCTAAAATTTTATTTCTTTCAGGGGTACTACTAACACTAAGAAAAATGAGACGTTGTTCTGAGCTTTAATGGAGACTTTTTTTTTTTGCCAGGACTTATAAGACATCAACTGACAAACTGTCCCAATGAAAAATGCTACCAGTCACTGCAGCGCTCATCAGCTGGAGTATTAGTGTGATACAGCAGTTGTTCCTTATGCTTAGCCTTGAGGAACATACTTATGGTTTACAATTCAAAGCAGAGAAACCTGCATGGGTTTCCTTTACAGCTTCGTGCTACAGTTGGGAAGATGACACTCTTTCATGAACCTTCCTCCACCTTGTGGGCTTTCACCGAATTGATTTGCCATAGTTGGACGGATTCGTCTTGATCTTACAAAGCCACACACAAGCTATGAAAGATATGACACTCTTTCATGAACCTTCCTCCACCTTGTGGGCTTTTACCGAATTGATTTGCCATAGTTGGACGGATTCGTCTTGATCTTACAAAGCCACACACAAGCTATGAAAGATGCTGCAGCAGAGAATTCCAGATTGATATTGAGTGTCTGGCGATAGAGTGCACAGAAATTCCAGCAGAGAGGCATTTTTGCATATTTCCATGATTGAAATGCAGCTGCTGTGGCCATATTGTACTTATGACATCACGCTCAACAGCAATGTGTCATAACCACCAAACCACCATGGCAGGTTAATATAAAAACAGTACCTTCTACATTGAGATTATTGCAGTTTCCACACTTAGCTCATGGAAAGTGATGCAATTTTCACCAGGAAGACTGGATCCTGCTCCATACACACAGGCACACGATTCATCCCCGATTACAAGTTACATAAGATAACCCTAGGCCCCCCTCAAGTCCTCTGCAACAGCAGCATACTATTCCTGATGCCAGCTTCTTCCGGTGGATGCAAAACTTACTTTACCCTTACATTTTATGCAACGATTCATGTAAAAAAAAAATGCCATCAACCACAAAGTTTGAAGTCTGACTAAAACTTGTAGATTATACAAATTTTTGATGTTGAGCACGTGAGAGGCCCGCACTAAACTAATGCTCATTCTTTAAAGGATTCCAAATAACTCCTGAAGCCTCATAACAGAACTCAATTTAATCCATACCCAATAGATTGTCTCCAAAAAGCCTCATGAAGTGTTATAATAGTTTCCAACGATGAATGCCGAGTTTTAAATTAATACATGAAACAAATTCATTGATCACTGCACATGTGGTAAAAGTCAAGCTCACTTGTGGTACTGCACTGCCAAATGAGCAACCAACCATGCATAAGTTGTAAAGTTTCTCTACCATGCGCAAAGACGCATCAAGGTTGCGATACTAGTGGTGAGTGAGGCATTTAACTCTTTTTGTACCGCGTCCATTGTGCATGGTTAGCCCGCTAATTAGGGTTTGAAATGCCGCTTTTGAGACCTGCCGCGCCACTCACAGACACACTGCGCTATCGGATGCAAAGGAGAACTATACTTTTGTTTTCTAAGCAGCTAAATTTTTTCCCAAGAGACAGTGCTTTTTTAACACACTCCGAAGTTTTGCGATCGTCAAAGTAGGAAGCAAAAATGGCTACCTCCGGGAGCGGCATGTGCACTTCGAAAGATCGCAGATCTCATGATACCGCTGCGTCTGCGGCTCAATTTATCCGTGGATTGAGCAGCAGCTCGTCCAAGGATGCTGTCTTTTTGTCGGACTTAGATGCTGAGAGTGACGACGATGCAAACCAGCCCGGAAGATTGGCTGCCACAGCCTGGCATGCGCAATTGTAGTGCTTGCAGTTAAATTTTTGTAGTGAAACACCTGTTCAATGAAAAAGTGTTTTTTTTTTGGAGATAGTGCCTATAGACGGCAATAGATTTTGTATATCCCATCATTTTCTTTTTACATATTTTTCTTAGTAGATACACGCGTGTCTCTAGAAACATTGTTCAATCTTATCTCACAATCCTGATTCAGGCAATTGACATCTTTTTTATTAGATATATATCGTTAATAAAGCTTTTATGGGTGAAAAGTGCACTCACTCTGCTTTTTGTTTATGTATTACATAAAATATTCAGTGCAGTAGTTCCTTCAGAAAAAAAAGATCTGGCATAACCTATAAAAAACACCTATTTCCCCCATGGTAGGGAAAGAGCTAAACTAGCTGAACACATGCCTTGAAAATTTTAAGTGCTAAGAGATGTGTCATGATATTCCAACCCAGCAGCACAGGCACATCCAGTATTTGTAATAAGTCCAACTGCACAGCTGCAAGCTGCACATACAACATGTACATACATCTCCTCCAAATCTTTCTGGAGAAAGCTGTGTCTCTTCCATATAAAATGGGACATCGAAAAATTTGTTCGAGTGCTCCTCTCTTGATTGAAGCCCTGTAGAAGAGAGATAAAAAGCAAATCAAAATTAGAATTACTGGAAATTACAACGCTGCTACTCTGAGCATTTTCTTAAAAAAAAAAAATGAAGTGCAGAATTTTTTTTTTTTCTCTTAAACGTTGCCGCAGAGAGTGCTTTCAACATGACTCAGGTAGCACCATCAAGGTTGAATAAAATTTGATGCAAGGTGTTGTTGCTGTACTGCATTCCAGACTACTGTACTATGCAAAACGCCATCATCCTTGTTGCAAAATGTAAGATATTATGGACAAATGAAATGTGAAAGTGCAAATTTAAAATTAAACACAAAAAATGGAAGCATCTCATCGATGAATATTATTACGGATGCAATTAATTTTCCTCCACAAAGAATAGTGCATTGCATGTTGAAGTTGTAATGAAAACACTAGCATACTCCCTACCAAAACCTGACTTCGCTGTTCTGAATTGAAGGTTTGTTTTCTTTTTGGCTAACAAGATTGTCAACAAACATTGTGACCTCTTTTATTTTTTTATTATCTTGTGCGGAAGGGTGTCGCAGTTCTGGGAGCAGGTCCTGGACCTGCGAATGATTCAAGGCTAAACTGGCCTCCAAAAAACACGCAATTTTCTTTTTTTTAGGGGTGTGCAAATATCAAAACTTTCAAATATGGTTAATTAAGCTTTTAATATTGAATCGAATATAAAATAATGATATGCACTGCATTTATTAGCAAGTTGGGTTAATTTGATATGATATATTAGAACATTGCAATTACTTGGAAAATTGAGTAATTCCCACTAGCTGTCCTCGCCAACCTGCGCCTTATTGTACCGCATCAAATGCCCGTAAACTCGTAGGCATTTGACTCTGTGCCAGTCGTCACTCATCACACTTGCTGTTAAGCAATAAGCTCAATACTGGGGGTGGCGCTAAAAAGAAAAAAGAACGTGCACCCTCGCTTTCCACATACCCGTGCCCTTTGCTACTGAGAGGCTGGCTTTCATGCACAGTTTAAATGTTTAATGGCAAAGTGTGCTTTACAGGTGAAATTTCGCCAGCAGCCCAAAATTATCAGAAAATTCAGCACAATATCACCCCGGTATTTTTAGATTACATAGAAACAAATGCTAAGAACTGTGTTTACACCCGCACAGACAGCAATATATTCGATTCGATTTGAATATTTTATCTAACCAAATATTCAAACACTCGAGATCTATTTTTTGAATTGAATATGAAAAAATATATTTTTCTTATTTTTCTCTTTTGTCCTCCTTTTTTTTTTATTGCGGGCGTGCGTTTCACAGACCCCCAAAATTTGCTTCACAGAACCCCAGGGTCTACGGACCCACATTTGAGAACCACTGGTCTACACCGTATTTACTTGCATAATGAACACACTAGCGCAATAAACGCACCTCCCTCTTTCCCAATTAAAGAGTGTGTTTTTGCTTTTCCTCACATAATCATCGCACCATGAACTTGCTGCCATGAAGCCGGAGGCATACGGCATGATTTGGTGTCTGATGCATTTTGCTGTGCCGTAGCACCGGATTGGATGCCCAGTGCATGACAAAAGCAGATGACATGGTACGATTCAGCGTCCTATATGGCGCCGGATGTGCAAGAACGGCAGGTGCATCTTAGGCATTTCTTCGTGCAGGGATGGTCAATTATTTTTTTATTCCATTAATGATTAGGCATTCATCACTCTAGCCTTTAATTGATTATTTGCTTTCGGTACAGGGTATTTCATCGATTAATTGATTGATCAAAATTTTTGCCAGGCACTCTTAAAAAGGTTGAAACACAGTTATCTACTTTTGTAGGACCGTATCTTAATGTTTGAGAGGTGGACCCAAGTGTGAAACACAAGGATGTAAGTGGTTCATAAAGTATAATCTTTAACTTGTTAAAAACTAAATATGTTTGGGGACTGTTGCTTTTGAAAAGATAAACAGTGTAGAATTAAATAAGAGACATGGCACTAGTGAATCCCTGTATAGTACAGTTAAATAAGAAATAATAAAAATGTCAAAAGTGAAAGATGAAGTCTAACTGAAATATGGAAGAAATTGCAATATGCACAAGGTAAAAGAAAATTACTTATCTAGGATTTTTAAACCACATACTCTTTTCTGCTGAGTGGAGGAATGTCAATTGGCTGGGATGTTTGGGGGAAACGACACCTTATATGAATGGCCACACAATCAGCATGCAAGAATATATGCTGGGAAGCTATAGATTTGCTGGAATCGACATGAACTCCATCACTATGTCAAACACATGCGCTAAACCGGCACGCATGCTGTGAAACGTTTTTTAGTGGACTGGGAGTGGCATGAAGATCGACTGGGTAGCTGTAGTATGCCTTTGATTGGGAGGGCATTTAAAACTTTCGGCTTCGGGTGGCATGGGGGAAGAGAGGGGAAGCGCTCAGCTGGGCATCACTCAGAAAAACAAAAACAGTCGACAGTCACTCTGCCACAGCCGCACAGTCATTGCTCATGCTCCGCCATACCAGTATGATTTCAAATTTCTGTGCCACTCCTGCCAAACTCTCGAAAACAATTCATCGAACAGGTCTAATCAATTAAGCTGATTAAATGAAAGGTGGACCTCAATGAATAATAATAGTTTTGCGGCATACATTTAAGCAATTAATTCATTAATCATTCATCGATACTACCAACTCTATTGTCATGTCGTAGCGCCAGATCAGATGCCTGGCATGTGATCGTGGTTGTAATTGTAATCCGGCCCCGCAACATGCCTCAGATCCGGCTGCTGTTCCGGCACATAGGACGCCAAATAATACCATGTGTCTCCTACATTTTGGAGATGGTCTTCGAAAAAAAGAAAAGAAAAAAAAAAAAAACCATCAGAATTTTAACTTTCATAATGAACGCACCCCCGAAGTTTGCAAAAATATTTTGGGAGAAAAAGTGGGTTTATTATGCAAGTAAATATGTATTTGTAACTAAGTGGGTGATTACAACAGACAGTTAAGTGGTGTGATGCAAATTGGGAAATTTGTTGGCATAAGATGGAGTAAGCTGGGAGAAGCCTTCATCCTGGCAATGGACATGAAGTAGCGCAATGATGATGATGATGGTTTCCAGTTTGTTCTTACAGTACACCTCCACCACGAAGCAAGAAACACTTAGGAGTGGAAACTCCGCTGTTAGCGGTGACCAGAAAAGGTCACAAGCCCGCAGAGCCACTATCATGCTGGCGGTACCTGGCGGCAGAGAAAGAAATTACAGCCGCTTTGGTCGCCAAGGCAACCGGTCGTGCGTATTGCTTGCGTTCGGCCCCTGCGTGCCTGGCACAAGTTCTACTGAGGGTAGGGCAGTCACGCGCGCCTCTTCAGCGCTGGCAGCCTGGACAGCGATCAGTGCTACGCCTCAACCATTTGAGCACAGTAAAAAATAAAACGCAGTCTTTTCGCTGACCGCTATGATTAGGTAACCTGTAGCTTGCGGTTGTACGCGGCCCTGTTGTTTCACCCACGCGATGACTTTGACTGGATGGCTGTAAGCGCTGCCGGCATTCGTCGAAGACAAACATGCCTTCAATTTCTTTGAGCATATTACCAGGCTGATTTTCGTCAAGCTCATGGGCCTCACACACTGTGTGAACATCGCTGACGTTCACCGCCGTTGATGTTCCTGGCTTGTCGTATACGTTCATTCTTGATCTTTTAACGGTAGCATGACTGATATTTCATGATTCTTCCCGGTGAGTCCGCTTCTTTTTCGGGGATGTCAAAGATGCTGGAGATGGAAGAAAGATGCAAGGAACAGCCTCTGGACGCAGTCCAGGTTTTTTTTCGGGTGGTTCAGGATTGCCTCGCCTCTAAACTCGCCGTAGTATTTATCCCGTCTCATCATGTTGCTCGTGAAGTGCTTCTCACAGACGTAATCTCTCCATGTGAGCTGGCGGCCGTCCCCAGGAATCGCCGCAGCCCTTGGTTGCAGAATTTCAAGGTCATTCGGAACTTTGATTATGCTCACCTTTTCCCTCCAAGAGTTGTACTCGGTTTTGCAGTTTTCAACAAAACACTTGCGTCCCATCTTACGCTAGCAAATTCTGAAGAAGGGCATTCACGCGTAGCAGTGCTGTTAGTATTACGGTCCTCTAACAGACACCTACAAGAACTGTTGGTGTCTGTTACTTGTAAGGGCGTACAAAGACAATGTTACAGCGTGCCCGCTGAAGCGAACATCCGTGTCGTCTGCTTGTCGTCTGGTTTGAGCACAAGACGCGGGTGCCGCCGAAGAGAGCGCGCCTGAGCTGTCCGCCCGGGCGTCTGTTTCTTTTTTTCCCGCTACGGCTTGTATGACACATGGCGCCACCACTGCATGCGTCCCCGTCGGCGTATGCTATTTTTGTGACTTTATCTGGTCGCCCGCGCACGCCCGCGCTGACGGGAGTTTCAACTCCTACATATTCTTCCTCCGTGACCTCCACATATGCTTAGGTACAAGTCAGGAAGGTACCATTGCGCTTGGTCACTGAAAGTTCCACACACTGTTGCAATGGCCCTACGAAAAAAAAAAAAAAGAAACTCCCAGAAGGTTCCATCCCATTTTAACTAATGAGTCTCTAAACAAGCCTGAAAAGATGTCATCAGCTGTCGTTTGTGACTTCTACAGTTTTTTATAAAGCAACTCTTGACATAAGAACACATTCACAAAGTCAATTCAGCAACTCATGATGATTATGAACAAACACCAGGGTACTTGCCTGAATTTACTTATTACCCAGGAAAAACCTAACGGCTGCCATGTTCTTAGGACTAATTTCAGACATATGCTAAGTGTTTTATACAGACAACTTGGCATCAATAAAGTTACTGTGACAACTCACAGGTCCAGAAAGCTCCAAAATTTAAAATATTGCAGCACAACCCATCTCATGATGACTGTCGACAGCAGTGCATTAGCATTGCATCAATATTGCAACACAACGTAATGCCACTGTTGAAACGAGTTATGTATGAGGTGCGTACTGCAGTGAGACTCCTTTTTCATGCGTCCCTAAGAACACTTAGCACAACCTAGTGCCGCCACCGTGAAGCTTGCGCATGGCCTCTGAAATGCATGGCCCACTGGTGCCTGCGAACACTGAGAAATTAGTCATGCGTCAACTAGGCTCCTCTCTCGTATTTCTTTTTGGACGTGCTGCAGCATCTAGTGGCACTGACGATAAGTCTATGCGTGACCTCTGAGATGAGAAGTGTGGCACGCCGATGCCTGTGAACGTGGAGAATTGTTCTCTCGCTGGCCACACATTCAGTGGCACATATTCCGTGATGCAAGTTGGCGAGAGATTCGTTGAAGAACAGCACATACACAGCGAGTTCATGGCGCTGGTCACTAAAGCATTGGTGTGAAAGGCATTAATTAAAAAGCGGCACATACCCAGTACAGTTGTGGCACAGCCTGCTAATGCATTGGGTTGCTGTCCTTGAGAAACCCTTGTGAGGTTAGTTTGATTCTGCTCAACATCGAAGAAATTTAAGGGATATTTTTCGTCATTGTAGAGTAACATATTTCCAGTGGCACATACCTAGGCACCCAAATTGGCAAGTCAAAGACATTCATTGAAGAGCGGCACACACCTAATACCCAGTGACCCAAGTTGGCAATACGAGATTCATTGGAGAACAGCACAGACTGAGTGGCACATACCCAGTGCTCCAAGTCAGCGTCAAAGGATTTCTTTGAACAGCAGTACCTACCCAGTCCCACATTTACAGCGATTCATGCCGGCGTGAAAGAGGTTCGTAGAAGAGCGGCACGTATGTACACATTACCACATACTCATTGACCCAAGTTGGTCCGATGGTCGTTTTCGAACCCTGTTACCTCAGCACAGCAGCTTGATGGGTTACTCATTCGACCACAAACTACTAAGTGACCCAGGTAGGTGGAAAAGCGGTTAGATACAAACATAGATACAAACAGGTAGATAGATACAAAGCATTCTTAGGGTACTGCACACTTTCCGGGGGCTAACACATGAAAAACAGTACATTGAGAAAGGGCGTAAGACTCACTCTTGCAGTATGTTGTCTGAGAAGAACGGAAGCTAGTGCTGAGTGACTGGAGCGAACCAGCCACAGAGCGCACCACATTCTGTGCCAAGTGAGCCTCCTTGGAATTGGAGCCATACCGGACTCCTTGCTGGATCACAGAGAGCAGTTGCTGGCAATGACTGAAAAGCTGTGAAAGGAGTGTACAAGTGCTGTAGATGTGCAGAATAACCACCACACCAGAAAGAAAGCAAGTTAGTCATCTGCATATTCATCAGCAAGACTTCCTTTTATCGAAAGCAGGTACCTAATATAAGCAACTCCCTCTCTCGACAGCACATATGTTTTACCCCTAAAGGCGTACAACACAAAAGGCTTGTCCCATCTTTCTTTTAGTGGACATCTGTTGATCCACTGACTGTGGTATAAAGCTTGAACTCCTCCAGAGTACGACAAATATTTTAATATTTGTTGTAATTTAAGTAGCCTGTCATAGCCTTCTTGATCACCATGTGTTTTCGGACAGCTTCTCCAAAGGCTCTTTGTGTGATGAGAAAAAAAAATTCAGAGTGCATGTTGACTGATGCCCTCTGTGCGACTTCTGTAGTTTTCCACTTTCGGAACAAAGGCCATCTCAACGAAGTGCAACATTGTGTCTTCGTGGCTCCAACTGTTCTCACTGTGGCAGATGTCCTATTCAGCCAGAAATTTCTAATTGGGCATCTCACTTGCCTGTTTTCCCTTCATAAATTACTTGATAAGGCAGGAGATCTCAAGAGAGCATTTTAGTCAACAAAATGGCGACTTCTCCTTGGTCACGTAATACCCCAACCCAAAACTATTTGCACCTTGATTATCCTTAGCAAGTGGCCTTTAGGAACAAGCTTGACGCCACTTTAGTCCCAGTTGAGCAGAAGTTCACCAAGAGTCTTGCACTCAGCTATATTCTCATTGAGTTATTCCAGAAAGTTATTCTTGGCAGCTTCAAAGAGTTCTGCGATGCCCTGACAGTCTTCATGGTTTTGTGCTTCACGAAATATTTCCCACAAAGCAACACAGTACCCAAGGTTTCCCTACTACAAGAGTCCTACAAAACTCTGGAAGAAGTAATGCCCTTAATGCTTGTTCTATGGCTAGGACTGCAGTGATGCAAATCTTCGAGTTGACAGTGCGATCTGCTTCTCTGAGTTCCAGTATGTACACTCAGACATATAATTCAAGTTGCCAAGCACTGACTTGACACTTCTGGTTCCTTCTAAAAGCTAATGGGCTCCTCGGAAGAGCAGGACTTGAAAGCCTGCAGGCAGGCAGATTTCATGATCTTGACAGTGCCTTCACTGGGTGATTTCTATCTACCATTACAAAATTTCCACTCAGCAGCAGAAGTCCCATTCTCGGCAGCATAACTTATTGTCATGCAGTGAATATCTGTGTCGTATACTGAAACGGCCCTTGTTTACGTTAATCTGAGTCGGTACCTATGATGGTGTCCATTATGCACTTATTTTCAACAGAAAACAAGACCTGTCAATCATGGTTTTACAGTTCTCGGGGTCAGGTAGTCCCAGAGCATAGTGAAACTTTTGTGCTCGTAGCCACTGGTTTAAAGTACCACAGTGTACGTATCCATTACTGGAACATCCATCAACATGCAAGCTGAAGAAAGGGTCTGCTAGGCTTGCAGAAGTTTGAACGGCATGGAGGGCTCTGGCTTGGTGCCATGTCAAGTCATATGGTGAAGAGACACCTTGATACCACTTGACCACTTGTTCTTAGCAAGTCAGGCATGCCCCCCCGCCTCCTCGATTTTTCCTTATAGGTATAGCCCAGAGGGACGGAGAGAGAACTAAGCTTCCAGGACTCGGAGATGACCAGAGGGGAAAGAAAAGGGGGGCAGGTGGAGGGTTGTTTAAAAGGTAGCGTGTATGTGTCAAAAATCTGTCTTGCCACCACTATGCCAAACAGTACCGACAGAACTACTGACCGAAAAAGTGCTTGGCATAGACGCCAGCATGTCCCACAATATTGATAGCACCTCCCAACTGCTGCTCAACTAGTATTAGATGCCATGTGTTGTTCTTACCGCATTATATCAGACTACAACAATGTTCTTGGACCCTAATGAGCAGACCTAAGCTTCCACGGAGAAATGGAAGTCGAGGGTACAGAAAGTCAGTTGTCTCAATAGAACAGATTAGACCACAATAGAACCCCCCAAAAAATGCAGTATCTCACGCACTGTTGGAGTTGGTCTAAGCAAAGCTGTGGTAAGCCAGCAAGATGAAATGGCGCATCTTGACAAGAAACGTGCAGCGCACTTCAGTGATGAACAGCTACTTGACGTTGGTATAAATATACATGCAATTGAGACCATATGCTCTTCTGACTATAAAAATAGGAGAAAGAGCCAAAAAAAGCTACTGCTTAACAAAGGCAGGGGAAGACGTGGACGGATGGCTCAGCTTTTACCAACGCGCAAGTTGGTTCAATGGCTGGAATGCCACCTCCCAGCTTAACAATGTTGCCTTCTTCCTCAAGGGAATTGCGCCTGTGTGGCTTGAAAACCACGAAGAAAACATGACGACGTGGGAAAAGTTCGTAGACAAAATCAGGAAGTGCTTTGGAGATCTGGCAGCTAAAAAGAAGCATGCAGAGCAAACCCTAATGCAGCGAGCTCAAGTTCCCGGCGAAACCTGCACGACGCACACGAGGAAGTGCTGTAGTTGTGCAAGACTCAGGACCCTCAGATGACAGAAGAGGACAAAGTTGGTCAACTTTTAAAAGGGATCACCGGGAACGTGTACCAGTTCCTCATCGGAAAAGGCAGTCTGGACTACGTAAGTGACGTCATTCGGCACTGCCGTACATTTGAAGCCTTGAAAGATCAGTGTATCACACTGAAGTTCGGCCGCCTGGCCAACGTAACTAACGTCGCCAGTGTTGATGTGCTTCCAGCTCCATCCGACCTTGCGTCAGTTATTCGGCAAGTGGTGCGTGAAGAGCTTGACCGACGTGAGACGGCTTCCCTCTCGACTCCGCGAACTCGAGAGCCCTTTTCTCACTGTGACTTCGGTGAGATGCCCATCACCGCCGCCTCCGTAGATGCCTACAACTTCACTCCTCATTCAAGAGTGCCAAACCTTATTATGAACGTGCATCCCAGTTATCAGTTCCATGACGGTTGCTCACCCAGACCACCTGCAGTTTCTGAAGAGTGGGACGGCCATGCCAGTTATCCTGCTACTGACAATTTCAGTGCGTCCCGTAAGCGCCCCATCCGCTTCCAATGCGGTATTCGTGGTCATGTCATGGACCAGTGGAGGCGAAGTCGCCAGTCATCATCAACTACATGCCCCTATGCCTCTGCCAGTCACCATGTGTCATAACAGGATTCGTGTTTTAGTGGACAATGTTGCTACGTTGGCCTTAGTGGACCCAGAAGCGAGCATCTCCATTATCAGCCTGGATTTCAAAACCCGAGTAGGCCGTAAAGTGATGTTTCGCTGGGAAACGCTAATGCCTTTCGTGCTGTGAGTGGAGAATTACTCCGACTTATGGGAGTGTGCACCACGAATGTTTATTTCTCCGATAACGTGTATCAAGCTGAATTTTCAGTGCTTGCTCAATCCACTCACAATGCAATTCTTGGCCTCGATTTCCTACAACAGTGCGGTGCCACTGTTGACTGTGGTACTGGTGAGCTTTCCTGTCTCCTCTTGCCGACCAACCTGCTACCTGTTCCAAGCACTTTTGCTGTCATTGAAGATGCTGTTTTACCGGCACATTCCTTATCCAGAGTTCGAGTTGCTGCTTGTCGTGTCAATGCCGATGCATTTGATGCTATTGTTGAGCCTTTGGCTTCAATGGTTGTGAAAAAAAGTGTGCTCATACCTTGATGCGTCCTCTCTGTGGCCTGCGGAACAACTACACTGTGGGTGTCAAATTTAGCCTCCCAGTCTGTTGTGCTACCCAGCGGTATGCGACTTGCCTCTTTTGAATGAATAAATGTTTGATGTTTAATGGCGCAAGGGCCAGGTACCTCTTTTGAAGTTGACACCAGCCTCAGCATAGGCGCTTTCACTGATGACACGGCACATGAACCCCAAGAGCATGGGGCTGGCCCCGGTGTCCCTCAAGACTTGTTGCCTTTTTTAAAAATGATCAATAAGTCACTGTCTTCAGAGAAGCGTCAAGCCCTGGTCAGCGTCCTTAGCAAGCATGCGTCATCATTTGATTTCGCACAGAATGCTAACAAAGTTCGCGCTCCAACTACACGGGCTCGCCACAGGATCGACACGGGGTCCGCGCATCCCATCAGGCCTTACCTCCCATCCCATCCCATCCCATCCCATCCCATCCTTACCTTCCATCCCATCAGCTTACCGCGTGTCCGCATCAGAGTGCAAGATCATCGCTCAGCAGGTCAACGACATGCTAGCCAAGGGCGTCATCCAAGATTCCTCTAGCCCTTGACTGCGCCGGTCATCCTCGTCAAAAAGAAAGATGGGTTCTAGAGGTTTTGTGTTGACTACTGTGTTTCAATTCTGTGACGAAAAAGGACGTGTATCCACTACCCCGGATCGATGAAGTTATCAACTGCCTTCATTCCGCATCCTACTTTTCATCTGTGGACCTCCGATCGAGCTACTGGCAGATAACTATGCATTCCGCTGACAAAGAAAAAACCGCTTTTGTGACCCCAGATGGCTTGTTCGAATTCAACGTCATGCCGTTTGGTTTGTGCAACGCGCTTGCAACATTTGAAAGGTTTATGGACATGGTACTGCGTGGCTTGAAATGGTAAGTTTGTTTGGTTGTTCTGACGTGCCTTGAACAAGCTGCCCTTACCCTCAACTCTAAGAAATGTTGAAATGTCACTTTGGCCAACGAGAGGCGCTAGTACTTGGAAATCTAGTGGACAAGCAGGGGGTGCGACCAGACCCACAAAAAGTCGCTGCAGTTAGCAGCTTTAAATAACTGCAGTCACAACGCGAGCTAAGGAGCTTCTTGCGTCTTTTCTCGTACTTTCGATGCTTTGTGCCCAACTTTGCTGATACTGCCTACCCTCTGACTTCATTGCTGCGCAAGAATAACCCTCTAACCTGGACAGCAGATTGCGATTCCTTGTTTCGTCAACTGAAGTTCCTGCTTTCTCCTGGACCCATACTTTGTCATTTTGACCCCTCTGCCACAACAGAATTGCACACCGACACGAGTGGAATCGGCCTTGGTGCCGTCCTCATCCAGCGTTTTGGTGATGCCGAGCATGCCATTGCCTATGCCAGCCGTTCGTTGAGCAAGGCCGAACAGAATCACACCGTCACTGAGAAAGAGTGTCTCGCTGTCATCTTTGCAGTCCAGAAGTACCACCCATATCTCTACAGGCGCCGCTTCACGATCGTTACTGATCACCATTCACTATGTTGGTTAATTGGTCTCCACGACCCGTCTGGCTGCCTTGCTCGATGGGCACTACATTTGCAGGAATTTGACTTTGCAGTCCGTTACAAGAGTGGCCAACATCATGCGGACGCCGACTGTCTTTCGAGGCTCCCTCTACCAACAAGTGCATGTGAGACCGACAATCTCGATGAGTTTCCGGCCGCCATCGACGACATTCCTTTTCCTGACCTGGCCACTTTCCAGGCATAGCAGTGTGATGACCGCAGCCTGAATGCCCTCTTCGCCTCAGCTGCTCAACCAACAGGTAAAAATGGCTTTGTCATCCAAGATGGCCTGCTCTCCAAGAAGAATTATGCGGCTGATGGTGCCTGCCTCCTCTTAGTGGTCCTTAAGAATTTGAGAACCCACGTGCCTCCGTGCTATGCACGACGAATCACCAGAACATGCTACTGCATTCAGGGCCGATTCTACTGGACTAGTATGCAATGGGATATAAAAAAGTATGTGGCCAGTTGTGACAAGTGCCAGCAATTCAAGCGCCCTAATACTGCTCCGGTTGGTCTCCTTCACCCTGATCCACCATCACCTCCTTTCGAAATTGTTGGATTGGGTCTTCTCGGCCCATTCCCGCGCTCAACAAACGACAACCGTTGGACTATAGTCTGTGTCAACCATCTGACGTGTTATGCTGAAACTGCAGTGATGCCAACGGCCATGGCTCTTGATGTTTCGCGCTTCCTCCTGTCCTCCGTTATACTGCGTCATAGACCTCCTCATGTTATTGTGAGCGATCGTGGTCGCCAGTTCGCGGCTGACGTAGTCGAAGAGCTGTTGCGTCTCTGTGCTTGCCAGTTTTTCCACGCGACCCGTATCACCAACAGACAAATGGTCTCATCGAGTGCACTAACAGAACTTTGACCAACATGCTTTTGATGTACGTCGATTCCAGGTGCAATAATTGGGATGACATCTTTCCTTTTATCACATATGCCTACAACACTGCAAAGCATGAAACTACCTGCTACAGTCCTTTCTATCTTCTTTATGTCAGACCACCCTGCAGCTTCCTTGACACCATCCTACCTTTTACTCCTCATGCAGACTCTTCTATTGCCCAGACTCTCTGCCACGCTAAGGAAGCACGCCTAGCTCAGCTCCGAACGCTGGCATCCCAGGACCACTCCAAGATCAGCTACGATTCAAGAGATAAGAATGCGCTGTACGACAAAGGGGACATAGTGTGGCTTTGGACACCACTTCGCAAGCGCGGCCTGTGCCAGAAGTTTCTGGCTCGTTACACCGGGCCTTTCATCGTCACCAATCGTCTAAGTGATGTGACCTATTCGATCTAATTTCTAATGGCTACCGGTCAAACAAGACGCAGCTTGTTCACGTCACCCGCCTGAAATGCTGTCATTCCCATGACTCTGAGTGGACGTAACAGTTACTCGCCCAGCGGGCTTTGTCTGTGAAGGGAGGAGTGTTACACTAAAGCTACAGCAAGGATAAAAGAAGAGGAGAACGAAGTGCGCTTGTTGAAAGGGTTGAACAAACGGTGCTCCACAGCATTCATGAATGCAGGGGGGTAACCGCTCGTCGAAAGATCTTTCCGGATTGTCCACATGTCGGAATTTAAGTCTTCATGTTTCGTGCAAATGCCTTTCCCTTACCCTTTCCAAGCTGGCAGTGCCCGTCTGAGGAAACGTGCTTTACTTGGCCGGTGTATTTCTTTCTTTGTCACTTTGATGGCTGCTCGTATAACTTATGCTCAAAGCGACTCATGTGCAGTGAAGCTGAACCTGTGCCGGTGGACTTTTGTAATGATGAGTGCAGCTTGTCCTCGGTAGGAGCAGTACAAATTAAATGACTAGCCTGGCTCATCCTCAGCAGGGAAAGGGTTAAGACAGACAAAAAAGATGAATATCTAATACAGTTCAATAACAAATTTTGTTAAAAGGAGTAATGCAAATCAGTGCTTAACTGTAACAAGTATTTTGAGTTTCAAACCTGCGTCAATTGGTGTGTTGTTTGCTCAATCTCGTCTTCTTCAAGTGAACTCTCATCAAATGTTGGTCGGTTGAGGTGGCGATCATGCAAGGCAGACAGCTCTTTCACTGCACATATTAAATAGGTTCCAAGAGTTTCATAATGAAGGCAAATCAAGCAGGTTAAAGCAACATATCAGCAAAGAAAAATATCACGTGACTACGCTCAATAACTGAAAATATCTTAAGACTAACATCGTGGAAGAAACACTTCCCTGTTACTAACTCTGTGACAGAAGGGACACAAAGAGAAAGCAGGAACAAACAAGCACTCCTTTGTTCCCTTTCTAGTTAGTAGCAATGAATTTGGACCAACTTACCTAACTGTCAATATTATTGGATGAAACAGTGTACAGTTTTAATAACGCTGAAACTGAATATCAGAAGCATAAACAATGACAGGTGGTATACAAAAAATCAAATCTCCCAGCAAATAGTAAAAGTGTAGCACTTTGCCTATCCTTTTTATGCTCCAATAGCGAAGACATCTAAGAGGCACTACAACATACATGCATAAATAAAGTCTCTTTATAATTATCAGCAGCCTTGACATATAAATCTCAATATTATTTTGAAGTAACTGAACTAGAGATATAAAAGTGTGTAGTAAAAAACGGAAGTTGACACACTGAAGATTACAAAGGCATCCCCAAAAAGGAGAGTAAGTTGCGAGAATAGAATACATATACAAGCAAAGTACTGCAGTCCGCTGATATCAGTATTTAAACTTGGAAGAAAAAGTAAAAAAAAAAGTGCTTTTCGGCACAGTAGTAGCACGAACAAAGCGGCATTTATACTGCATTCAAATGCATTTGGAATGATTATTATTTTCAGAAAGCCTAGCATCAGCCAGTCGTTTTAATGACTGAATCCTGCAAAGTCTGTGCAAAAACTTTCAAGCTGTGTGCAGCACTGGAGTCGCAAGTGATACACATACCGCAGCCTTGATGGAGCTGTCAGCGCCTCAGGGCTCTCTACAGGCTGGAGGTATCTCTCCTCACTCATTCCTCAGAGTATGAAGAGAATGCCTTAGGAGTGCTATAATAAGGCCTGATTACATCACTCATGCAATGTCTAGGAAAAGTTTGTGCAACAACTGGTGGATTCATGCTGTTGAAATGCAAAAGGAGCATATGGCTATGACCACAAATGCCATAACCAGTGAGCCACCATGGCAAGTCTCTATATACCTCTATATATTATGCTGCATATAAAAGGTAACTAAAATTAACTGTAAAAAACAAAATCCATGAGCTAATATAGTCTAGTAGTGATGCAAGTGGCGCTAAAGATAAGGACAAGACTGAGTGCACACAAAAAATTCTGTGTGTGCTGTGCCCCACTTTCTTTTTTAGATACTGTTCACAAGCACAAATACTCATACTAATTAAAAAAAGAAAATAAGACAAGAATTACATACTCCCAAAGACAGTATTCATTACCGACTATTGCAACCCCCTCACACTGCCGCCCTTAAAGAATATAGGTTCAAGTTCGATGCCACAGGCCTCTTTGCTTGTAAAGCTGCTACCAACAACATGCAAACTTTGTTTATGAAACTTGTAGACAAAGTTCCCATAAAGGCTACTTAACTTAAGACAGTTTTACAAGCAGCATAACTGATATCAGCTGCAAATCAGAGTACAATACATCAATGGCCATCACATAAATCCACAAAGGACCTAGGTTTTTTTCTTTACCCTCTTTTCTTTTACCATTCTCAGTATCCTACATCAAAAACATTTTAATTCTGGGGTTTTATGTGCCAAAAACATAATTTGATTATAAGGCAAGTCGTAGTAAAAGTCTCTGGATTAATTTTGACTACCAGGAGTTCTTTAATGTGCGCCCAATGCACGGTACACGGGTATTTTTGCATTTCACCAACATTGAAATGTGGCCACGGTGGCTAGGATTCGATCCTGCACCCTTGGGCTTAGTAGCACAACGCCATAGCTATTACGCCACCATGGCAGGTAGTATCCTACATCCATAAGGATATTATGTATACCATGAAGTTTGTGCAAAAAAAAAAAACATAACTTGAAATATAAAAAAATACTGATGCAGTACCTAATAAAGATACCAGCCTAGCCAAAAAGCAGCTTAGCACAGTGGCTAAAGCTTTTGTAGATAAGGAACTCCTAGAGTATCTATTTAAGCACAAAGTATCCAAACATGGCAACTTTGCATAACAGAATTTAATCTCTGCGACACTAACCATACAATAGTATTTTTAAAGCTATTGAAAACATAACCAGCCCGTTCATCAGCATGCATCGAGAGGTCAATTGCTATGCAAGTGTGAATGCCAACCTACACATATTACGGCATAAGGTAGACACCTCTTTCCAACAAAATAACCCTAATTCCTATAGTACTTGAGGCATAGACCAGTGCTAACTTTTTTCATGATGTGGTCTCACTGTCATGAAAGGTCAATTCTCAAATTTTTTTTACTATGTCAGGGAAGTAGCTGTGAATTTCTCTGCACCTTCTGTCACCTGTAAAATAGTTCAAATCACATAGTAACAGACATATAATTTTAAGTAAGGAAAAGAATGTGACATCGAAAATAAAATGAGATTAGGCAGCCCAAAGAACTACTTCTTGCGATGTTAGTGGTGACTTTAGAACAGGCATGCACTGGGAACAAGATCATTAAAGTTACATTTTGAGACATATTAAATTTTAAAATTTTTAAACATTCTTGCATTGCACAGTTCTTCTGGGTAAAAAGATAAGGCAAAAAAGATGTTCCTGCCTTCAAAGGATTGCAGAGTGTTGAACCGAAACTTTTTTCATTCCAGTTTTCATTTTGGTTCACTGAAAACAGTTCAGTTCTGGTTCAACCGGTTCAAATTCATCTGCATAACCAAAAAATAATTACAGGAAAGCAGCACAAACTTATTTGTGCAGGAACTTGATGCTGCTGTTTAAGCTACATTGAAAGATTACACCTGTTGTTTGTTCTTCAGGCAGCCTGTAGTTGCAAAAGACTTATGTAGACCCAACACCAATACTGGAATCTACATGAAACAAAGCTTTATTGAGAGAGAGAGAGAGAGAGAGAGAGAGAGAGAGAGAGAGAGAGAGAGAGAGAGAGAGAGAGCATATTGAGGAAAAGCAGAGAGTCATCTAGCTTGTTACTTTGCTCAAGAGAAAAGGGAACAGAAGAACAATAGGAGACCAAGGTGTAATGATGATGACAGGCAGTAGAATGCAATTATATACACGTTCCTGTTTGAAGGGCCCGTTCACAGCCTTGAATCTAGGCCTGCGTTGAATATTCCAAGAAAAGCCTGATGGCTCACTTCACTGATATGTCCAGTCAATGGCTAAATACTTTTTCACAGAACAGCCTGTTGTTAACTGGCGCTAATGAAGAGATCAATGCCTGTCATTCACATTTATACTGGGGACAAGCCCGATGTACTTGACGCGAACGTATGTGAAGCACATGTACTTGTTACATGTGCTTCACTGTCTCAGGTACTTTAAATGCATCACAAGTCAACACGTCAGATGCGATGCAAATATTGCCGCATTAACGAAACTCCTAGTCTGTCCCCTGACGTAATACGCTGAAAATTGTATTAACAGTGCTGCTACTTTTAAAATCACAGGAAGATGGTATGTATCTACACATAAAGTAGTTTAGTTGAGCCACAAGTGCAGGCAATGCATGGATGAAAAGTTCAAGAAAAGATGGCCCACCTCAACTGAAAACATATTTTTCCTTTCGCCCCCTTTCACTCACGAGTGAAACAATTCGCAACTTTCCAGTTCAGTTTTGGCTCAAGCAAAAATGTTTTTTCCACTTTGTAGTTCAGTTCCGGTTTGATAACCTGAAGGATTGTGCTGGTTGTAAGTTGAACACACAAATACTCACGGCATTAAGTCATGCACAATTTATTTAAGGACAGGTTAACAATGTGCTGGCACCAGCACTGCTTCTCCTGTGCAGACATCATTAACAGGAAATAGAGTGGCCAGTAGAGTCATGCACTGAAGGCATGCATTGGGAATGAACATGCCATTAATTTGTGGAAAAACTAGAAAGTTCTTGGAGCACATTACCAAAGTGCACAACACAAAACAAGAAATGCAAATTTAGTTAAAGTCTGAACACCTAAAAAACTACCAGATTTGCTATTTGAAGGTTTTTTGCAATAAGAAAAATGTACCCCATTTGAGTGTTTCTGTGCACCCTGGGGTGAAATGAATAGAATAATTTAAACATAAATATAAAATAATATGAAAGTAAAATCCCTTTTGCAAGATTTTGTGTAACTAGCACCAGACACCTGTGTTTATGGGCAACAATGTTCTTGGCACTCTGCGAGGAATGCTGTTACCCCGTCAACATTGAACCCTCTGGTGCTACAGTAGCACAAGCCCCCGTGAAAGTGAAACACCAACAATACCACCCCTGGGCGATTGTCCCCTTCCAGTTCGCAAGGCGGTGTTTGTGGCTTTCAGTCAAAAAGCAGTTCCCATCTCTGCAGGGCCACTCTGCCTGACAAAGGCCTGAAGCCACTGACACAGTACCCTTTGCAATGAGGAGGGGGAGCGGAAAGGGGGTATTTATCCCTCGTGTAAATACTCCTTTAAACACCATCATAACGTGTAACACACTGTCGGAAACCTTCAATTAAGGTTACCTATTTTTCACAACAGTTAGCAAAAGACAAAAAAAAAAAAAAAAAAAAACACCTACATGTTGAAAAAAAGAACAAACTATGTAGAAGTTGAATTTATTGCTGTTTCAGCCCTGCAGTGTTGGCATTCTTGCTAATTTTCGGCCAGCTGTGGCAGATTCCACGCTTGTATAGTGGTGTGCACTTTAGCAGACAGTGGAGTTGGAGTAATTTTTAGCATGCAATTTACCTGCACAAGAAGTCTATTTCAAACACATTCAAACTATCATGACTATCCATTCTAGACTGAAAAGGCATAAGAAAGACTGTTCAGGACAGACTTTCACAAATTATTGTTGGACTCGGTGACAGTGGGCAGTAAACTGTTAAGCAAATGTCCTGTTCTTTTCAGAGAAGCAAATTTTTGAGGGCAACATCAGTAAGGACACAAGTGCAGCAGTGTGGGCAAGTTAGCAATGCATGATTCGATGTAGGCAGTGCGTGATAAACAAGTACAAAAGGAGAGACAAGAACCTACACCACCAAGTCAAATGAGGGTGAGAGAGAAATTTTTTAACAGTGCAAATGGTGTCATGCAATTGTGTTCATCATGTTCCAATAAGATCTAGAAGATGGAGAATCGTGACCAGTTGACTAAACTAAATCCAAAAGGCATTGAAGCTTTAATAACATAGATACCATGAATAAAATGCATGCTCATACAATGCTCCCAGCTTACTTATTCTGTAGAACATGGAGCATCTTTCACAACAGGTGGCAGTGAATAAGCACTTAATCACTGATGTGAAAAAAATGATGAAACTGTAAGAAATTCCCTCATCTTACGGAAACCTCGTTGGGCAAACCATCTAGTGCGCTTCTTGAGGTTCCATTGGTAGAGCGCGTGCACTCGAGCAAGGTGAAGGTAATCTTTTTTACGTTTTTATGCTTTTTTTAGAACGTGCATTTACAGTATTTTTGGCATCACTATCACACATCAAAGTGTGTTTATGATATTTCATCCCATTCATTGTAATTTTCCTTGGCAGATATTAAGTGCATTCAGGCAACTATTTAGTGAATATTGAATGTTGTTTTCGGAGAATCCTAAAAAATTATGGCAATATTGCAGTGTAAACAGGCCGCAATGCAATACAGCCGACTCAGAAATAGTGGTGCAGAGCACAGAAACTTCATGGTACAGCCGGGAGCTGTAATCCCTGCCAGTCTATGACAAAATGACAGCTTGAAGATTTGTTTCAGGAAACAAAGCATAACAGGCCTGCAAGGTTTATGATGAAGAGGCATGCAAAATTATCCTGCAGTCCTTCCAGCATAAACTTTACAATTACAGTGAAATTTGTGGCAGTAAAGGCATCAGCACAAATACCAAATGTAAGTGAAAAGCTCCAGTGAGCTACTTTAGTTTGAAAAATGTTCGCCAAAATTGAAAAAATTTGTTGGACACACTACTAAATTAGAGTTGGTGACAAATTATATCCTCATTTCAAGACATAGCAAGATAGTGCAGGCTGATAAACACGTCACAGATGACATAAGGCTAGGTAAAAAAAAAAAAATTATATATATATATATATATAAATAATGCTCATGACATGACCAGTAACAAATTCACGAATACTTTTTAAAAATGCAACTTGCAATAATGCATTTTAACGAGCTACACGAATGGCCTGCTGACATTATGCCTCCTGCCAACTGTTTGACTTGTCATATGTTCGGCTACTGACACATCATACGATGCATTCCGATAAACTTTATTATTCCTTGCCTTTTATAACTGCTATCTGTATTATATGCACAGCAATATGATGTCTGCTCGTTAATCATACTCGTGGTTTTCTTGCCCACGCTGCAACCCCTCATCAGCTCATAGTATATCGATAAAAGTCAGCTGACGGGGTACGGTAAATGAATTGCGCTATGCATCAAATGCGATGTCATAATTCGTAAGAAATGATTATCACCGTGGGTACGGGGGGGGGGGGGGGGGGGAAGGGTACGAGGAAGTAAAGGAAATTTACATTAAAAATGTAAAACACCGCACAAGCAACCCATAACGTAGTAAAGCATCAACACACCTTTAGTCGCAAAACACTGAGACAGTGCGTGCATTGCAATTAACGTAGGCCAAAAAACATTAAGTCACGTAAAAACTCACTTCAAGAGAACTTACATTTGTCTCTGATCTTCGTCATCTGGTAATTAACCTGCGCGAACAGAAGTCAGCGTAGCGAAGATACGAAGTAAATATACAAGGAAGTGCTACGAATTGCAATGCGTTATGTATTAGATCGAAATCACTCACCTCTTCCAATGCGTCAATCCTAGAGAGAGAGAAAAGAAAGATAGAAAAGAAAGGCAGACGGTACAGGTATTAAAAAAAAAAAAGAAAACTTGTAGCGAAAGATGACACAGCTACCAGATAGTCTAGCTTATCTTACCACCGAGGAGGTTCCGCATCGTCTTTATAAATGCCCATACCAGTTTCGACATCCCGTCCAACTAGTGCCACGGTGTCTTCATGAACCTATACACATAATAGTCATGACAGTTATACTGAAACCTTAATTTTGGCTATAGCTCCTGCGTAACAACTTTCGCGAAAATGAAGCAACAACGCTGAACACATAGTTTCATTTCAGTTATTATCGATGAACTTCAATAGTTTAACTTACATGATCTCCGAAGATATGCTTGCTTTGAAGGGCGTTATTGCGCATCAGCACAAACGCTTCTGTGAGGCTTCTGGTCGCCATATTGGCGCAAATTGAAAGCTACGTTTTGAGCGCTCTCAGTAGAAACCTATACAACGTTTGTAATTTGCTTGGTAAATTCGAAACAAACATTTCAAGCTACGGTACTTTTGCATATGTAAACTCTAGCCGCCATTTTAAAACAGACGACATTGAGCTGGTGCCGCCACCATACGGCTGAACTCGCTGACCTGTCTGAACGAACCGAACATGCAAATATAAATGCAAACTTCTGTTATACAATTAATTTATCAAATACGTTACTCGCTGAAGGTTTGAATAATTTAGTGATTTAGTTGTGTGTTTCATGGCGTGCTCTTATCTATTTAACTTTGGTTACAGTGGCTACAAGGGGGAAGTGTGAGGAGCGCGCCCGGGCAGGCGAAGCGCTTTGGAAGGAAAGGGGCAGATGGCGCTGCAGCGCGCATACACGTCAGATTCTTCGGCTGCAGCGTTGGTAAACGCGTGTTTTATACGCGGCGGACGCAGTTTTTCTTTCGTCATGTTTCCATGGCTCTCACTATATTACAGAAATCGGTTCTGCTGGACACTTGGTTGTACAAGAGAGCCGGAAATATTACTGAGTTAATTCCAAATTGAGCAGAATGTCAAGAGAAAGCAGACTTACCGTTTCCATGTTGGATCGCCCAACAGCGTAGATTATTTCGCGACGGGTTGATTTCTGCTGTACTCGGACAAAGCACCACATGTTCAAATGCGCAAAATTTCTGAATAAAGCTTTATTTTGCTAAGCTGCTCTGGTAGCGGCAAAATAAAATGATTTCCTGGTACTTGGGAGTGAAACCTCTTCCAAACAGTCCTTAGGTAACCCGCCTCAGTTTCAAGTGCTTCTTTTTTTCCCGCGATGATTCCCTCTCTTTGTTAAGGGATTTCATGTAGAAATGAAGGCGTGTTAGCAGGAAAAACTTGGTGATGTGGTTGGTAATACTCAGCCCATGAAGTTCACAGCCAATCAAGACATTGTTCTTCCTGAGACAGCATGTCAGCTGATCAAGGCTGTCATAGTGCAGTTGGTTGTTGCTAAACCACATAGAAAAGGTGAGTTCTAACGCCTCTACAAACGAGAAAAGTTCGTGGGATGGGTAGAGCAGACCACCTTTGTCACAAAATTTGGTAAATGTCGAGAGTTCTTTGTTAGCATTCTCCGGATTCACGAGAAGCTGATCAAAACAGTCTTTGCAGTGAGTTTTCAGGATGGTCTTTCGTGCAACATACCCTGCAATGTAAAACACCAGGCGGCTGTCGCTCGTTTTTTCATTGTACACATGGTCAGAGAGAAGCTCAGATTTCTGGAGCCTTTGTGAAGCATCTTCTATCTGTCCTCTGTCAAGAAGTTCATCCACTTCACCGCCTGCTTCCTTCTCACCCAGCAAAAACTGCAGGGTGCCTCCTTCACAGTTTCCGCTGCTCGGCGCTTTCACTAAGTTATAAAAACTTAGGCAATTAACAGTGATGAGGAACTGGGTTGCGTTGGGGTGGTCATTACAGCCGGAAAACTGACGTATGACGCCAAACAGTTTTTCCAGGCTATCCTGACAAAGGCGGCTTGTCAGCAAGTACTTGTACCCAAGCTTGTCATGGACATACTTTAACAGATCTAATGTTGCATGGAGGGTAACCCTCAGTCCTTCAGCTGTGCTTGCTGACAAAAAACCTACTCTGGAAGGTGCCAAGGATCTTTCCCATTTGTTAAGGTACTCGATGAAATCTTTGATGTTTTTCTCTTGAATGGACCCAAGTCTTAGAGCTTCGGATGGAATACGTGCTGTCATCGCCTCTATTAGCTTGGCCATTGTGCTGACAAATGCCTCAGTTGCTGCTGGGTCACCCCAATTCCTTTGAATTTCATTCTTGTAAAAGAAAAGGCCACGAACGACTTCTGAGCTGAAAAGTTGGAATGCTAAGTTCACCCTCATTTTCTCAAAATTATTGGGCTTCACGTGGCATGCACTAATTTTTGGCATGACCTTGAGGGTGACTGCACATTTATCTTCCTCGTGTGCCACCCTGATGTGCTCAATGTAGGCAGCACCATCCGGAGTTTTGTAGAAGCACTTCAGGAAACCGTTCCTTACGCATTTTATCAAGTGGGGAAAATCTGACATAAAAAAAAGACGTCTTTCTTTATCAACAGGATGAGCAACCGACGACTTCACACAGCTCGAGGAACCAGATATTCCAAATATGCGCCACATAGAGCGGTTCCATGAAGCGCCATCAGCTGTCACAAAATCAACCTTCAGGCCAGCTTTTTCGGCAAGAATCACAGCTTCTAGGACGATTTTCGACAACAGAGCTGCCTTCACATTGCCCCTTGAGGCAAAAACACCAAGTATTTGATGCCAAGAACCGCTTAGAGGTTGAAACATGACCACTAGACCGTGATCACAAGGCACATGTTTCTCACTTTCGGGGGTGAATTTTCCTAAGTCCACAAGTCCCTCAATCTTTCCCCCTCCAACTACACTGAAACACTCCGACAGTTTCATCTCATCTATTATCAGGCCACCGTGGCACCTGAATTCATCCATGGTCTTCGTTTTCTTGCCAATCCCTGCAAGCACAAGGGAGTTGAAGCCAAACCCGCTCTTATACTTCCGCATATATGTCTTCAAGCAGGTTCTGTTCGGGAGTGTTAGTATTCCCTCTCTTCTGACGTGCTCGTAGAGTCTTGGACTCTTCATGCGCATTATAATGCACTCGAGTAGCCAATCTGGGTTGTATTTCATCCCTCTCAGTGATTTGCGACGAGCTGCCTGAAAACACTGCAGTACCGCGAGCCTTTGCTTAGGTGGAAGAGCTTTTAATCTGTCTTCCAGGACGCTCTCTTCCAGTTCTACACTCTGCCTCTCAAGATCCTTGATGGTTTGTGTGTAGACTGACAACTTGGCCTTGAGTCGCCGAACAGTTTGCGTTTGAAGTTTTTTCTTCCTTGAGAGTCTGGGAGCTGAATTCTGGCTACGACGCTTTTTTGATCGCTGGTTCAAAAGAGCTTTTCTTAGATGCTTGCACATCACACATGGCCTACTGTCATGCGCTACACCACGACACTTTATGCTTGAAATGATTGCGTCAAAAAAGTGAAATTTCTTGCTTCCCAACGCAAACGGAAATTCATCGACTGTGCCGGCTCCAACACAGACTTCCATGCTGTCGACCTCTTTCAAAAGAGATGTAGGATCGGTGGATGACAGCCCCGACTGGCGCACTCCCTTTAAAAAAACATCTTGTTTCACACAGTTCGCTTCTTGTGAAAACACAACCAGCTTGCTTGCATATAGGACCCGTTTATCCTTCCCTGGTTTGCACACACTGTAAGCCACAGTCAACGGCGAAGGGTTCAACGTGTGCATGCCCCACGAACACGACGGTAAAGTGAGGTCCTGAAACGAAGCTGTGCAGTACGGAACCTCCTCGAAGCCCACACTCACAGAAACGGCACTGTCTTCTGCACATTTCTTCTTGGCTGGAGCTGTGGGTTCAGGCTTTGCGGGCCGCTTCCTGTCAGGCGGCAGTTGCTTCGATAAATACTTTGGTAGGTTTGGGAAAAGCGTGGGCACAGCTCCAGGAAGCAACAGAGGCCTGCTTCTTTCGATTCGGACGAGCTCTCCATTCACTGTGTGCTCAAAGTACCTTGAAATGTACCTTGTGTCGAAATGAAGCTCGCACACCGCAGAGTTCTTCTCGAGTTGTTTGTCAGCACGCGGTATAGCCCGCTGCCACTGCGCCAACGCCAGTTCATTCTTGGGTACACCAAACAGCGACAGTTTCATCTTGCACGATTTGTAGCCAGTAGTGCACCCAGGCACAAAACAGTGGCTCTGTTTTCTGGGCATCACCACACATACAGCGCACAAGAAATAACTCACACAACTGCCGGCAAAGCCGAGAGAAACACGTGCAGCACAGCTCACGCCAGCGTATGCCACCGCGCCTTGCCCATCGACTGACGTGCAAACGTCGTCGAGCGCCGCCTGTCGGATCCTCCTCAAAGGCCTCAGTGGACCGCATACGGCGAGCGGCGCGCTCCTCACACTTCCCCCTTGTAGCCACTGTACTTTGGTTGTGCTCGTCCATTGGCTCGTCTTCCGCGGCAGCATGTAGTCCATTGAGATAGTAGTGATTCTGTTAAGTTCGATGCATAGTTAATTTTGCAAAGTGCGTTAAAATGTGTAAAATTATTAATTAATCTTTTGCTGAGTGTGTGCTTGTTATATTGACTATTACTTTAATTGTGGTAGGAACAGGTGAAAGGGCTTGACGCGGATTAATCACGAGCGGTCGGCTAAGCATCCGAAAACACCCCAATACCGCTGCCGGTGCGGTGGGTGCCGTTTACGCCGGGGTTACATTCGAGCATGACGCGGGAGTTATGAGTTCCACGGCTGCGTCGACGTTAAAATTTTCAATATTGTGGACCATTCATTGAGCACAACTGCGGGATATCACGCATTCAACCTCTAATCAAGCATGAGCTCTGCGAGGAGAGAGCCGGTGAATATTGAATTCTCGGAGTCTACAGAGTAAGTTTCGCTCAAAGCAATTCTCTCTTATTGTGCGGTACTGTCTATAGTTCGTTCAAGAGCTAGCTTACGTCTGTCATGCTTTAGTTATATTGTGCAAGTCACTTAACAAGCAATGCAAGCCTTCGAACGCCGCTGTTTGTGTGCTGCGTGCCATAACATCGGGTGCTACATTTCGATGTTAGTTTTGTTTATTTACTGGCATGCCAATACGCCGCAAGCTGCTATCGTATTTAAAACTCGTGTTCAGTGAAACGCAAATATTTTTGCACACTACGGCGAGATCGAAAGATCCGTGGTTGCCATCGCAGCACTGACGCCTTTTTTTTTTTTTTTACTTATGTTCACTATTCCGACTTTCGATTGTGTCACAAGTGGCAGCAAATCTTATCCGTCGATGTCGTCCAGCACCGATGATCTGCTTTTTCCACGTTTGTGAGTTCCCTTGGTTTTGCGTTAAAATGTGATGTAGGCGTCTAAAGTGCGTACTAATAACGGTTATACATCCCGATGCCTTTCTCTCTTTAGTTATCCTTTTGTTGAAACGACGACGAAACAAGTTCGCTTGCTCTGGAGGCTCGGAAAACCTGTTTGAAGCGCCCGCCCAGACAGTGAGGAGTCTGGTCGCAGGTAGCGCAGTTTTCGCCGCCCACTCTATGGCCCACTCGCGACTGCACCGCGGGGCACCGCGCTGCGTGCGATCTTTTCGATTTCGAACGTTGCATGGGTTTCTTGGAAGAAGCTATGCTTGATGTAATGACAGATGGGCGCGGCAATGCTCATTTAGTTTTCCGTCACAGGGCTTGGCTGATCAACACTGTTGTTGGGCGGGCCTCTGTGGTTTTCAACTTCTTTTTTCTTGTCAATGCTTCGAGGTCAGACGTGTGAAGGCTTGTTCCGTGGGCATCTAGATTGTAGCGCGATTACGTTTATCTTGTCGGTTGGTAGTCGTAAACACATCGTGTCGTTCAAGCGCCTCCTCTACACTGGCCGTTCGTAACCGATGGTGCGGCCAGTCAGCAGAGCGTCACGCCAGCCTAATGGAATGCCCTCTCGCGCTTTAGAGATGCGAATAGTTGTCGCACTTAAGAAAACTGCCGCTCACTTTTATACCTTCACACTATAAATGGTTGTAATTTTTGCTTTTCTCTGTATATTTTTCTTCCGATTACGGTGGTCTATTTTTACCTTTGCAGATGAGTAGCCGTGTTGGTCGCCGGGTTAACAATATGCGCTCTCTCCTCTAGGCAGAGTTGATGAAGCATCTTGGATGATCGAGTGGCAGTTGTATGTTCTGTTATATATGCACACAACTCTTCCCTGCAACTGTATTTTGGCTGGCTTTAATACAATGCATGAATTGACACTTGGTTTATGGCAAGTTTGTGATTACTTTATGTGCTGCACGGTTTGTATGTGCATGAAGCACCCTCTAGAAGCCATCCACTCAACCAGACTTGCATTAAACTGAATAAATGAGAGTGCATAGTTTTGCAAGGCATGCACAAACTAATTATAAAACAATGAAAAGAAGACAAGGAAAACAGCACACACATGCATAGAATGTGTATATTTTGTTCTCATCTTCATTGTGCCATTTTATAGTAGTTGGGAACCAGGTTGGGATATCTGTTTTCTTCACATTAAGCGGATGCCTGTTAAGAACATGTAAACAAGTTTCGTACACGTCCTTGAAAACCCTTGAATTTGGAAAAAGAGATTAATGGCCCTTAAACTCGTTGCAAACAAGTGTACTCCTTGAAAACTGGCGTTGGGGGGCGAACTTCAAACATTAAATGTAACAGACTCCGCATCAGGGCTGTACCATTGACGCTGTCTATCGAGAAACAATCCTAGGCATTTTCTTTCCAGAATGTTGCTGAGCGATGCAATAGGACATGCCCGCAGCAACTAATGACAGGCTTGCTTAAATTGCCATTGACTTTATGGGGCTAGAGGAAGCCAGGTCACACGACCGAGCCGTACCACTACTTGGGTTGTTTTGCTAGTTGGTTCACACCAGAGCCACATTGTTGACCGGCCAGCACCCAAGCATCACCGAATATGCGGTTTCTTGATCTACTGCGACAATCGCAGCTACACAAGTTTAACTTAAGTTTGTCTTCTAGCTAATATATTGGGCGAACTTTTTCTCCGTAAGAGTGGAGTGTTTGAGCATAATTTGCAAGCATGCTGGAATTTTTTTTTTAATATGTGATCATTTGACATGCAGAAAGCTTTTACTTTTCTCTAATTTCTGTTATAACTGCTACTTTGCCACCGTCTTTCCCACTTAGATTAATGAGCTATGCTAACGAATAAGTGGTTTATTTATTGATGGATTACTGTTCTGACGCATAGTTGTATACATTTCAGCACCCCAGCACCACTTTTTAGTGTGACAGCAGTATATGACTGATCCAACAGTTTTTGCCCATGGCACTGCTGCCATGACCTCTTTTACACTTCTGTTGTGTGCTCCCTGAACTGGCAGCCGCTTTCCTCTTTGAGAATTCCTGCACTTTTCTCACTGCTGCCAAATGTGCTCGTTTCCCTCGCATCCTTTGGAACCATCATGCTTAATCTTGGTTCGTGCGTGGGGCCTTGCTCTCGCTACCCTTGAACTGTGCAGAGCACTTCCTCTGTAATGCCATTGCTCCAGGATATTGTACAACTTTGAGCTTTCCTGCCACCGTGATGTCCTCACAATGAGGTATCTGCTGCAGGTAGCCTGCCCGCAATTCTTATATAGACTTGATCAGAATGCCGTCAGCAGTTGTGACTGACTATCGTTGTCATTGGCTCAGTTGAATTGTTGCTTCCATAGATTGCCATGTTCAGAGAAGCAGCATCTGTCAAACTCTGTACAAACACAGATTACGGACGAGTAGACTGAGGTATTGGACAAACAGTAATGTAGTAAGTGAACTGAGTAGCCATATAGTGCTGTCACAGTCAGTGTCACCACATGCATGTAGCACAGGAAATGAGCACGTGCATGGAACTTTTTTTTTTTCGCTTGTGAACCTTCACGTTAAACTTAAATTCCAGCTGATAGTTTGTTTGGTCATAGTGTAGCAAAATTTGTCCCTTACTGTGTGTAGTGGTCAGTGCATGCCACGAATATGTTATTACATAGAATTTGGACAAAATTTTGGGAAAAAATAATTGCAAAAAGAAAAGTTATTGTGATAGCAGGAGTTCCTTTACATGCGCAGTGTACTGGCAGTCCACTTAATTTAAGAATGTACTTTTGGTAGTTACATCACAGGAATTTGTGAATTACTGTCTTGCGCTCTTGCGCTGTCTTGCGAAGGGTTGAAATCTGGGCCAGTTGGTACATACTTGAACGAAAAAACCAGTCAAAAACACAAAGGACAAGAGGAGAGAATCACACCACAACGACTGGACTATCAACTGAGCTTTATTAGAATCGGTGTAGTCCCAGCAAGTAGTCAGTGTAGTCTGCTGGCCTTGCTGGGACTACACCGATTCTAATAAAGCTCAGTTGATAGTCCAGTCGTTGTGGTGCGATCCTCTCCTCTTGTCCTTTGTGTTTTTGACTGGTTTTTTCGTTCAAATACTGTCTTTTGTACTATACTGCTTGTCCATTATAGTAGCACTGAGCTGTTTGCTTTGCTTAAAAATGCAGAAGTCTGCTCATTTCTTACGTGATGCTTAATTTGGATTCGAGTAACGTTTGATGAGCAGACTACCAGATCTGAACTTCTTGCTGGTAATTGTGCCATCTGTACTTTAGTTTCTAGCCTCTGTTGAGTTCTTTTATACAGTGGATGCACACATGACTGCTGCTAAATTAGGGGCAAGCATAAAATTATGGTCACTGATGTGCCTTAGGCATATTGAGTTTTGTAAGAAGTACTACAAAGGAAAGTAATGGTGTAAATATTGCTGCTCATTTTAGGTTTGAACGATGGCAACCTCATCAAAAGGGAATCAACCAGGTGGACCTACCGGCACCTTTAGTGGTTGAAGATGACCTTCACTCCCTCACTGATACCCCAGCTTCCAATCTCCACTGTGATAATTTAAGTAGTACAGCTCATGAGTCGGTGAAGGCAGCACCAGCTGAGGCAGCAGTAGGAAATGAAGATAATACAATGCCCAGTACAGTTTCCTTCACCTACACCAGCACAGATCCAAAGTCCAGTGATGGCTTGGAACTTGAGAGCTTCTCTTTAGAAGGTAGCATAAGCAATGACCCTATGGCAAATGACATGGCTAAGAGGTCACGCCAAGGTCCACAGGCTACGGAGCCATCTTATCCTTGTCCTGTATTTCCCAATGTTCCTGACTTGCAGGCGGACATATCTAGAGCGATAGTTGCTAGTCAGTCAAATAGATACAGGTCAAGTACAAATCCACAAGATGTAAATCTAGGTGTATACCAGGATGATAGAAAGCAGTGTGTTCGGCACTCTCAGCTTGCATCTGATGATTTTAATGACTATTACATAAAAATGCTGAGTGCTCAAAGGAAGCAGCCTCTGCATTTGCGAGAGCCACCCCTCTGTAATTCCTGCTCACAGTCAATGATTAAATATGTCTCTGCCATCCAGACACTTATACAGCAACTCAGCGTAGACATTATTGTGAAGGGAAAAGACCCTCCAGACTGTAGCTGGTGTGCACGGGAGAAGCTTGCATCATTTCAAAACACCTGGGCCCCAAATTCATTCGGAAGTGGCTCTACAAAGGTCGCCGATAGACTGGACCATAAGGATGCTAAGCATCCTCCTTCAGGCTTGCAAAATGAACAGGCACATGCTGCTTCACCAGGAGATCAAGCATCGCAGGGGCCTGCATCCTCTTGCCCAATACCTGTACCGTGCCCTGCTTCAACTCGAGACTCGAACAAGGGGCATATTGAATTTTTGCATTCGGCCAAAGGTGTGCAGAACTTTCCAGACAGTGGAGTGTTCCATAGCGAAGGCACTGTTTCATTTCATTGCCAGCCTCTGAATTTGCCTGCTGGCCAGGTACCAGACATGGCTGCACCCATTAGCACTCTTGCTGTAAAGCCACTGAACGATGTCTTTTATTCAACTGGTGTGGAGCAGCAGAACCTGCCTAAACAAGATGAGCTGAACCTTTGTGCTCCTGAGCTCACGGAAATGCAACATGTCATTTCTCCAAAAATGAGCTTGCCACCTGCAGATTCGGAATATAATGGAATGCTTGTTCAACCTTCAAAAAGTTATGAAGTCATATTAAATCCCCATTACACTGAAAGTGGAGACCTCCAGAATTCAGTCAAGCGACCATCGGAGCTCCAGCTTCATAACCTTGGGTCAAACTTCCAAGAAAATCTGGCAGGCAATGGGTTATCTCTTGCAGAACATGGTGGGCCTAGACGAAAGCAGTCTCTCAGTTCAGATTGGATGACTGATCTGATTCAGCCCCTTATCCCAGAACCAGCAGTGCCAAGCGTACGAGATCAAGCTTATGTTACCATGGCAAACAGCGACCTCAGTGCTATGCTATGCCTTGTTCTGGGAAATTCGCTGTGGCTCTCCAGAACCTCTCGGTCTCTTGTCGTCTTGGTGACTGATGGCGTGTCTCATGCATTCAGGTTGGTTGTTCAAAAAGTGGGCTTTTGCTCACCAGCTTTACATTTTTGTTTTATTCAATAATGCTAGCACCAAAATATGCCTGCTTAACTCTAGCAGCAGTGCAATAAAATTTTTTTTGAACAATGTGGCATAAGGGTTTATTAGCTATTTAACTACTCCTCTGGCGAATTGTCAGGTATGTGTAATTATTTGATTATGAATGAATTAGATTGTGTTAACACGTCTGTGCCTTGGACAAAGAAAAAAAAAACAGCAGGTACTGTCAGTAATGTGTGTGTTTTAAAGATTCGAAAATCATTCATGGATGTTGCCAAACATAAAGCATTTGGACTTTTGCACTGCAACATTGCTGCAATAAAAGCATGTGTCATCATTTAAAGAAGTTTAATGGCACTGAAATGCATTTGGCCAACAAGTTACAAGAATTTGAAGCAGTGAAAATTTTCTGCTTTTTTAAAGTGCTCATCTTGTCAGTGTGTGCATTAGCCCCTGCAGGCTTATTTGAAGATATGTGCTCTCCCTTCACTAATTTATCTCTCATACCTTATGTATCAGGTTTTTCAAATTTGGTAGATGTCCTCTAATTTGACCTTGTTGGGATACGGAAAAGTGTTCAAATTATCTGTCATCCAAATTATGTATTTGAAAATTTGATCTTGTGACCCATATGTGCTCTGTAACCTGGTCTTCTCACCTATATTTTATTGCAAGAAAAGGTTTTATGCATAAAACACTGACATGTACAGAAAGGCTGAAGATGCACAACACATTTTGACACATACTGTAGCACAAAACACAACCAGTGAAGTGCCCTTTTTTTTCTTTTGTCATGCCGATAGTCCATTTCTTAAGCTGAAGAACTGGTTTTGCACAAACAGGTGGCCCGTTTCCTCTTTACCGTTGGTAGAATGTATCAGTATACCTTCAGTTCTACTAACAGAGAAAGAAAAAGGCTACCTGCGCAAAACCAGTCTGTCAGCCTAAGAAACAAACTATTGGCATGACAAAAGAAAAAAAGAAACAGCAGTTCACTGGTTTTGTGCTATACTAAGTGCCAAAACGAGTATTACATGTTCAGTTACTGGTCCGGTGATGTTGTGCATCGTCATCACTTCTGTTCATGTCAGTGTTTTCTACATAGAAACCTTTTTTGCAGTGTGCATGCAATGAGCTTAAGCAAAAACTGTTTCCACCTTTGACGTTGACACTGTTGCACTGCGCTGTGAAGTGTTCGACAGTGCCTCCACAATTATTTGAGCATGATCATTGCTTTTGTTGTGACTGGTAAATCTAGTCACTGGCAGTCCACCCTGGTTATAATAACACAATATTCAATGTTTCAAGTTGAAAATACTGAACTCTTTAATTGCAAACCATGGGCATCTTTTGAAACTTTAGAAGATCATTGAATTAACTGGTGCCAAATTTGTGAAAGTTGACGTCATATTAATTCTTAAAGCACTTTGGAGTACAAGACAAATTGAGATTAGTTTAGCTTCACTGTATGCAGCTTTTTATTAAAATTTTGTAAGATGCAGTATTGCCATAGCCATGATTTTTTCTATTTGTAACATATGTCTAATTATATCCAGTTTGAGGCAACCATAGCAACTGTTCATGTAACTTTGAATGGGGTGAATCCTGTTAAAGATTAAAGTGCAGCAAACTGGCTAGGCTGCAGTTGCATTTGAGACTTGTGATTACAGGCACCTGCTGTCATGTGTCTTCAATGTGGTGCTCTCGGTCCGTTCTCTTGGGACGCAAGGTACTACTAAACTTGCCCTTTTGGAACAGCCAGACATTGGTGTCTCGTACACCAAACTCCATGCCTGGCGGCTGACACAGTTCTCAAAGTGCATTTTCTTGGATGCTGGCATGCTGGTGAGTTATTAATGTTCGCTTCATTTTCACATTTCCCTTGCATGGCACCAAACTTATCAGCTTTAGTTTGCTTGAATAATGGCATTCAAGATACCTTGATGATACGGTGCCATAGAAAAGTATTGCTTCTGTATTCCTATCGATTGCATAGCATTTAACAATACAGATAATAAAATACAGTTCTGTACCAGTTAATTTTAAACATATTCTGTCTGCCTTTTGGTTACTGGCCTCGAGTAATGGCCTGGTGTCTCTCAGTGACACTTCCACTTTTACATGTCATAACTTCTAGCATGCCTCACTTTAGGGATGGGAGTTTTGCTCATTTCATGGGGCTTCTGCTGCCCATCTGTCAATGTCTTTGCCTACTCTGTAACATTAAATTAATGGGAAGTGTGCAAATCCACAGGCTGAGCCATTCAACTGCCACTGAAGGCAATATTCTTGACCTTGGACAACATTGCTCCGGTTTAGGCACTGCAGGGATCAACCATTTGCATTGACATTGATAATAGAATCAGTTGAACAGCATCATTGTATTATGCCAGGCTTATTCCACTTAATTCACACTGGAATATTTGTCAGAGAAGCAGCGTACAAACCATTGCAGCTTTTGTGTTTTAGTCTTGTCAATATACAAAACTTACTGCATCACAGAAGCAGGCAAGTTGTGTTTCAAGCGACACCTTAAGCATTTCAAATTAACGTTTAGCATTGTTTTTGAATAGCTCATTAATGTGCTTAATGTCATCTCCCTTTTTTTTTCACTGGCTGGCACAACCATGTTGAAAGAGTTGTGGCATTTATAGATTTGTCTGTTGCAAGGCTTATCTACCCAAGTAATAAAACTGCAGGAAGGATGCATGTTGGCTGCACTGTTTGTGAGCCTACAACACAGTTTGCTAGTGACGTATAGATTGGTGGGTCATGGGATGCAGTTAGCAGTTAGTCCAGCAGTGACCATGAAAATAATTTTTTAGACAAAACAACCAAAAGATTCCCACAAAGCATGTCATCCCTATATTTGCCACCAGCGCATTGCCCAGTTCCCTTGAGGCTGGCTCTGTCAAGGTCAATGTCAGGCCGTATGTTCCCAATCCGAGACAATGTTTTAAGTGTCAAAGGTTTGGCCATGCCTCTCCTTCTTGCAGAGGCAAAGCAGCATGTGCAAAATGCAGCAGCAACAATCATGACTCCGAATCGAAGGGGGTGAAATGTGAAAACACCCGTGTACTTAGATTTAGGTGCACGTTAAAAAACCCCAGATGGTCCAAATTTCCGGAGTTGCCCACTACGGCCTGCCTCATAATCAGATCGTTGTTTTGGCACGTAAAACCCCATAATTTAATCACGACTCCGAAAAGTGTAATTCTCCTGCACATTGCATAACCTGCAAAGGTGATCACCCTGCCTACTTACGGTAATGTCCCATTTAAAAAGGAAAAGGAAATCATGACAATCATAGTAAAAAAAAAAAAAGATATTCTATGAAGCCAGGAAATGTCTATCACACCTACCTAAACTCAGCTATGCCAATGTGGCACATCAGGGGGCAGTGCCACATAGGCCCCGCGAGCCTGCAGGGTCTACTAGCAGTAGCCCTGTGGTGGCTCCTCCCGCCCCCTTGGTGGTGGCAGCCAGTGCTGCCCCATTGCTTTCAAAGGCTCCGGAGACCACGGTCTAGCAGGACCTTAAGACAGTGCGAACATCAAGGCCTGAGGCGCCTGCCTCAGCGCCAATTGCTTGGTCCTGATGTGCTTCTGACAGAACTATGGAGGTTGACACCGAAGGACCAGCGCTCTCTCAAGTGTGCAAAGAGGGATAAACTCCCAGTAACCGCTCCAAAAAAAGGACAGGTAGCCTAACGGTTACCGTTCTTATCCACAGTCTATTTTTACATATGTCACCTGTAATTTGTATTTAAGGATCAATTTCTATTTAAATATTCTCGGTTCTCTTCCATCGTGGCTTTTATTATACAGTGGAACTGCAGAGGTCTACTACGTAACTTAGGCCACATAAGACATCATAAATAGCTTGTCCCCAGTTGCCTTTTGTTTACAAGAAACAAATCTAGGCCCCCAAAACCAGAATGTTTTAAAAGGTTCTTCTGTGTTTCGAAAAGACCGGGAAAACGCCAGCCGACTGTCTGGAGGAGTTGCGGTTGTCGTGAAAGGTGGCACTCCCACCCGAGAAGTTTAATTGAATACTCGTTTCGGAGTAGTTGCCATGACTATTCTCTCTTTTAAAACTATAACGGTCTGTTCTTTGTACTTACCACCCCACAAAAGTGTAAATGTGAAAGAACTTGAAAAGCTGATTGAACAGCTATTGGACCCTTTTACGCTTGTAGGTGATTTTAACGCCCATTGTACTCTTTGGGGAAGTGTGAAAAATGACCAAAGAGGACAACTTATAGAAGATTTTATTCTAACACCTGTCTTTTAAGTTCAGGAGCACCTACTTATCTTTCCCCTACATCACGTAACTTTAGCTGTCTTGATTTAGCTCTCTGTACACCGTCTCTGTTCATTGATTTTAACTGGGAAGTGTTGGACAATCCATACAGCAGTGGCCACTTACCTGCCATAATCAAAGTGGCAACTTTACCAATCATCACCTGCAGGCCGCGTCGTTAGGAAATCCAACTGGCAGACTGGCCGCTTTTCACAGAAACAGCCAAACTTGAACATTCTTCAGCATATCTAGGTGTCGATGAGATAAATGAAACATTTACTAATTGCATAATCATGGCAGCTGAAAGAACTATACCCCAGTCTACTGGAGAACAGCGAAAGAATCTAAACCCGTGTTGGACAGAGGAATGTACCGTAGCAGAAAAAGAGCAGAATAAGGCCTGGGGCAATCTTCGTAGATACCCTACTTACAACCTTCTTCAAACAGAAAGAAGCCCATGCACGATACATTCATAAACAAGCCGAAAAACACTCTTGGCAGAAATATGTCACCTCAATTAATAGTTCAGTCATCTCCAAACGCATGTGGGAACAGGCAAAGAAATTCAAAGGGCATTACTTATACTACACAATTCCCTTACTCGCAAGTCCTGGTACATAAACAACGCTCGAAGAACAAGCAAACATTCCGGGGGAACACTTCCAGAGAGTGTCAAGTTCAGCCAACTACACGGACACATTTTTAACATACATAAACTGTGCTGAAAAACAAAGATTACCAACAACAGGTGCATCCGATCAACCGTACAATGCTCCCCTCACACTCCCATACTTAAATAATGTACTTTCTGCTGGAAAGAAAACTGCAGTTGGCATGGACTGCACCCACTACACCATGCTTGCCCACCTGTCAGAAACCTCAATAAAAGCATACTAAAATTCTTAAACAAAATCTGGGAAACTGGTGAAATGCCAAAAACATGGAAAAATGCTGTAATTATACTTTTTCTAAAATCTGGAAATCCCTCAACATCTCCCAGCAACTACCACCCCATTGCTCTCACCAGTTTGGCAAAGTTATACGAATGTGTGGTGTACACCAGATTAACTTTTACCCTCGAAACAGAAAAGTCCTTAAACATATATCAATGCGGTTATAAGAAGGGTTGTTCTACAACTGATCACCTCGTCCAATTAGAACATGAAATATGCAATGCCTTTTTAGACAACACTGCCTAGCTGTCTTTTTGACTTGGAGAAGGCACATGACACCACATGTAGATTCACAAGAAGCTAACAAACAGACACCAAGGACAACATAGGGAAAATTACTTGTGCTTAATAAATGAAATAAACGATGAATTAATGGAAATAAAAGTGGATGAAAAAAACAACTTGCCCTCGGTTAACCCCATTCTTCTCGTTTATTACATAACAAGGGTCGCGAATCCGGCAACATTGATGCCTTCAGGTAGCATGTGTGGGTTTATTGACCGGTTGCCGTCACCCAAAAAGATCACGTTCTCGTGACGCCTGCGGCAGAAACGATGTTCCACATCTGCCGTCAAGGTCTGCGAGTGGTGGAGCTGGCTAACACTCCCAGGGCTAACGCTCTTATAACATTATCACGCACTGCGACAAACGACTATATTACACAAGAAAACATAAATACCTAATAAAGTGGATGGGGAAACAGCGCCGCGGTAGCTCAAATGGTAGAGCATCACACGCCGAATGCGAAGGTTGTGGGATCGTTCCCCACCTGCGGCAAGTTGTTTTTTCATTCACTTTCATTTCCATTGATTTATCATTTCTTTATTTCATTTATTAAGCACAAGTAATTTCCCCTATGTTGTCCCTCGTGTCTCTTGGCTTCTTGTGATATAACTAATAAAAAATCGGGTCCCTCGGTTAACCCCTTTCTTCTTCTTTATCACATGTAGATTTGGCATTTTGAGAGACTTGGCAGACTTAGGGATTCAGGGCCAAATGCTGAAGTGCCTTTCTGACTTTGTCCGATCGAACATTTTAGGTGTGTCTTGACAGAGTGCTTTCACATGTATTCCCCCCCAGAAAACGGTATGCCTCAGAGCTGTGTTTTAAGTACAACACTGGTTGTGGTTAAAATGAACTCTGTTAGCAAGGTCATACCATCTACCCTTATGCATTCTTTTTATGTTGGTGATCTACAAATTGCTTTCTGCGCATCTAACATAACATGTGAACGGCAGATCCAAATCACTCTAAACAAATTGACACAATGGGCTAATACGAACGGCTTCCAATTTTCGTCGGAAAAAACTGTTGCCATGATGTTCTCTCTGAAGAAGGGCTTCAACCGGACCCCTTCCTGAAACTAAATGAAATGGTACTGCCAGTTAAACAAGAACCCAAGCACTTAGGGGTCATGTTTGATAAGAAGTAAATTTTCTTAAACACATTAATAACCTAAAGGTTCAAACAAATAAGGCACTCAATGTCGTAAAAGTCCTCTCGCAGAAGTGCTGGGGTTCTGACCATAAATGCCTCCTACATATTTATCGCTCTTTGGTACGTAGCAAACTGGACTATGGATGCATAGAATATGGTTCAGCCAGACAATCATACCTTAAGCGGTTATATCCCGTGCATAATAAAGGACTACGCTTAGCAACTGGTGCCTATATGACCTCGCCCATTACTAGTTTGTATTGTGAGAGTAACAAGCAGTCTTTAAATCACAGAAGGGCGCAACTCATATTGACATAAGTCATAAGAGTTTGCTCATCGCCAGACCATATTTGCTATAACTAACATTATCACGCACTGCGACAAACGACTACATTACACAAACAAGCCAAATACTATAAGACCACTCATACTTAGATTTGAAGAAAAATGCCATGACTACAAAGCCCCTACAGAAGCACTTTCTGTTATGCACAAGCCAACTAGCATAGCTCGTTAAAACAATTTAACGCAATTTCCAGATTTTTTATTGACACATCTAAAGAAACAAGATATGCCTCAAGAACACATACTACAGGAATTTCTCAGTGAAAGACACGTACAACACTTACACAGAATGTGACACCGATGGTTCGAAGATGCCCATTTATGTAGGAAGCAGTGTAATTGAAGGTACCAGGGAACACAGTCTGACTACCATAGTTTGTATGTTTTCACTGCTGAGTGTTATGCCTTATGGATGGCAGTACACAAGATTATAAACTCCAAACACGAGAAATATACAATTTATACAGTTTCTTTAAGTGCATTTAAGGCCCTGAATACACAATCGCAGTACGCACCCATCATAGGCGACATCCTACACATACTAACACACCTAAGTAAAGACCAAACCATTCATTTCTGCTGGCTACCAAGTCATGTTGGGATCCCCCGAAATGAAAAAAGCAAATGATTGTGCAGCAAGGGCAAGAAATCTAAATGTTTCAAAAGTTAACATACCTCTTAGGGATGGGATTCAAGCTGTTCACAAGGCACTACTCTCGAACTGGCAATGCGAATGGCACTTGAAAGACAACAATAAACTTCAACTCATTAAATTTGTATTGGGGAGTGGAAGACATGCTACCACCAGGAACACTTCACCGAAGTAATTCTTCATTGGCTTTGGATATGTCACACGTGAATCACACATAATTACTTATTGAGAGAGGAGGAACAACAAACGTGTGACAAATGCTATGAATCGTTAACAGTAATACACATTTTAATTGCGTGTCCACATCTTGAAACGCATAGACAAAAGTACTTCTGTGTATTGTACAAGTCACACACCCCATTTCACCCGATGTTGATGTTAGGAGATGATGCACTGATACCTCTGACTGATGTGATCAGCTTTTTAGATGAAACAGATTTTTTAAAGTAAGCTTTAATTACTCCAGGGTATGCTGCATTTACTAACGAAATTTCATCACCCTGTGTCTGCTGCAGCATAGCCTCATTCGCTTTTGCACCAATAAACCCAATTTAACTAATTTTCTGAAAAAGCGTGACAACTACACCAAAGTGTTGGTTTTGGTCCACATTCAGCTCCAATTAACACAATGAGGTGGTCCACGTAAAAATATCCCGCAGTGTGCATTAGTTAGGCCTGCTTGTTGGCATTCTATTTCTGGCATTCTCTTTTTCTGTTTTGTTTTAAGCGAGATGCGAGTTCTCGAATTTGGCCCCTGGACCATGCTCGGCATAGTTCTGCACTACCACTTCGCTGCGCAGTGCAGTATCTGTCGTGCTTCAGAAAGCCAGTATGTGCAGTGTTCGACTGTAATGTGAATTTCCTCAGCGCATGGGACCCGACTGTGCTGCCCAGTCCCAAAAATAATTTGAAAGCTTACATTCATCTTCGCAGTGTGAAATTCAAGAAGACACACACACAGAAAGAAACAAAATAAGCAGGAGGAGCACTGGGCATAAATTGAGTTTACTACACTATTACACATATGCATGCATGCGTGAACAGTGTACACTAGCAATGGTGCAAGTGCCTGTGTTGACCAGCATCTAGTACTAGAGATACAGCTATCCTACAAACAAGCCCCGACAAAAAAAAAAAAAAAAAAAAAAAAAAAAAAAAAAAAAAAACCCTGCACTAAGCTTGCATTCAAGTACTGCAACTCTTTTTGTGTCAGTGCTACTGACGGATGCTCATACATGTGTTGTGGTTCTTGCTAATAGCTAGGACTTTAAATTTTCTCTGGTCGCCTGGTTTTTGCACTTGGACAGAACAAGCTTGCCGGTCTAGGCTTGAGTACCCATGCACCAGCGACATTGGTTTGCCAAATGCCCCCCCACTACTTCCATTTCAGCTGCTGCACAGTGCTCTCACAACCTGTCATTGAGACACTGCCTAGTTTGACCAATGTAACATTTCACGTAAGAAAGCAGTATCTTATATGCAATGCCTATTTTGTAAGGAATAAAGTGTGCTGTATGCTTCTTTCTGAAGGCCCAGCTGCTTTTGTACCTGTTGACGACGAGGCAAATGCATGCTAACGTTTCAGGGACAGAGACAACAATGGGCACTCTACACTTCTCCCACTGCCTAAAAATGTGGCAATGAAGTGTGGAGTGCCCATTCTTCTTTTTTTTTTGTTTCTGTAGAAATTTGTTTGTAAGCCACCAATAATTTTTGTACTAGATATTGGTCAATATGGTTGCTTTCATTCTTGCTCGTGCACATTTTTTGCACCTGCGCACACATGTGCAATAGTGTAATAAACTCATTTGTTGTCCAGCGCTTGTACAGTCTATTTCATTGCTTTTTCTGTGTCTTCTTGAATTTCGCTCTCCTATTATATGAACGCATGCTCTGGCAGCTAGCTAGCTTACGTTAATGCCTTGACAGCCATTAAGAAATTATAGACACCACAATGCGGTGGGCACACGTTGGTTTAGTGCAGTCCTTCCTGTTAAGGAAACTAGAAAGCTCTGTTAAGGAAACTAGAAAGCTTCTCCATTTTGAACTGAGCTCACCATGCACTGCCCTTCCTGGGCCGACATCGTATTTGGCAAAACAAGAATATAAAGTGTCCAAGTAAGCATTTGCTCTGAGAAAACTGGCTTCAAGTAAAATCTTTATTGGCAAATCAAATTCAACTTTCCCAGCCTTAAGCTGATTGCATAAAATTGGAAAATTCACAGTCCTCTATTGTGTTTGGTCAGCACAGGACACAGTCCTATAGAGGACAATGGGAGATGCCTTTGTCCTGCAGTGCATGTGATATCTTCGTGTTTTGTGCATTGTGTGCATGGTAAACAATCCCAGGTGGTCAAAATTAATGGGGGCCCTCCACTATGGCGTCCCTCACAACCCACTGTGCAGTTCTGGGACGTTAAACCCCACAGTGAAATTTTGTACATCTTGGCAAACTGGTGATAATGATGTTGACGACGATTCTGGAGCTGGCTAGAATATGACATTAGATTTAGTTTACCTTGCCACAGGTGTCGGCTTATCTGCCTATGCACACTTTTACCAGCTTTAATTGTCATGAACGGAAGACCTTGCTGATACTGCTTTACCACTTTCTAAGTAGCCTTTGTGTCCGGCATAAACTCGCCACATGTACTAGACGACTTAAGCATGCGTACTAAGGTGTGTGATACGAAGTGTGTCGGGCAATATGTTTGGGATACTTGGTGTGGGATGACCCTATAGTGACACGTTTTCTGTAACGTGCCTGGGTAGGGTAAAACTTCAGTTGATACCAAAATAAACGATGTTGAAAGTAAACACTTTGTGTACATTCTTTCTTGTGTCAGTATTCCTAAGTTCAACTTCATCCCAGTACTTTTTCATCTTGCTTTCATATGCAGCATAACCCACTCTTTATGAACAGAAGGTGTGTTTTTCAGGAGCTGTGTTTTTATTATTGGAAGAAACGCTGACGTTTTTGTTGGTTCATGTGCTCATGAGTTTTCACTGTATTTCACTGTGACGGCTGTTAAAAGCTTAAAACTGGGTTCGCAGTGTTTGTGCACACTTTGCTTTTTTTGTGTGCATGTTGCTTTCAAGTCATTGTCATTAATATGACGTTACCAGGTCACCTTCTTATTGTCAGCTTCACCCATGTCATATGGTGAAGAAAAATAAAATTGTGCATACCACCACTTGGTTTCAAACTCATTTTCCTGTGATAATGTGCAGTTGGGTGTTGGACACACTAACTATTGCTATCACACAGCTTTGGTGCTTGGCAAACATGTATGGGGTTTTGCTCACCACACAAACTGATAGTGGTGGTGTCTGTGTATATATTTCAGAGGAAACAACAAAAATACTGTAGTAGACAAGGACAGCATTGTGCACATTGTGAAGCAGTAGTTTTTCTTGAGAGAATGATGAGCCTGCTGCTGTTGCAATAATGAGTTCAGAGCCACAGGAATTGCTGAATCTGCTGGTTTTCTTTTTTTGGCAGTACATTGGTGCATTATAGTTGCATTTTGTTCAAGTGAAACAGTTAGATGTGTGACCCTACATTAATATGTCAGAGTGGTTTGAGGACTGTGCTTTTTACTTCCTAGGTCGTTCAAAACTGTGACGAACTGTTTGAACGTGATGAGCTTTCGGCAGTACCTGATATTGGCTGGCCAGACTGCTTCAATAGTGGGCTGTTTGTGTATGTGCCATCCATGCAAACTTTCTGGGACCTCATCAGCTTTGCTGAACGTCAAGGCAGCTTTGATGGTGAGAACTGGTCAATTTTTATTTAACTTATTTGCTACTTGCACTGTTTGAATGTTCCTGCTAAATAGCTGCACTCAGAATGACCAGCAGTTAATATTTGTAATGTTCTTGAGCATATAGTCATGGCATGAAACAAGGATGTGCTCAGTGAAATTTTGGTCATTCTGAGAAAATATAGTGTCATGTTCATCATTATGCATCTGTGATTGAAAGAAGCATTAGGTGTGTGTGTCTGCAATTACCAATCTCTGTGTAATTGGAGCCCTCTCCATCTTTGCCTAAAACATGTTTTTGTGTGTGCACTCCAGATGAATTGATTGATAAGTTGGCTTAAACCCAATAAGCAAGTTTCTTTATTGGGAATAAGTTTTGTTGAAACCATGTTAGATCCATTATTTATGCCGATGTTTTGCAAAGAAATACAACGTATAGGTTTGAGTGAGTTGGCAATTCATGATGGTATACCAGTGCAAAACTAATGCAATCTAATGGGGACAACAGACATTGTGACAAGGAGCATGCACAGACTTCCCAACTGAATATGTTTAATACTGCATACAGATTTAGGCAGGAAATTATTTAATGGACAATGTGCAGGCACAAAAAAAATTTGAGAACCAGACACGCCAGAAAGACAACTCAATAATTATTAACTCAGTTTTGTATGGGTACACCATGATGTAGAACAAAAGGTTGTGGCCATCAGCTGTCATGTATTATTCTTTCTGGAGCTGCGTTTAATATGCACAGCATGAATTAGGGCTATAATGTACAGAAAATGAGGCTGTACCTTCACATGTTGTATTTATGGTAAAGACAAAAATAAACTGAATCCATGAGCAATTCTAGGTCATTTGTAGAATAATATTTTCATTTACTCATATTATTATTCAGATATCCTACGAGGCTTCCAGCAGGCATTTGTCTCAAGTTGTAACAACCTGTATGGAGCAAAGCTCTGGGTCACGAATACAGTAGAACCTTGTTCATAGGTTTTGAAAAAAAAAAAAATATATATATATATACGAGAGAAAACATATTAACTGGGAAAACATATCCGAATTCACAAAAAGGTGACACACTCAACTCTATATACTCCGTTTCAGACATCAGGGGTGCGATCAGGAATTGTTCGGAGCGTGCGGCGCAACTGAACATGTGCTCCGAACAACGATCCCTGATCGTGCCCCAGGTGCAACGCTGTGGAGGCTAGAGAGACTCCTTGCAATGGCTGCGTTCGCACTTGGGTTTATGTTTTTTTACCACAAACGTGCGAAACTGTTCTTTATATGGGCTCAGTATTGAATGAAAAACATTTTAGCCCTTAGAAAGAAACGAACTGTGATATACGGCTGCTAATGCTTTGTTTTAGATCAATCTGTTTTTGTTGTTTGTCTTGACGGGTTGTTTGTTTGCAGCCCGTCGCGGCAGTCTCATGTGCATGCTCGCGTGAGTAAACGGCTTTGGTGCGCAATGAAGCGTGGATGAAACACACAGCGAAGCATTCATGGAACACGCAGAGTGATAAATTCTCTTGACTGAACTTCTTGCGTTGCTTCCACAGCATTGCATCTGATGTACAAAACGGAGTATACGTATTGCGAAGTGTTCCACGAATCGTTGCAGCACGAGACGCCAATGCGCGCTGAGCTGCTGGGGCCCAAGCGGCCCGAGACATTCGTTGTCATTTTTGCGGTTTTGGCAAGCTTAGGTTTCCGCTTCTCAAATTCGGCTTCGGTCATCAGCTTCTTGGAGCAGGACAGTTTGATGGAAAGTTTTGACGTGCCCACATGGCTTGGCGTGAATTGTTTTCGTACGAAACGCAGACGTGTGTCGAGCTGGTGAAGCCTGAGCGAAACTGAGACGCACATTGTCGTTTTAATATTGTGTAGTGCTTTAAGATGGTGATGGGAAACCAAAACGAAATCTAGGACACCGGAATACGATGCCTACGATGCGGCCAGAGCGAAGATGACACTCATTTAGCGCTACTTGCAGCAGGGAACGGCAGAGCATTTGGGTATAGTGCCTAGATAGGTTGGGTTTTATCGCCTATTAAAAGCATGCAGTATACTTTCAATGGCACTACGCCCCATGCGCTGTGAAACAAATAGGTTGTGTAAATTTTCAGCAGGAGCGCAATCATGAATGCTTTGTTTTTCTAAATGTTCACAATCTTTTGCACTTTGTTACAGTAATAGTAGCTTTGTCTTAGGCTGGTTAATCTCTACACCATGAGGTGGCTGCACCGTGCATGCCACTTACATTACACTAAGCCCCTCCATAACAGCGGTAGTAGTATGGACGGACTTTAGTGTACGCCTCTGCCGATCCGTCAAAACGCCCAGCTCATCTGCAGTTACCGGAATACTGGACACACTTGGTGCTGTGACAGAACCCTCGTGATACACGCTGCTTGGACAGCTTTCACTGTGGATCGACGGCTAGGCGGCTAGCAGAGAGGCTTCGTGTGCTGGCTCCAAGACCGGAAGTAGACAACGCAACATCCTATCATGACGCAGAGCCAGTTAAGCAGAGCTTAGCTTCGATTGCTCGGCAAACAAGTCGAAGAGAAAAACCATGGCTAGGGAGGATGGTGACTTGTAATCATCTGTAGCTCTCTTAATATCAGATGCTTCATTTAAATTGTGGTGTGAATGTTTTACTGTAGCTGTACTCTACACATCTACAAAATTTATCGAAATCGTTTCAGGGACCCTTAAACGAGGCAACTTTAAACTCTGCTAGGCCAAAAGCATCATATTATGCCATTATTTAGTAACTTTGCACATGCAGCTATGTCAATTCAGTGTGCAAAATTTTTACACTTATGTGCTTAGCTAGAATTTTGGCTTTCAACTTGGCTCAGTCTTTTGTACTTAAAAGGGCAGTAAAGTCAAATGCAAAGTCTGGCTAATTGAGTAGATTTCACTTCCGGCTCAGTGAATATCCTAGAGGTCAATTGGGTCCTTTCCAGTGGAAAAGTGGCACCACTTCACCCTCTCCCACTTTTCTTCTGACTCATTTCATGAACTTTTGGGACAGATTTCGTATGCAGTGATGTCTGTGTTGGTTCCTGTCATTGGCACATCGGCAATGCAAGCTTGTGTTTTGTGTTTGGTTCCTGCTCTTCATGTGTACATTCTGCTTGCATTGTATTTTTATATGATGCTGTGTTCTGGTGCTAGCAAGTCAGTCTCATTTTGTGTGCATTAGCACTCTTCACTCGCTTGTCTTCTTTTTTTGTGCTGCCACTGACAAATGCTCATCAAGTATGTTTGCGTGCAAATTTGCGTGTGTCCACTTACACACTGTAGCATCACATGCTAGCTCTGTTCTTTGTGTCCACCACTTGTTGCTTGGGTATTGTATACATAAGGGAATCCAATTCCGGCCATGAGTGTGGTGGCAACATGGCATGCTGTTTGCTTTTGTTTTGTGGTTTTCTCTCTTACCTAAGCTTTGCAGAACATGAGTGCATTTTGTTATGTTTGTTTTTTTCCATTGGCCTGAAGGCCCTAACTTATGAAGTGCTTTCTTTTCTGAATTAACCTGATTTCTCTTATCAACTCAAAAAAAGAGCATGCAACTTTGGCCTGCCAGAGGTTCAGAAATATTGATTGAGTCCCTTTATTAAATAGAAGGATGGCGCTGTGGCCTCAATTTGGCAGAAGGAACAGGAAACAACACACACACACACCCTTCACATCTAGCAGTCTGCTCCAGCCAAACTCCCACAAGGAGAGGAGCATCTAATTTGCATGTGCGCCTTCCTAGAGGCACTGTGAAGGCACTGTGTGTATTGCTAAGGCATGCATAAATGTATGTTGTTGTCATAGCCCTATATTCTTTTTTTCTTTCTCTTTGTGTGCGAGTAATATTTTCTCTTAGAGTTAAGTGCCAATATAATACTAACATAGTTATAACGAAGGTATTTTCATATTGGATGCAGCTTCATTATAATGAGGTTTGACTTATTCGACTTTATCTAAAGCTGTTTGTATTTAAGTGCAATATAATTTAATATGTGTTGAAATGCAGGAGAAATAAAAATTGTGATAGTCTTTAATAAAACTCAGTTCCTGAGCTCTTTATTGCCCTTTGTTTATTCCTTTCTGCTAATTTTGCACTGTAAGAGTAATGGCACTTCTGAAAGTTACTGTGACGAGAAATAATAAGATATTGAAATTGGTCCCATAAAATTCTGACATTTTTGCAGTTACAAATTTGAGAAGTAATGCCTAAATTCTTCTTCCCGAATTCTCAGGAGTATAAAATCCAAGAACAAGGAGTTTTTTGTGGACCAGATTTTTGCTACCATGCATGATATAATAGGTTTGACTTCTTTGGTACAGGTTCTTGCTTGCCGAGTTGACCCTTGGACTGTTAACATACTAAATATTTAAAGAACTCCTGAATGCCTCAATGTCTGCTGCTAGTGTGGAGTTATCTTATTCATTACTATCAACAAATAGTGAAATTTCCAAATCATCTTGAATATGAGTGTTGTGTATAGGGGGCGCTGTCAATTATATCAAGTGTATATAAGCGATTGCCATCAGAATAAAGGCAGTTCCGTGGTTCCCCGTCAATGCATAGTCTTGTCTTATCAGTTGGCGCTTCGCGTCACAACAATCTGGCGCAGTCGGCGAAGCTAGCGAGCTAGCGACGAACTGTTTTCCCTTACCTGGCTCCGTGCTGTTCCAAGGGGCGTCACCTACGAAATGGCAGCGTACGGACTACCGTCATTACCGCCTTTCCTGGAGACTCCTGGAGATGCGACAATTCCATGGGAGCAGTGGCGCGATGATTTCACAAATTTTCTTGAAGCGACGGGGATGGACGCGCAACCGCCACTACGGAAAAAGGCCATTCTGCTGCAATGTCTTGGGGTCGAGGGACGCCGTGTTTTTCGCACATTGGGCCCAGAGCCGGCACGAACGTCAGACACGACAAAAGCCGGGCCGGAGACAAGCAAACCAGCAGGAAAAGACAGGACGGAGGCAAGTGAAGCGGATAGTTACACGGAGGCGTTGAGCCTATTGGAGCGGCAGTTCTCAAGCACCGTCAACGTACTGGTCGAGCGACGTCGATTCACGTTACGTCGGCAACTGCCGAACGAGCCGATACGAGAGTACGTCAGTGCTCTCCGACAGTTAGCAAAGACGTGCGACTTCGGGCAATTCTTGGAAGCGGCTCTACGAGACAGGGTTGTTGACGGAGTACGGAGCACTGAGTTGCGACAGAAATTGCTCGTGAAGGGGTCACAACTTACGCTCGCAGAGGCAGTGGAAATGCTACAGACGTACGAGCAGGCAGCGGAGGGGGCTGCGATCTATGACCAAGGGTCGTCACAAACGGACATCGTGCAGCATGTATCTCAAGGCAAAAGCCCAGACAGCGACGCGGCAATGACGCCGGTGCGCAAGTGTTACCGGTGCGGCTCTACAAGGCACCTAGCTAATTCACAGGAATGCAAAGCACGGGGGAAACGTTGTTCCCAGTGCCACAGAATGGGACATTTTCGAGCGGTCTGTGGCAGGTCGGCAGAGCGGGACGTGCGGACGGTCCGAAACGACGGCGCTAGCGAGGAGGACGTGCTCACTGTACTGGCGGTCAGACAAGTGGAACGAAGGACTTTGGTCGTTGACGTCGTTATTGAGAACGAGCCACTTCAGTTGCTGGTAGATACTGGGTCGTCGGTGTCTATTTTGCCAGACCACGTTTATCGAGCCAAGTTCGCCAACAGCTTTCCTTTGACTGCGGCTTCAGCGACGCTTCGGGATTTTTCACAGAAGAAAATTCCGGTCTTGGGATGGTTCACAGCCAGAGTTGTACGCGGGAACAACTCGGCTTGCCTTCGATTTTACGTTGTTTCCCAAGGCATGGCATTACTAGGACTGGATGGGGTCCACCAGCTACAATTGCACATCATCGGTTCTACACTGGAGTGTTTGCAAATCACGGTCAGCCCCCAGTCGCTTCCTCCTGAATTATGTGAGTTTTCCTTTCTTTTCGCTGATAAGTTGGGATTAGCGAAAAACTTCGTACATTCTGTGAAGCGGCGTACAAATGTAAAACCAGTAGCAGCGAAGGTTCGACGGTTGCCCCTGACGCTGCGAGAGAAGGTAGCGGCTGAACTGGCAAGATTATTGGATGCAGGCATTATAGAAAAGGTCAGTGCTGCGGAATGGGTGTCTCCTATAGTGGTTGTGCAGAAGAAGGATGGAACTATTCGTCTATGCGTCGATTTACGCGAGCCGAACAAAGCAGTAGTCATTGATGGATTCCCTTTGCCGCACACTGAGGAACTCTTGCATGCGCTGAGCGGAGCAGCATGGTTCTCGAAACTGGATCTTGCTGCAGCCTACCATCAAGTGGAATTAGCCGAAGATAGTCGCGAATTAACGACGTTTATTACGCACGAAGGCTTATTTAGGTTCCGCAGAGTGTGTTTTGGCCTCGCATCGGCACCAGCCGCGTTTCAGCGAATGATGCAAGAAATCTTGAAGGGCTGCAAGGGCGTGTTGTTTTATATCGACGACATCATAGTCTTTGGAAAGACTAAGAACGAGCACAACCGTAACCTTCGCGAGGTATTGCATCGGATCGCTGAGGCGGGGCTGCAGCTAAATCAGAAATGCGTGTTCGCTGTCAAGGAACTCTCCTTTTTGGGTCATCGTGTGAGTGCAAGTGGTCTTGCCCCACTCAAGTCAAAGGTGGATGCTGTGATTAAAGCACAAACGCCTGCCGATGTAGTCTCGCTGCGGTCTTTCCTTGGGCTCGTAGGCTATTACTCCCATTTTCTTCCCAATTATGCAGAGGTGGTGGAGCCGCTGCGACGACTTCTTCGTAAAGGACAGAAGTTCGTGTGGGATCAGAGCACCGAGGAGAGCTTTTGCAGGATCAAGGAGATGCTGTCATCATGCGGGGTGGTGGCTATGTTCAACGAGTCTTTGCCTGTACAAGTGACCACTGACGCCTCGGCATATGGACTGGGAGCTGTGCTCCAGCAGGTAGTCGACGGAGAAGTACGTACAGTGGCATTCGCTTCGAGGACACTAACTCCTACAGAGCGCAAGTACTCTACCGGGGAACGAGAGGCGCTGGCATGTTTATGGGCTTGCGAACATTGGCACGTTTATCTGTGGGGCCGCAGGTTTGTCTTACGAACTGATCATCAGGCTTTGGTGACACTGCTGTCCACAAATGGGGTTGGAAGACGCCCACTGCGTATTGAACGCTGGTGTGCTAGACTTTTGAGATACAACTTCACTGTGCAGTACACAAAGGGCAACACCAATGTCGTTGCGGATGCACTTTCTAGGTTACCTTTGACCTCTGCAGAGGACGAACCGGTGGAGGAAGTAGTTGCTGTGGTTTCCAGCATGATCACTAAGAGTGAGTTGCAAGCAGAAACAGCTGAGGATTCATTATTAAATGAGGTGGCGCAGCATGTTACGTTCAGATGGCCGGAAAAGGGCTGTTTAGCTGGAAAGTTAAGGTTGTTTTTTCGTATAAAAGAAGAGCTGTCGGTGATAGACGGGCTACTGTTTCGCGCGGAACGGGTCGTTCCCCCATCGACACTCACTTCCAGGCTGGTCATTATGGCACATGAATCACATCCAGGCATTGTAAGGACCAAACAACGGTTAAGGGAACAGTACTGGTGGCCGGGAATGGACAGGGATGTGGAATCGCTGGTTAGCAATTGTGCTATCTGCAAAGCATCAGATAAATCGGCAAAAACCGTAATGGCCCCATTGGAGCCAGTAAAGTGGCCCGAGAAGCCGTGGGAAAAGCTGGGAATCGACATCGTTGGGCCGATGGAGCGAGCCCCTCCGGAGTGCAGGTTTGCAATCACTATTATTGATTACCACAGCAAGTGGCCCGAGGTGGCATTTGTGTCCACAATCACTGCACAGGCAGTAGTGAAAGTGCTTTTGGAACTTTTTGCGCGAGAAGGGTACCCGAAAAGCATTGTGACTGACAATGGGCGTCAGTTTATGTCGACATGTTTTGAGCAGTTTTTACGAGATCGGGGAATCCAGCATTGTGTTACAACATTGTATTACCCGCAATGCAATGGTCAGATTGAGAGGTTCAACCGCGTTCTCAAGGAATATATTCAAGTTGCGGCATTGGAACGAAGACCACTGAAGGAGGCAATCTGGGACTACCTGGGTGTTTACAGGGCCACCCCACATGCAACTACAGGAGCGTCACCGGCTTACCTACTGCATGGAAGAAGACCCAGAACAAGATTAGATGTTGTTGGCCTCCCAGAAAGGGAATTTTTCGAGGAGCCGCGTGCCGCCATGGAAAAGTTGAAACGGCGCATTAAGGAGCAGCAACAACGAACAAAAAAGTACACCGATGAAAAACGAGGTGCCAGAGCGTCTACCATTGAGCCAGGAGATTTCGTAAAAATAAAGCAAGGCGGACCAAAGACGAAACGCAAGTTTTCTTTGCCGATCCAGGTGAAGAGACGAGTGGGCACGAATTCGTTTTTGCTGGCAAACGGTACGAAATGGAACGCATCAAAACTAACAGTAATTGGTAAAGTTGGGACAGGACAGGCACTAGCGGACGCGGTCACAGCGCAACGCAGTGCGGCCTCGGGGTTTTCCTGTGACCTGGATCTTCACATAGGGAAGATGGCGGAGCAAAATACCCCTACTACCGTCGAGAATCAATCTGAAATGGTGCCATCAGAAGACATCCAGAGAAGCGCCAGCCATTCTGACGGTGCACAGCCCACAGTAACGGAGTCTATTCTAGAGGTTCCCGATCAGCAAGACAATTCTCGATCGCAATTGGCCACAACCACAGCACCATCTCGCACCAGGCCGGAACGAACAAGAAGAGTGCCAGCGCGATATCAAGACTACGAGCTTACCTGACAGTAAGAACATCGCTCGTGTCATGTGATGTGAAGTGAGTGCGCGAAAGTGGATTGACTTTATTTCCTTTCTTTTTTTTTTGTTAATGAGGGGGAATGTGTTGTGTATAGGGGGCGCTGTCAATTATATCAAGTGTATATAAGCGATTGCCATCAGAATAAAGGCAGTTCCGTGGTTCCCCGTCAATGCATAGTCTTGTCTTATCAGTTGGCGCTTCGCGTCACAACAATGAGTTTATGAGAAAAATGGATTTCGAATGTAGAATATTTTCTAACTTCTAGACAAACTAATATAGTTTGTGTGAAGTCTGTAACATAAAATAAAAGCCTAGCTTAGTTACATTATTGCATGCATGCCATTTGTAATGCCTTTCACAACTGGATGTCCGCTCGACTGAGGAGTTTGTAAAAGAAAAACAACTGCTTGGAAGTCATCTGGCACTCCATGACAATAACAGTAAAGTGTTAGTTAAAAAAATTAAATTATGGGTTTTACGTGCTAAAACCACTTTCTGATTATGAGGTACACCGTAGTGGGAGACTCCGGAAATTTGGACCACCTGGGGTTCTTTAACATGCACCTAAATTTAAGTACACCGGTGTTTTAGCATTTCGCCCCCATCTGAATACGGCCGCTGTGGCCGGGATTTGATCCCGTGACCTCGTGCTTAGCAGCTTAACACCATAGCCACTAAGCAACCACGGCGGGTAGTAAAGTGTTAGTTGATCCACGTGAAGTGTTAATTTAAGTAGAGAAGTGTGATACTACAGCACTGATCATGTTTTAATGGGATGCAAACATTGCGAGATTGTCTAAATAATAAATTGTTTTTCCTAAATTGAGTCAATAGATTCGTAGGCCTGCATAAAATTGAGCCATTCTAATGGAATAACAGGAAATTATTGAGTGGAAGTTATCTTCCCCATGCATTCGCTTGGGAACTGGAGCTTCTGTGCAACAACCATGGCTTTCTTACATAGTAAATCAGTTGGAACAGCCCTCACTTGCATTGGCCTCTGTCCCTCAAGACTCCAATAAGTGTCGTTTTCCTTTATATTATAACAAAAACAAATATTCGATAATTTCAAATAGTGAAGTCTAGAATCGAATATTTGAAATTCCTAATATTTACACACCCTTAATTATCACTTGTAAACACATATTCAAATGTAGGGCTTGCAGTTGGCCTTGCACTGCTTGTGCTTGTGATGCCCTCGCACATTTTCTTTTTCCAAAGCACTAACATTTGCAAAATCTCTTCTGCATCTGGTTTGCTGCAACTGGTTTGTCACTTGAGCATGTGAAATTAACATTGTGTGAAATTTGAAGCAATTTTTCTGGATTAATTTGCACTTGTTTGTGTTCCTTTCAGGAGGTGATCAAGGCTTGTTAAATACTTATTTTCGTAATTGGTCTTCTGACATAAACCGCAGGTTGCCATTTATTTACAATCTGATGGCAAATGTCTCCTATACCTACAAGCCTGCATTTAAGCAGTAAGTGGGCATCCTGTTATTTCTTTGTCATATTATGGATCATTGATCATTCATAAAAGCTCTGTGAACAGCTTCTACATCTGACATAAATTGAACATATTAGGGGCTGTACAATGCTCGAGATGGTTTCTGTTCTTTCAAATTGCAGGTTTGGCCATAATGTCAAAGTGGTGCAGTTTCTTGGTGGATACAAGCCATGGAATGTTAAATTTCATCCTCCCACGGGCACTTTGTCACCAGCTGCCAATGTGCACCCAACATATGTCCAGTTTGTTCAGTTCTGGGTGCAGATATTTGTCAAGAGGGTCCTTCCGCTTTTTTCTTCGGTTTGTATGAGTTTATACTTTCACAGTTGGAAATTGTTCACTGTGATTACAGGTGCTGCTTTGCCCTATTGTCTTTGTGTGGTTTGAAATTATTCTAAAGCTGTGAGGGTGGGGCACATAGTAAATGCCAGTAGGCAAGACTAAAATCCACTTGTACTCTTGATCATTAGCACTATTGTCTCTATCAAATTAATGTCTCATTAGTCAAGCTCATGGCTTCTGGTGACAGTTCCTGAATAAACCTCAGGCCAAATTTTATGTTAATGCACTGTAATGCGGTATGTAAAGCTTTCAAAATTTGCGTTTCTTTTTCTGCAGGATCCAGTCTAGCTGCTAACTAAAAACAAAATGTTATCGGTCAAAACTAGTCACTTTGTGCACCACTTGAACCTGGCTAGTTTTGCCATGCCACAATTTTCACATCCATTTCTCACGTTTGTTTGCAGCATGCTGCAGAAGGTTGATAATGTATTTTATGTACTATTTTTTTTCTTTTCTTGTAGCTAAGCCAGAGTGTTCTCTATCACACATAAAACTGAACATAGACAGGAAGAAAATAAGCAGTGTACATATTCCAGGTCTTGATTACTTGAGAGCATAGTATGTTACCTCTGAGTAGCTGGTTTTGCAATGTGCCAGAGCCTTAAAAAAACTTTTTAATCAATTTTGTATTGCACATCTGTCATGCACACTAGCAACTGTGAAACTATGGCTACACACTACCATTCATTTTGACTTTAAAGTAACTTGTTCTTGGGCTAGCTGGTTGATACTTGGTGAAGCCATTGTAGCGCAAATAAAACACACAAAGAACACAAGACCAGGCACCACAAGCACATTTAAGAGCTCGTGGTGTTCCTTATTTGATTTCTTTCTACAGCGAAAGTCTTGTGTTCCTTGTGTATGTTATTTGGTCTACAATGGCTTCACCATTTTGCCTCTATAGTGGTTCAATTTATGTCTGTAGTACAAGTTATCCCATATAATCAGAACCATACTTCAATGAAGAATACTGCCTAAGCAGTATACAATTGTAATCTAGTTGTTTTTATGCTCCCAAATTACAAGCTCTATCACCTGCAGTCACTATCCATTACAACTGTATGTCCACATTGTTTCACAGGTTGGTATGACTTGAAATTCACTAGTACTTATGTTGTAGTATTCCCTTGAATAGTATTCACTTGTGTTGTATTATTTCTAGCCAAATGAGTATTTGAAAGTATTTGTGGTGTGCTCTTCATTTTTTTTTCACTGGGCACTTCTTTGTTGCTGCAAAATTCAACCTTATTTATCTTCTGTCTATACTTGCAGATCATACAGACAAAGGTCAACGAGCAGCGCTACACGTGTGCTCTGGACATCCTGCAGCACTTCCCATCATTCCTGGTGGCCGAGCCAATGGTGTACCTTCCAGCACCATCTCTTCGTACGCATCCCAAGCCCATCCTCTACCTCCCACCAGGGCCACGCATTGCTCCCGAATTGCCAGCGCCCGACACATATCCTTCGGACACAACAGCTGCAGGCACCGAGTCTGGAGTTTCTGAAGTTGCAGCAGTGCCAGAAGATGGTGTTGAATGCGATACAAATAGTGCTGCCATTCCAGTTGCACACAGTGAGCACACAGTACCCACAGAGAAGGACCTGCCAAAGCATATTCCTGTAGAAGTGGATGACAACTGTAACTACCTGCCTGAAGCCAGTGTGGAGCCCACAGCTGTTGACGACTTGTCAGGGATGCTAGCATGGGAGCAAGGGCGGGCAGACTACATGGGCGAGCACTGCTCAGACAACATCATGGCGAAATTGGATGAACTCATTGGCCCTGGTGTCCAGGCCAAATAGAATGTATGAAAGAGAGGCTGTCTGCAGGCTACATTTCGCTGCTGTACTTTTGATGATCATTCAACACTTGCAGTCATATTTAACGTTTAGTAAATTGCTCCTTTTACCTGTGGCTTACATTGTTTCCCCTTAAAGTGCAAACATGTAAATTGAAAGCATTCGAGCCCACTTCTGCCTGCAATTACTGTAGTACAGTCAGACCTTGTTATAATGAAATGGGATATAAAGAAATGATTGATATAACAAAGTGAAATTCCCCTTGATATCCCCGTCGAAATCCATGTATTTAAAATCTTGTTTAACGAAGTGAAATTGTCCTGCAAATGGATATAATGAACTAGATTAGTCTCTGAAACCAAAAAATACCTGACCATCGCGCGCCACATACGTCGCTTTTTGTGGCAGTTCAAAACTGCCGCGTCGAATGCGTTGTCGAGCAACACTGCTTTCTCACTGCCATGCATAGCTGCGCACAAGCAGTGGAGACTATCGCACTTCTCACCTGACCTCTCGCCTAGCCGTGCGAGCCGCAGCACACTGCATGTGCTGTGGTGCAAAAGATAAGTGCATTCACTGCTGCACGCCACACAAGCAGGTGCAGCTGGGCATGGCCTCCGAGACCCCTCCGGCGCAATCTCGGGGGCATGGAGAATTCTTGCTCCATGCTTGGGGTTCACACCCAGGCCGTGCATTGACGTCTCCTTCTTCCTGCGGCGCGCCGCGTGAGCTGGCAGCTGGGCCATAGCCTGAGAGATTGCATTGGCATCGGTGCAATCTCGGAGGCCACAAGCTAGCCAAGCTGGCGCGGCAAAGTTCGCTTGCCAGCTCGATCACACAGTGCAGCGCCGTGTTGTCACTGTGCCACGTGCTGCTCAACCGCGAAGAGCCAAATGGAAGTTGGTTTTGCATCAAGGTCATAGCAGCACGAACTAAAACACACAGACACAGGGACAAGCACTTGTCCCCGTGTGTCTCTGTGTATATGTTTTAGTTCATGCTGCTGTGACCTTGATCTAAAGGCTGTTGCGTCAGGTGCTAAGTCGCATGTTGCACACGCCGAAGATTCTTTCGTTGTTTCATTCAAATTTCATCGCATTAGTGGCTGTGTAGTGGGTCCGTGGGCTGCAAAGCAGTCTTCTTACTTCAATGTTTACAATTGTGCATCCTGTTGAGCATATATTGCAGTAAATAACAATGGATATAATGAAGAATGGATGTAGCGAAGTAATTGCTACTCCCTTTCAACTTCGTTATAACGAGGTTCGAGTGTACATCACGATTGAGATGTACGTAAAATGTTCTGTTCAAACAAAAGTGATTGTGCTCTAAAATGCATGCTGAAATTCTTAGACACAATCTTCATGGTATGTCCAAAAAAAAAAAATGTGCAGGAGCTTATTGAGTAAGGTTAAAACCTCTATAAAACTTCTGGATGGCCGACGTTGTGAAAATCAAGCACCTAGTGCATGAATGGTATGCAATGGCTGTGGGCAAATAGTATGTTCACTCCACACTCACAATTTTATGTGCATAGGGAAGCATTTTATACAGCTGCTCACTTGATATGCTTTTGCAGTATGTTGCTCACTGCCAATCTTTGTTCACTGTCTGGCACAGTTCCTCCTAGCCTGTTGGTTATTTTTTATGTTTGTTCGACTTAAGTTACACCTAGTTTTAATTTTTTTATGGGCTAAAGCACAGTTATCTGCAATAGGGTCTAGTGTTACTGTGCAAGACATTTTGTGGCTGCCTTCCGTGGTAGTGGGTTTCGAGTAGTACATTTCTGCTGTTCGTGTGGACAGTTAGCACAGTGTATGCTTAGTGCAAGCGATAGTCTTTCTGCTGATACCTATCCGAAATAAAATAAAGGGTGCGAACTAAATTAAATTTTTTTGTGTGCAGAAAAGATGTTTTTACTCTTCATGTTGTCCAATAAAGTGTTCAGCCACAGCTCTCGTCAGCGAAAGAATTCATTTAGTGTTCAATCTTACTGCATGCAAAAACGGGCAACAAGGAAATGCTTTCATTTATAGCCCTTCGATGTTTATTTACAAGCTGCAAGATGTAACACCTCAGAAGCGGTCCACTAACTGCAGTATTCTCTGCTGCTCCGCTTCTTTCAGGGCTTCGTCTTTAGCATCACCAAGGTTGCCTGCATATTCTGAAAAAATGTGTAATCTATAATCACCGACAGGTTTGTGATTGTCTGACGATTTGTCGAAAGTTAATTTCATCCTCCATAAAATACAGCCTTTACAAGAACGATCATTGAGCGGAACATGTAAAGATTGCGGAGGGACCCCTAGCTAGATGATTAGCCAGCATGAGACCAGATATAATGCCAAAAAATGGGCAAGGCATGTAAAGAATGAAGGGAACATATAGTACAAAGCATGCATGATTATGAACATTTTGCATACACACACTGGAAACTGCAGAGAACATCGGAATACAGTTCGTGATGACTACTGCAAATTTATTATGATACGGAGCTATACAGCTTCACTGTAGTAACAGGGCAATTTTCAAAGCATTTCAAGCATTCAAAGTGAAGAGAAGCATCAAGCCGGTTACGTAACTAGGAGTTCTATCTCTCTGTTTCTATTTCTAGTTTTATTCACTTGCTTTTGTTAGAACCGTTATTTATAGATACTGATTTAATTTTTCACCTGTGTAGCCAATCCCCTTTGTGGGTATGTGCCACGTTGAAAACAAGATCAACAAGCATGTAAACAGCTTTTAGTAGACCTTTTTTATCTTAACCTAAATGCATGGGCATATATGGCTCGCCTAGCAGCCAGCACAACAGCATGTTTGCTTTGGATCCAAGACAGCAACCCAGGTTGGCTTGCACCTATATACAGGGTGCTGTTTTTTTTTTAGATTATACAGAATTGTCAAAATCACCTGTGGCAGATTGCATAATTCTAGCAATTCAGCTGAATTATTAGAGGAGGACACTACTTGCGTGAGAAATTGACATGCATAATTGACTAATTAACATGCACTGATATGCTAACTGACTTGAACTTGAAGTACCGTATTTTCCATGTATAAATCGCATCTTTTTCTGGATTTATCATCGGTACAGCTTATAGAACGGTGTGATTTATATACAGTCAAAATCAGATCGGATGCTAAGGCCGTGCATCTTTGTATCGACCGGGCATCAAATGACACTTCACTGCGTGTCACTTTCTGCCATGCAAGCAACTACATCTCATTGCACTCGTTGCCGTTGTTGCTGCGCACTTCGCGTGGAGCATGAAAACCGAGCAGCAGGGATGGAATTTGAAGTCGGCGAGAAAATGATTCGGGACGTCATAAAAACAGGATGCATGCGACACGCGGAGTTTGGAGAAGTGGCCAAATGGGTTACTGAGGCATGGAACTGAGAAAATGATTGTGGCAGGGTTTCACGAGGGTGGGTTGATCCCGTTCGCGACTGATGGTGATGTCAGTACGTTGGATACCAGCGAGTTGGAACTGCAACCTGAAGTAGCTGTATTGTTTGAAAGTGACTCGGAGGAGGACGAGTTTGACGTCTGACTAAATACTGTCATGTAAGCCATGAATGCTATAGGAACAAAATACTTCGGAAAAGTATTGTCTAGATGTTGGAAGGCGCTTGCACACAGTCAGCACTGCCTACCGTGGGATGCGTGCAAAGGCGGCAGCCGATGCAAGCATGTATTTTCTTTACAATTTCTCATGACCTGATCCTCAACGAGTTTTTAAATCGTTTATCGAATAAGCAGGTGTGTCTTTATGCCGGCGTGACTTATATAAGTTTTTTTTCCGGAAAGACTACAGTTTTAAAGGGGGATGCAACTCACAGAAAGGTGCAACTTATAGACCAAAAAACATGGTAATTACTTTACGGCAGATATTGTGATTTATGAATTGTAGCTGGTGAGTTCACAAGGCATATCCACTTGAAACTAATTTTCAGGATGACACCAGTTTCAAGATATTTCCCAAAGTTGGCTTTATAATACATAGGCGTCCCAATTACTTTTGTGCTTCAATGCACAAAACTAAGCTTTCCTAAAAGAGTAAGTGGAACAACGGTGCACTTTCCCGAAGTTTTACTACACATATCTCGAAACCGGTTCAATCTTCAGTACGTGCTCCGAGTGAATATGTCTTGTAAACTCACTGGCTACAACTTGTAAATTGCAATATGTGGGCTAAAGTAATTAATAATTTTTTAAAAAATTAGTCGACTATGCATTTCGATTTCTCAAACAAGTAATGTCCACTGCTTCGAGTAATCTAGCTGAAGGACGTTATCTGCCAAAGGAGATTTTTAAAAATTCTGTATAGTCTAAGGGAAAAAAAAAAAAAAAAAAAAAAAAAAAAAGAACCTATACAATGCGGATGCAACTTGTGCATCAGCAATATGGCTGCTGGTAAGATGAGTGATTATGTTTCCTGCTAACAGGAGCCACGTGCTGCCCTATAACGATTACTTAGACCCAGCGGCCAGCATTGCCTGGTGCTGGCCACTTCGCAAATCGCGCACTAAAATGTCTGGTTTAAGTTTGACAGAGGCAGTACATAGACGATACATAGACATTTCAAAATTTACATACACTGCACAATATTGCTGCTGGAGGGCAGTACTGTCAATGCTGCATAAGAGAGTTCTTCTGCAAATAAGATACTAAATAGTATTGACATTTCAGCACTCCAACAATTGCGTATCATTTCCTGGCTGTGACAGCTGCGTTGCAAAAGAGGTGGAATACAAAAATAGCCATGCATAAATTTCAGAGCATGTTTTTTAAAAAGCTCATTGTGACACAACTAATTGGGTGTTCATTATGGTGCTTCTGATAGTGAACTCGCAGCTTTGCGGTGATAGAATAGAATAGGTGACCAAATGGCACTGCTCCACCAATGCTTCAAGCATTTTGTGACAGTTTCTGCTGCTTTGCACGAGGTGGCAGCAGGGATAGTCTGGGCCTACTCTAGTGCTTTGCCCTATGTGAAAGTATGTAATCACGTCACTTCGATCACTTGATAAAGAGCATCACATTGTAGCGTCAACTTCAGAAAAGTGGTAAACGACGTACAATAGTTTTCATCGCTTAAAATTAACTGCTAGCATGGATTTGAGTATGCAGCATGACTGTAGATGCATCGTTTACTTCATATTGCTGTTGTAACAAAAGTAGCTTTTGCGTTTTTTTACGGCCATGCAAGGATCTTGGATAAAATAAACAGTTGCTTGATGGTGATGAATATAGTGGTATCCATTTGGTTATTGTGTAAACAGAGCAGGGTTCGTACACCTACTTGAAATCCTTGAAAACCCTTGAATTTGTAAAAAAAGATTCAAGGGCCCTTAAAGCTCCTGGAAAATGAATGTGCACGTTGAACATTCAATGTAACGAAAATCACATAGGGTGTATGCCATGGACACTGCCTATCGAGAAAAAGATCCTAGATATTTCCTCTTGAGAGTATTGCTTAACAATTACAATGTGGCTTGTTCACAGCCACCAACGACAGGCTTGGTTAAATCACCGTTGCCAATGTGGAGCTATACAAAGCCACATCATGCGACCAGGCCGTGCCACTATGTTGCTGCTTGGCTACATTTTTGAGCATTAGGCTCTAGAAATGCCTGGAAATAAGTAAGTTTGAGTCATTTCACTTTAACACAATGAGTATTATTGGCTAAAGTCTGACACCATACTAACCATCATGCCAAAAGGCAATTGACATCATTACACTAAAAAGTCACATTAGAAATGCGACTTGACGAGCTTGAAGCGCATTACAACTCGAAAGCTGCTAAGCTACAAGAAATTGCAGCTAAGAAGATTTCACTATATTTCAATGCACGTGTATGAATAAGGTTTGTTTCCCTCCCCTTCCTTGAATTATGGCATTCAGCATCCTTGAATTGTCCCTGAATTTTAATCAAATGTCCAGTGCGAAACCTGAAGCAGAGAGCTTTTGACTTGCAAGAAATAACAGAAGGATAGACCTTAATATGCAACACGGTTGTTTACATGGGCAACTCGCAATTATAGTTCTACTTTACCACTACTGTACCTGTTAACTGCACGCATCAATTATCTTTCGAAGCAAAATATCTAGTTGAAGGAATGGCAATTCCCAAGCAGGTGACTGTAGCAGAGATTAATCATTGGAAGGACAGGCTGATATACGCAACAATGCTAGCCAATGCTATCTCCAACACTGCATTCCTTGCAGAAATTTTAGCAATGTTAACAAGCTGTAGCAGTAGTAGCAGTTGTAGCATGCAGCCGAAACCATTGTTGAGTGACAATGCGTTGCAGCCACCATACACAGCTTTGCTTTCATCATGTTTCACAGTTTCTTTTCTTCACAAGTAGCAATATTGGAAGAGTTGGGTGAGCATAGTGGAGAGAAGCGCTTTATTGCACTCGTTGAGAGTGGCCAGCCACAAGTCTGCAGGTGCCACTCTGTTTAGACAGCGTGTTCTAGAGAGAGTGACATCTACCTATGTTGCCTGCCGTCGCCAGTGTTTCATTGGTGCTTTGGCCATTACAATAGAAAGAGCATAGAGAGCACATGGAAAGGTAGCATTCGAATGTGTCTGGCCCTGGCTCAACAATAATAACATCAAGAAGTGCTGGCCTTGAAACCAAGCAGTTTACTTACAGCTCTTGCATAAAGTATTTTTTTGTCCATAAGCTCAATACAGTGCAGAACGACAACTAAATATTTTTTTATACTGTACACTCACATGTAGGAAATTTCATGCTTCCCTAAAAATAGACAGGCGTCGCTGACGAGTGGTGACCTAGCTGTGTCAGCTGTGTCGATCGCCCGTGCCTACCTATTTATAATTTCTAAGCTCTACATGGCCTGGTATACTTATTTTAGTGTGTAAGGCTGCCTAAAACCTTCTAGCATGCTATTATAAACATAAATAATCTCATACCACAAGAACAATTGTGAGTATCACCAATCTTTTACAACACAGTGAAAGCCTGTGAAACACTTCTATAGACCCGAAAGACTGCATTGCCACCTGGTGACTTCTGCAGAAACTCAAGAGGTGTGGAGATCTGCGTGCAGCACTGGTTAGGCTACCTCTCCGATTCTACCACTAAGGCTTTGTCTAAACAAATTAAATCGCCATGCTCTGCACTAAAAGACATGGAAAAGTTATGTGCTCATCAAGCTTTTTTTAAAATAAATTTGACCCTTTAACAGCCAGAAAATTAATTTTCCATGCTGCTGCTGCTTTAAAAGAGAAGCAAATTTATTTTCCTCCTAATATTCCCCCCCTTCTTTCGGACTTCAATTTTTCGGACATTTGTGTGGCTCCATCAGTAACCAAATATCAGTCAGTGACTGTGTTCCCGATATCTTTTTGCCAGCACCAAATGTATGGTCACAAAAAAATAGAAAGTAACTGAATAATAAGTAAATGAAGTAGTGAACTGAATCCAGCTTTCCTTTTGTAATGCAGAATAGCTTTTTTACACACAGACAACCTTAGCAACAATGCCGACAGTTTAGCTCGTCCATCTATAGCAGGCAAAGGTTTAAAGGGTGACTGGAAAATAAGTACGTACCAGTGCAAAGCTGATACAGTAGAACCATGTTCATACGATCCTGTTACGTACGATTTCCTGACGGCAACATTCGTGATCGAGAACACGAAAAATTACCTATCTGAATTATGCTTATTTTTTTACCGGTTCATACGTTCCCAGAAAACACAATTTTTCGGCACCAACATTCAGTACATCGCCAAATTGCTGTCGTATGATACATTTTACGGCCGTTAGGTTCCATGTAAACAAGTAAATGCTCGAGGCGCGTGCGATTGAGGACCGCAGCCGCTCGCCGCATCAGCTTCCCTGCAATGCTTGCCGGCTTGTCTCACATGAAAACATCACTGCACACTCAGTTTCTTATTCCAGTACCACCAAATGTCCTCCCGGATCCTCACACGCCGCATTCACAACTATTGCCGCCAACCCTATTGTGATAAGCATCTTCGCCTATCTGTTTTACAGCGCCGGGGCGTAGTGCCGTCGGAAGCGCATTGCACGCTTTTAATAGGCGATAACCCAAACGTGCCATTGTTCCCCGCAGCAGCCGGCGCGATGTGAACGTTATTTTGCTCCGGCGGCATCCGGCATTGCCCACCAGCTCGATTTTGTTTCTTATTGCTTAAAGCACTACGCATTGGGAAAACAACAAAACGTGTCTCAGGTCGCCGCAGCCCCATCAGCTCGACGCGCATCGGTGTCTTGTGCCACAACGATCTGCGCGACGCTTTGCATTACAAAGATGTCAACTGCAGTTGAGTCTGTCAAATTTTTTAATGTTACTTCAGATCGTATGTTTTCCCTGTTAGTACCGTTTTTTTCACGCTTTCTTTCAAAACATATGAACGAGGTTATACTGTATTTGAACATCAGCCACGAACATTTTTAAAGTGCTCTTTGAAAATTCCTCCCTGATGGTAAGGTGAAGCAAAATGAACACAGCAATAAAGTAAATAAAGCACAACATCATCATTTCATTCACCTTGGAGTCCGTATACACGACTCGACTTTAACGTGGTTGTTAAAAAGCAACATAAAGGGACAATATGTACAGTTAGTTCTTCAGAAAAGCAGTAAGAGTTTTCAAGTACTGTAAATGCAACGAGCACTTACCTCTCATGATATTTCTAATGGTTTTGATAGACCCTCCACGCAGATTCAATATCTGCAGTACCCTCTGCTTAATCTGTAATAAGAAAAGTAGTTGTTATGCAATTATGACATACTGTATATTGACAATACAGTGAATAGCATGGGTCAGTTGACCTATGCTAGCCTTGCAAGCACATATTGATCCAGAATTGGCAATCAATATTGTAAACATGAGGCGCTTCTTACTAAAAGTCAGATTCTCAGTCCAGCAATTTGTATGCAAGGTTGACACAACTTAAAGATAGTGCAAAAATTAGACTTCGTGTGACTGACTCGGGACTGGTGACGTCTTGCAGTCAGTGACACTGTTCAAACAGAAACGATTGACACCAAAGCCTCAGTATATTCAACCGAAACGAAACGAGACCGTCTTACTGATTTCTTCAAGTTTACTTCACGTGCAACTTGAAGTGAACGGACAGAACCTGCAAGCTCTTGTCGACAGTGGATCTTCGATATCAATACTCAAGAGAAGCAAAGCAAATGCAGAAGACATATTCACAGGCAGATCAGTCCTTTTACGAGGTTATGACGTTTATGAAAAGGAGCACTGGGAATGAATAAGCTTAAGGCTAAACTATCTGTTGCAGCACGCGGAAGTTCTTGCCTTGGTGATAGAAGGAGTTGAATAAGACTTTCTTCTCTCTCGCCTGGACATGAAATCGTTGAGGCTAAACATTCAGTGGGACGACACTATGTCTGTAAGCCCTAATAAAGATACAGTCGAAACCCGCGATAACGAAGCCCCGTGACAATGAAATGCTCGCGACAATGAAATATTTTCGTATTCCCAGCAAACGCCCATAGGATTAAATGGATTGTATACCTCTCAGCAACGAAATGTCGCTGTAATGCAATCCTACATCAACAAAATTTGCTGGAACGTAACCTTGTGTATTACCTGCTCGCACAAGGCTAGCAGGCTCCAAAATGTGCTCAAATGCGATTCGTTTGCACTAACATTACGTAAAATGCCACCACATTACACTTGTGTGGGTGCTGCCATTTTTGTTTACAAAAACAACCAAACGCTGGGGCTGATTGTGTGCACCGGAAACACGTAATGGCCGCCATCTTGTTTGATGAATGCCCGTTCGAAGCGGCACGCACGTTGCCACCGGGATGTGACGACGGTCTTTGCACATTTAGCGCAGTGCTTAATGTGTGCCTCGGTGAGCAAAATGCAGCAAAATCAAGGAAATCAACGTCCCACCGACGTGGAATTGTTTATGGTGCTTGAGATGGTAGTTGCAGCATGGGGCGCCATGCATCGGGCCGTGATTGAGATATTGTCCAGGAATACGCATCCCTTGCTTCAAGAATGCTGGTTTTGGGGCAATCCGACAGGCATCGTGTGCAGATTTGGCGCTGGAATTAGATTTGCACGAAGGGGCCGTAATCTCTATCAATCGCCTTCGGGTACGTGAGATATGATCATTTTCATGCACGGCATTGGACGCGTCGGCATCTACGGGTGACAGCGTGCACTGGGGAAATGCTGCTGCATGCGTGGAGCTCTGTTGCTCTGCGTCCGGTGCTGAGTTACGCAAAATCTCACAACAGTGATCGTATCTCCAAAAGCAATTGACCGAGAATACTGCTCCACGGATGTGCTGCCACTGCTGATTGACGCATGTGGTGCACTTAGTACTGTTGACAATGCAGTTCTACATCATTGAGCAAAGCTTGCCAAAGTAGGCTAACGGAATTTTGACAGTAAAGTTTCCTTCTGCAATGCATTACCTATCTGTGCTGTCTCATTTCGCAACAACGAAGTTCTCGTAAAAGCAAATTTTTTCATGTTCCCCACCGATTTCGTTATTATGAAGTTACTGTAATTACAAACCTAGGACAGATGCAAACCGAATTCGCAGGCCGAAAAATGGAGACAGTATTCAAAAACTCTACCTGGAATTGCTCTGCTTGGGAGGCTATCCTCCTGGTACTACCAAGTTTGAAGTCCCCTTTAAATTACATGACACTACCATAGTCCGGAAAAAGCCGTACAACCTAAAGAGAGAAAAGGAGACATCGCTAAACAAGAAGCTTCAAAAGATCTTAGATGCTTATATCATCTGTCCGCTGTTTGCATTGCCAATCACCATCGCCCCAAAAGAAGATAGTAGCCTCAGGCTGTGCACCGACTACAGAGCGATCAACAACCAGACGCACCTGATCCCATTTCCAATGCCTCAAATAGACAGTATCATTGACGAAACAGGCGGATGTACCTCGTTTTCCAGGATACATCTGTGCAAAAGCTCCTGGTAAATGCCACTTCAAGAAGACACCAAGCAATACACTACCTTTGAGACTCCATTTGACATTTATGAGTATAGTCGTCTTCCATTTGGCTCGAAAAACTCGGCCCAGCTGGTTTTAGAAGATTATGAATACAGTTCTGAACCCCTTTATTAATCACTTCTGCAATGTATATGTAGACATCACTGTATACTCTAAGAGCAAGCAACTACATGAAGACCACCTTGCGCATGTTCTCAAAGCCTTGTCTGAAGCCATGCTAAAGGTAAACTTGCTAAAGCAGGGTGTCTACCAAGTTGACATCTCCAAGTTCCCTGAGTTTTCCAGGTTTTCCCTGAGTGTCTTTGCGAAATTCCTTGAGTGATGCAGAGCTATGTTTTACGTCAAGGCGGGCTGAAACCATATCGCCCGATGCTGCCACTCTTTAGTAAGCATATATGAAAAAAATTAAAAAAGGACTTAATCCAATTTGAATACTAAGGAATAGTATTTATGTTATTCAAAAAGAGAATAGAAGGGAGGGGTTAGTAAAATGCACAGCAAATAAAATGTTTAAAAAAAAAATTGCAAATCGAGTCGGAGATTCTCAAATACAAATAAAAAGGAGATGGATACAGAAGCAAATATTTTCGAATATTAACTATTTCTATCAAATTATAGCAAGCTCAGTAATATGAGGCCTTAAATTTGTCATAAATGAGATTCTCTCTCAACAGCTTGTAAGTCAACCTCAATTGTCCTGACATACTCTCAGCCCGAGCACGACGCCTCAGTGTTGTGTTTCACTGCTTTAAAGAGTTTATTTTGGTTTGGAAGAGGGGGGACACCTGCATCTCAGCTTCAGCCAACACTTCGCTTTTTGAGCTCAAGCTCCTTCAAAACAGTGGCAGCACGCTTCCTTTCCCGTTCAATCCTCAATGCGTAGGTCCTTTCTGTTCTTGTCCTCATTCCGCCACTCGTTCACCCCACGGACCATTTGAAGCATCTTCCTGGTCAGTTGCACAGTCCACGTACGATTTTTCGAACACCCTAGGGGCCGCGATAACATCTGAAAAATCGGCCAGTTGGAAAAAAAAAAAAATTCATGTCATTTACTGCCTTTAAGGGCTCAAACCGCCTCAGGCACATGCGAAAACGCTCTGAAGGCCTGTCGGTACACATATTAGGCATATCGGTTCTCATACTGTGACAGGAGATTCCGGGTACACGCGTGTGTAATTAAGGAATACATACTGCGTCCCGTGGCTATAGCCCCTTCCCACTTTTGTTATGCTTCATTGTAATACTTTTGTGTATGCTTCACCAAGCACCATTTCTTTACAGAGGCGAAGCTGACTTTCGGGAACTGGCATTATGCAACGCATCGTGCTTTCCTAGCTTCTAAGCCAATCGCGAGGAACTCAAAGGCGGAGTCAGTGCCACTGCTGACAGCAGCGAATTCATTCACAGAAGAACATGGCACTCAACGGCAAGAAGCTCAATAGCGAACGTCGAAGCAGCTACGTCTAGCATTGCCACAGTGGTGGCTACGGCTGCCAGCGGATCTATGTGTGAGAGCGCCGATTCGAGGTGGCGAGGCAATCAAAATGGCAGCGGTGGTGGCTTTGATTAATGCCGTTTCGGACCTGCGGTCACGGCAAAAAGTCCGGAAAATTGGACAGCGAAGGGTTTTTGCGTCCTAAGTTTCAGACGTTCCAATACACTGACTCTATGGGGTACATGGTGGTGCCGCGAAGCCATCCAAATTATCGGGAATCCGGAAAGTCGGTCGTCGACCGTACACTGGCAACTCCTTTAGCCGATGACAGGGCATCCGACAATTCATTACAATTCCTGTCTGTTACTCGAGGCAGCATTACCGTGACTTTCGACCCTTTCAATTAAATTACAGCTCATTTTCCCTGATAGAGGCACAAATTCCCTGAGTTTTCCTTGAGTTTTTCCAGACTACTAAAAATCCCTGAGAATTCCCGGTTTTCCCGGTTGGTAGACACCCTGTAAAGGTAAACTAAAGGTAAGCTCTTGACTTCAAGAAGAGCGAGCTCTTCAAATACAAACTCACTTTTTTGGGTCGTGTACTACTAAGAATACGAAAGAGTCTGTGACGCACATCGCTGAGCTTGTGAAACCATCTGACGTCCATTCGCTTCGCATATTTTTGGGAGTAGCTGGCCATTACACAGCACTTATTCGAGACTGCTAAGAAGACACAGTGCTTAACAAGGTTGATGCAAAAAGATGTACCGTTTCGGTGGACAGAAGGATGCGATTGCGCGTACTAAGTGCTGGTACAAATTTCATCTGACCCTGTGCTTTGCCTTCCCGGCTTTTCGCTTCCATATGCACAAAATACAGATGTGTTGCATTATGGAATGGGAGGAATTCTGTATCAGCAAGACTCTACCCAAGCAACCAATCAACAGCTTTGCGTGTTGGGTTACTACAGTTACACTTTCACCAAGATGGAAGTAAAATACACAACAATTGTGAAAGGAGCTCTTTATGTTCTAAAGGATATTCAGTAGAGTAGAACCTCGTTCAAATGTTTTGAAATAAAAACCACGAGAAAAAACATACTAGCTGGGAAAATGCATGATCCGAAGTAACTAAAAAAAAATTTGACAGACTCAACTATTGTTGACATTTACATAATGCGAAGCATCGCGTGGATCATTGCGGCACGAGACGCCGACGTGCATCGAACTGGTGGGGCTCCAGCAGCCTGAGACGCATTTTATTGTTTTTGTATTGCATGGTGTATTGCGTGATGCAGCCGAAGGTGAAACGTGATGCGCACATCGTGCTGCCAGCAGCAGGGAATGGCAGCGTGTTAGGATTATCACCTACTAAAAGCTTGCAGTGCGCTACCAGTGGCACTACACATCATGTGCAGTAAAACAGATAGGTGAAGATGCTTATTGCAGTGGGTTTGGCGGCGACAGGTGTGAATGCGCCGTGCTATGACCAGGGCGGAGATTTGCTGGTACCAGAATAAGAAACTGTGCCCGCCGTCATTTTCACGTGTGACGGGCGGCTATATACTGTTCTCGATCGCGCACGCCTCACGCCTTTTCTTGTTCACACGGGATCTATCTGCCAGAAAACGTATATGATTGCAGACTGTGGCAGGAAATGGCGTCGTGTTTCGGTTATCGCCTATTAAAAGCATGCGCTACGCTTCTGGCGGCACCACATACTGTGGAACAGATGGGCGAAGATGCTTATTGCGATAGGATTGGCAGTGATAGCTGTGAATGCCGCATGTGACAACCCGAGAGAAGGTTTGCTGGTACTGAAATGAGAAACTGAGTGTGCGCCGGCGTTTTTATGCGAGACGGATGGATGAGTATTGCGGTGAAGCTGCCACAGAGGGCTATATACTGCTATATACTGATCAAGAACAGCTATATACTGTTCTTAACCGCGTGCGCCTCACCCATTTTCTTGTTTACATGGGATCTAGTGGCTTGAAAACGTATCATACGATTCCAGTTTGACGACGTAATGAATGTTCGTGCCAAAAAATTGTGTTTTCCGGGAACGTATGAACCGGTAAGAAATTAGTGTAACTCTACAGGGTAATTTCTTGTGTTCTCGATTGCAAACATTGGCACTGGGAAAACGTACGTAATGGGAACGTATCAACGAGGCTCTAATGTATTTCCACTCCTACTTAGAAGAAACAAAATTCAAGCTCTATACTGATTACGAAGCACAGACACACCTTTTTAAGTTGGTAGAACTTAAAGGAACTTAAAGGAAGGAGCTTCAGCAGTTTGACTTTGAAGTGAGTCACCGCCCGGGAGCTTCAATGAAAGATGCTGATGCTATGTCGAGGTTGGTTGTCACGCCTCTTTCAGTTCACCAAGAAGCAATAAACGCCGCGAAAGTTTGGGAAGGAACAGAAGCACTCCAGCACACAGCGACAGGGAAAGTTGCAGTGCCTCCCACCCTTATATAAAAAATCTTGGATCTCTATCATAATAGCTCTCATTCAGCTGGACATGACGGGTTTTGGAGAACCTACATGAAGCTCACGAAGCGATTGACATAGCCTCACACGAAACGAGACGCGAAGATGTATGTGCAATCATGTCATGTATGTCAACTGAATAAGGTAATCCCTAATCAAGAATGGGACTAAAGGTTATAAACAGGGATAAGGTGCCTCAAAGTCTGGCCAATGTTTTGAAAGAAGGACCTCCAGTAAAAGCTAGTTAATTCACAACTTGTTAATTAGAAATTTTAGATAATTCGAAGTAGTTGCCACGGTCCCTCTAACAATGTAACACATCCTGCTAATTCACACTGAAATCCGCACTGCCACCGATAATTTGAATTCCGCGCCATCGTAGACGAGGAAATGCTGGTGCACAGGAGCATGTTGGCGACGACGTCGCCGCGCAGCTTTGCTCTTTCCATCTGTGGCCGTCTGTTGCAGGTTGGTTCTCTGCCTCTCTCAAGACCTTCAAGATAAAAACGTGAATGCGGCGCTGTGTGTATTATTTATTTATTAATTGCGATAGCAATTATATCGGCATTCCAAGTGCATTTCTGCCATCGGCGTCCCCATCGCCCCACACCCCGCTGTATGTGCTAGTAGAAGCGTGCGAGGGGAACCGAGGGAGCCGATGATCGCGGCTCAATCTCGCCTGCGCCAGAGGCGAATGCGAAAAGGAAGCGCGGCGTCTTCTCTTGCGCGCGAGTCACTCAACGTTGCGAGGCGCCAGGGAGGGGGAGGGGGGGCGTTCTCTCCGGCTCCAACTGTGCATGTGGCGGCTGCACGCGGTTGCATGGCCGTATCTTGAAAGCGATCTGCGTTGGGGGCAGAGCATGGTGCTATTCTACCACTGTGGGGCAGAACCTAGTTGCGTCGGCGGTTCGTAGCGTTGCGTGCTGCGTGTTCTCGGTGCTCACTTTACGTTGAAGCGATAGACTGCACCAATGTCACTTCGCTCGCTGCTGTTGCCGCATTTCCTCACGCCAGCATTTTGACAGCGAGTGTTCGTAGTAATCGGGTGTGATGTGTTCATGTTTGCTGCATGCACTGACACCATGCTTAGTATTTTAGATAGCAAGCGAACGTTTACAAGTTGATACGGCTGATAAAAGTGTTATCCTTACTTCATACTGCTCTCTGCTAATTTGCTATCGCAATCGATGCTTCGCCTATCAGGCGAAACTGCGTCTTTTTTTCTTTCTTTTTTCAATGTCACATCTTGGAGGCTATGCTCTTTATCTACGAGGTGTTCTGCCGAGAGGCGGCACCAAGTAATATCTATAACACGGTGGCCGTGACGTTTATCGGCGCTCACAGTACCAAAAAGCATAGCCTTTGAGATTTGTGGCTATTACTCAAAGGAAAGCATCGCTGGGATATGTGTTTGGATGCCACCTATGCAAATACTCAGCAGGTTGTGATGCGTTTTGAGAGTGCATTTTAGAGTGCAGCTCTTATTCCTGCGGCGAGCGTCGGCGCGCGTCGCGTGAGGCCAGTCACGCTACGGCGCTTACGCTGCACCAGCCGAAATGCTGTGCCCTGGAAACTTCGACGTCCAATTTGTCAGCTGTTCTCTTCGGAACATGCGCAGGACGATCCCCAACACGCGCACTGCTTTGAACGGCTGCCTGCGACCATCGGCGAAGTGGCGTGGGCACCTTTTTTTTCCGCACCATGCCTTGTGGGTCGGCGCAGTCGGCGCGACGAACGCGCAGATGGAGCAAGAGCGATCACTACGTCGGGCCGCGTTGGCCGCGTCCGGTTGCGATGGCTGCGCCAGTGCTTCGAACTATAGATGTTGTTCTCGCTAACGTAACATAGTATGTGTGCGCGCACGCTCTCACGCTATGTCGGATTATGTACGCGCCTTAACCGAGCAATTTTTTTTCTCCGACTTTCATTAGTTCCAATTTTGTATAATTAGAATTTTCGTAGCATTCCTGCGGAATTCAAATTAATGAGCTTCTGCAGTATCTTCATCTTGGAGAAAGATAGGTTCTCCTATCGAAATGTTGGCCAGCCTTTCTGAAGCACCTTATCCTTGTTTATAACCTTTATATTAAACTGAATAAGATGAAATTCAAACAACCAACCCAACAAATGACATTGCCGAACCATTCAGGGACACCATTGGAAGTTGTCCACTTAGACTTTGCCGAGCTCCGTAAGAAGTCAGAAGGTGTGAAGAAAATGCAAGCATTTCTTGTGTGCGTAAAGGAGTGCAAAAAGGATGGTAGCAGCAAAGCCAGGAAGAGAGGATGCCAACAGCGTGATCTCATTGCCCAAGTGGAAAATGTTTGACAACGTGAAAGTTTTGGTGTCGGATAATGGTCCAGCCTATCGAAGCCATAAACTGCAGGAATGGGCAGAACGACGTGGGGTAACACCGAGATTCAATGCCTCGTACCATCCAGCAGCTAATGAATGGGCGGAACAAACTATCAGGAGCTTGAAGCAATACATCAGTATGTACCCAAGTTTCCCAGGAGGATGCAAGTGCTGCCTTGAAGCAGCGGTTTCTCATCATAACCGATCACACAGAACTGGTCTAGGATGTACACCACTTTTTGTTGCAAGTGGCAAACAAACTTATCTTCTTGCTGATGTATCCTTGGGAGTCGACAAGATGGTTGCTGCTTACAGAAACAAGGGCAGGAGACTGCCAAGCGAACTACCACAAAAGAATGACAAGAAACTTTAATAAAAAGCCAAACACAATGTTACCAGTGCTGGAGGTAGGAAAAAATTAAATAATGGGGTTTTACATGACAAAACCACAATCTGATTATGAGGCACGCTGTAATGGGGGCCTACGGAATAATTTGGACCACCTGGGGTTCTTTAACGTGCACCTAAATTTAAGTAGACGGGTGTTCTCGCATTTCGCCCCCATCGAAATGCAGCCACCATGGCCGGGATTTGATCCTGCGACCTTGTGCTTTGAATGTAGGAGGCTTGGTTCTCGTGAGAAAAGGACTATCAAACACTGGCTCTGTCTATAAAAGACCTTATTGTGTTGTAAAACCGCAAGTCAGCAAGGTAACTTAAATACTGTCGGGTATATTGGCGTGGATGAAAATGAAGAATCAACTTCCATAGAGAATGTGCTTTAAATACCATGCCAGGAGGGATGAAGAAAGAAAGGTGGGGGTGGGGGGAGCGAAGCGTGTTGAAAAGAAAGTCGGAGAACATCACAGGGAGTCGAGAAGTAGAGGAGAAGAATAAAGAAGTTAGAAATGGTGACTTGATGCTTGTTTGATGTATTTGATATGTGCGGGCTATTAGACAAGACGGCATTCTGAACCTGCTCCTTAAACTAGATGAGAAAAAATGCCCTGGCCCTGATCAAATTTCTAACGCTTCTTTAAAGCAATACGCCAAGTGCTCCTTTCTTTCTTTTGGATATCTATGCTAAATTTATAGAATCCGGAGATGTTCCGAGAGACTGGAGGCGGGCTGAAATAGTACCAATCCACAAACAGGGTTCCAAACACGATGTCACTAATTATTGGCCGATCTCTCTGACAAGTACAGGTTGCAAAATGCTGGAGCACATTTTAACTACCCACCTAATTAAATTTGTGGAAGAAAACAACATTTTCGGTAAAAATCAGCATGGTTTCCGACGAAGGTACTCAACAGTCACTATTCTCACCAAAGTTACACATGAAACCGGTGAATGTATTGATGGAAAGGGTCAAATACTGCATTTACTTGAATCTAGGCTGGCCTATTCTAAGCCAACCCCCGAATGTCCGAAGCCAGAAAAAATAAAAAAAACTTACCTCGAATGTAGGCCGAACAAGAAAGTAAGGATAGCGTTCACAAAATGAAAACGGCATTTATTTATTAGAAACATGCGTGCCCATGATTGCGCAGACAGTGCGGCATGGCTCGCACGCATCGAAACGCGGCGCGATCTCAGAGAACAGCTCCTCTCTGTTGTCGTGTGCTTATTTTCCTTATCGCTATGGGGCTGACGCACTGGAGTTTTAAATGCACCATGGCGCGATCTGGCAGTGGTCAATGAAGTTGGCTGGGTAGCACGGAAAATACACCGTCCCATACAGTAACACGAGTCTCGCTCGTTTTGTGCATAGTTCTTGCACTCAACAAGTATTCGACATGTACGTAGGGCGTTGTGCGCTACCGAATGCAGCACAGGTCATGGAGTGCGGGCACTTTTTGTCCGATAAAAACACCGACAATAAAACACCGGGTCCACATGCTGAAGGCGTGCGGACCCGGCGAGTATACGCCAGACTGCACCGAGCAGTGCCCTGTCCCCAAGCATCGTCACCACCGTTTTTGATGCGTGGCGAATTGTCATGAGGGTCGTGGGCCTGACATGCTGGAATTTTCAACACACTGTGCGACAACTTGTTCGCGTGAGACAAAATTGGCTGGGTAGTATACAAGTTGCAGCTTTCCGCATTAAGTTACGCTGTCAGCGGGCTGTATACAGCCGGTCACGTTTGCTTTGTGTGTGTGCTCAGGGTTCATTTCGTGTTTTATTTTGGTGTTCAGCTATCGGAAAAAGCGTCTGCGCTTGATGTGAGTAGTCTGTGGATTATCTCGTTGAGACTGCTTAGCCATAAAAAATTATAACTTAATTTTAGCTTAACCATGAAAAATGCAGTCGTCTCTACAGGTGCATGCGGATGATATCTTTTTATTAGAAAACTGCTGCACACAGGAATTTACAGGACCTAAAGCAACTTCTTATGGTAAAGCAGCACATCTAATTAAGCGGAAGTTCATATAGACCGGTTGAAACTGTTTCAGAACGCGTTGCTAAGACATCAAGCAAAAAAAAAAAAAAAAAAAAAAAAAAAAAAAAAAAAAAAAGGAAAAAAAAAAAGAGAGAGGGGGGGGGATGGGATGGACTCAGTCAGTTGCGGCAATAAGGTAGGGAACTGTACATGAAATGTGATGTTTAAAAACTGCCTTTGTGACATTATATGTTACCGTAAACAAATTAATGACAACAAACAAAACTGTTGCTGCTGCTGCATTGTTCTTACTCTGAAAGAAAAGAGCTACTGTACGTCAGCCAGTGCTAAAGATACAGACACTCAATCACAGTATTTACTGATTGACATGTTTTGAAATGCGCTTTTGTGGTATAAGCATGCATGTGGCCGGCAGTCTCAGCGTCAACACATACCAGAGCCACTCATGCTGAGTCACGGTGCTAACACCAGCAGATTATTATATTAGTTTCGTTAGTTATTGTTGTTATTGCACTGTTATTGGGCCACAGTTCTGAGTTGGTGCACATGCTTAAGCAAATAGACACATTGCAGCAACCTGCTGTTGCAGCTTGGCATCGTGCGACTTGAGCAGCACACGTATTGAAAGCGGAAGCGCACCGAAACAGCGTCTGCAACTTCTCGTGTGCAGTGCACGCATTCGGCACAGTGCTTTGCTTCCTTGGCAACGGAAGGCGTGCTACAATCCCTCCCATGCACAAAATTCTCCAATATTTCTACTGCAGCGAAGCTGAGACGAGCAGATATACTGTGTCGCCATGCATTCACCAACAGGGCATTGCGTATTGTACTACCCGAAACCTATAAATGCAACATAGAGGGCTCTGTTGACAGGCATTTCCGTAGCGCCGCCTGGGCAGCCCGTCAGGCCCACCATCTCCTCGTTGCAGCACACGCAAGAAGTGTCTCCCATTGCCCCCTGTAATGACGGTCGTTTTTCTCATTGATGCTGAAGTCCTGCCCGGCTCGAACAACTTTTCGTTTGAAAGTGGCACTATAGTGGCATCGCTTGCTTGGTGCCATTACGATAATGCATGCCGATACGACACAGGCCAAAATAGTGATGTCGCTCGTGTACTTCAGTTGGCTACTGGAGCAGCTAGTAGCGGCTGCGATACTGAATTTTCTAGATGGCGCTAGCTATGCACCATATTTATCATTTTCAATTACTAACTGCCATGTTTTTTAAAATCCTTGAATCTAAGCCGACCGCGTTTGGTATATGATTATCTTGGAAAAAAACTATTGGCCTAGATTTGAATAAATACGGCAGCTATTACCTTTATCGATTTCCGCAAAGCATTCAATATCCCACAAAAAGCTGCTTATGAAGCTGTCTCATTTTTTAGGTAATAATCAGCTATTCAAATGGATAGAGGCATATTTGTCAGAAAGGGAACAATTTATTTCATTAATATATATCTGTTTGCAGTACCAATAAATCAGTTCAACTGGGTGTGCTGCAAGGATCTGTTATAAGCCCTTTACTTTTCTCCATTTATATTAGCGATAGGGGCATAAGTTTTTCACCACAAATAGCCATCGAACATTATGCAGATGACACCATTGTGTATGCTAAGATATGCACCCTTAATGACCAGCAAGAACTTAGTAACCTTACACAAAGTCAGTTTCTGGTGTGAGGAGTGACAAATGGAGCTGAACGCATCAAAAACTGTTTGTATGCGTATGGCGCGCAAAAAAAAAAAAATCTGTTAATTTTCCCTTACAGCATCAATGGCACAGAATTAGCTCAGGTTAAGGAATCTAAATACCTAGGGATTCATCTCACACATGACGTGAACTGGTCGGCACATGTTGCAAACATTTGTAGTAAGGCCATGAGTAAACGTTGGTCATTATGACAAAAACTTCTTGACACCACCCCAGAGGTAAAAACAATGGCCTACAAAATAACTGTACTTCCTGTACTGACTAATACAAGTCATGTTTGGGAACCGTACACTCAACAAAATGCACTAAAATGTGAGTGCGTACAAAATAAGGCCTTAAGGTTTATCTTTAACGCAAACACTACAATCCAGTCCGTCACCCAACTTAGTAGAGCTGGCCTCATGACTGTCAAGCAGAATATGCAGCTTAACCGGCTGACATTCTCTTTTCACGTATTAAGTGGGGACTATTGAGTAAACTTAGAAAAACACATCACACTACAGAATCCTGCTAACCCTACAACAAAGCATTCAAAACATATTAAACACATAATTATATAATAGAATCATTCAAACATTCGTTCTTGGTTCAACGCATAGACAATTGGAACAACTTGCCACGAGAGATAGTAGAATGCCCTGATTTACAAACTTTTGAAAAGGCTGTTACCAATTATTTTTAAAGGGTTGAAAATACATTTTAAAGTTGTTGGCTGTTTGTCGTTTGCAGTTGTGTGGGGCATCACTTGTCTTTTTCAAAATTCCTCAATTATTTTTATTGACCTATACAGTGATATACTTATTAATTGTAACTCGAATTATTCTTTTTGTATTTGTTTATATGTTGTGCCTTCCTGTCCTGGTTATATTTTATTGAATTGCTTGAACATGTACTATGTTTAGTTTGTACACGACAACAATGTAACTGCAACTTCTGTCTTGGCAAGTGCTGACAGTATGAATAAAAATAAATAAATAAATAAATAAAATAAAATAAAATAATATAGCTACTGTGCATGTTTAAGTGTAGCAAGGGCCTCAGTTATACACAGAACAACAGTTCTCTAACACAAATGCCGTAATAAAAGAAGCGAATCCAGGAGCCTGGTAAGCAGTGCTGGATGCATCACTTCCTTTTTCTAGTTTTTCAATGCACATTCTCATACTGCAACACTAGGTTTTCAAGCTATGGGAAAAGGTAAAACTTGAGTCACAAACATATAATTAGGTGCATACAGCTTGTCATCTAGACAGTAAAGAACAAGACTTTACTAAGAGTGATGGCTTTTCATATCTCGTAGATGTGTTGATGGAGCCTAAGGAGTGTGCAGACTGCTTACAAAACCCAAAAATATATTGCAAAAATACAATTCAAAGTGAAAAAGAAAAGAGGGCTCTTTGCCAACAGATTGACGAAAAAAACAGTAAATGCAACGTCCAAGTCCCCCACACTTCACTCGTGCAATACACCCGCCACACACACCAACTGCGAGGATGATCTTGGCTCCTGTGTTGGGTGGCAGCAACAACTTCACCACGCTGATTGCAAGATGCATGGAATTCCCGTTCTTCTATATTAAAATGACAACACTTTCACTTCCACTGACACACTTGCTGGAAATTGGCAATCAGCAGTGGATCCACACTCAATATCTCTAACAATGCAAGAATGCAAGCATGAACAAGTGTGAAGACTAGATGCTGAATGGGAGGATTGACACGTCTAAGTTTCCAGTGTTGCAGCTGACTTCCATGTTCGGCTGCTTCTACTGCTGACCATCTTTTTTAATTCACTGTTTCAAACTTCTAAAGTTCTTGCCACTGGATGCTCCGGGCCGCACACTATATGGGTAGTGGGCAGTGGCCTGGCAGGTGGTGTTGTATTGTAACTGTCGGATGCGGGTGTTGTTGTAGAAGGTAGTGGTTAATGAGCCTTTGTCTACTTGGCAAGACAGCAGCAGCCAGCACCCGCAAAGTGGGGTGAAGAGGCAAAGAAAGCTTCACTTTCAAACTTTCAAATATTCACGGATAAGAAAAACAAAAATGGGCTCCAATCCACGTTGTGAAGGTGGTTGTCCAGCAAAGCTGTGGTATCACCTGATCCGATAGACCAATGTGATATAGCCTTGAACTGGGTCCTGCCGAGCCTGAGCATGACGCCGTTGTGCATATTGACGTTGCTGTTCCTTTAGTTGCTCATCGCATTCGCACTGCTCTTCAGGCGTCCTAACTGTGTGTGACTCACTTTGGGCATGAACCGCTGCGTCCTGCTTAGCCAGAGCACGACATCGTTGTGCATATTGACAATACTGTTCCCGTAGCCGCTCTATGGTGTTGGGCTGCTAAGCACGGGGTCGTGGGACTGAATTCCGGCCACGGCAGCCACATTTCGATGGGGGTGAAATGTGAAAACACCTGTGTACTTAGATTTAGGTGTACGTTAAAGAACCCGAGGTGGTCGAAATTTCCCGAGTCCCCCACTACGGTGTGCCTCATAATCAGATCGTGGTATTGGCACGTAAAACTCTATAACTTAATTTTTTTTTTCCTGTCGCCGCTCATCGTGTTCATGCTGCTCTTCTGGAGTTTTAACTAGCGTGGTCTTTCCATAGTGCTATCAGAACTTCAATGAAACCAGTTGCTAGGCAGGTTCTTCTTTTACATACGAAAGCATAGTTATGTCACTCCCTGCTTTGTATGTTACAGTTGCAACTCCTGATTAACTGCAGCTTATGCAACCACAATCTTTACTGGGAAATGCCTGCATCTAACACTATGCGTGAAGGCAAGCTTTCTGGTTCTTTTTTCTTTCCCCTGCACAGCCAGCGTCGCTGCTGCCGTGGATGTGAGCGCCATCTGGTGGTGCTGCAAGGAACCCAGTGGTGCACGCAGCGCATGCCTCCCGCTGTGATTGGTTGAGTTTTTGCCTACAGACACGACGAATGCATAGGGGGGTAGAGATATACAGCTTCACTGTAAAAGAAAAGTACACTTACAGATGGTGGTCCAGAGCTGCAGATGTCCAGCATGATGTAATCTACCAGCTGTAGGGTAAACAGGCCTGCATCTAGCCTCCGAAGATAGAACTTGTCTTCCTGATCTAAGTGATCCTCATCATCATGAAACTTTGGATTCTGAAAGAGAGATATTGCAGCATTAGTATTAAAGATAACGTCACAGGAATTCAATACTTCAATACTCCAAACACAACCAGCAGGCCAACAATAGTGTAGAGACACATATGGGGCAACAGGAAATTATGTATAGAGAAGATGTGGTGGTGGTAATGACAGCAGCAGCCATAAGCAGCCAGGAGCAGCATAAAAAAAAATCCCCAACAGAAGGCGAATCCTTCAGAATTACAACTTATGCAGTGGACCTCAGCCACCTGAATAGGGTTGGTAATATTGATGAATGATTAAACAATTAAATGTATCCTGCAAAATGATTAATCTTCATCAATGTCCACCTTTCATTTAATCGACTTAATTGATTAGACCTGTTCGATTAATCGTTTGTGAGGGTTTGGCAGGATTGGCACGAAAATTTTGAAATAGTACTGGAGTGGTGGAGCACAAGCAGTGGCTGTTGCACGGCTGTGGTAGAGAGGCTGTTGACTGTTTTCCAGAGTTCTGAGTTTTGCCAAGTCGAGAGCTTTCCCTCTCTTCCCCCATACCGCACATGCCACCACGCCATCTAAAGCCAGACTATAGCAACCCAGTCGCTGATCGTCGTGCCACTCCTAGTTCACCAATGACGTGGCACAGCATGTGCGCCAGTTTGGAGCATGTATTTGACATAGCGATGGAGTTCATGTCCATTCCAGCAAATCTATAGCGTCCGAGCATCTATTCTCGCATGCTGCAGTTGAGTGGCCATTCAAAAGGTGCCAGCTTCAACCACACATCCCAGCCAATTGACATTCCTTCGCTCTGTAGAAAAGAGCATGGGGCTTAAAATTCCAAAACCAGTAATTTTCTTTTCCCCTGTGCATACTGTAATTTCTTGCAAAATTCAGTTGGACTACACCTTCCACTTTTGCCATTTTTCTTATTTCTTGCTTAATGGTACTGTACAGGGATTCATTAGTGCCACGTATTTTATGCAATTCTGTACTAAGTGCCATTTTACAACATACAGTCGACTCCCGATAATTCGAAGCTGCTTAATTGGAATTTTCGGTTAATTAGAAGTGAAGTGCTGGTCCTGTCAGTTTTGCATGTAATCCTATGGAAGGAATCGCTCGATAATTCGAAGTCCTCATCCAGTAATATTGTTTAATTGGAAGTTAATTTTCAGCCGGGATCCTCGAGGTGACCGTCATTCTTTGGTAGAATGCGCAATTTTTTCAAGTGCTGCAACAGCTCCGTGTTCCGCATTGGTGTCATCGCCACCGCAGCCGTCCGCAACGCCGCCCTTCTTGGAGCGGCGCGATTATTCATTGCTACGGCTGCTGTAGCCTCTACGATCAGCTCCGGCGGCGAAGCGGCTGCCGCGCGTCGCCGGAGCTGATCGTGGAGGCCACGCGGATGCCATAGGTGCATGCAGCGCTGCATACTGGCAGTGGCGAGATTGTGCGAGATTAGGCTTGCAGCGTGCGGCGCGTGCAGCGTATGTCGAGGCGTGTGCTGTGGTGTGTGTTGGTCGTGGGCCCTTGTGCGTGTAGCTCATTGGCTAGGTTGTTCCGCGGGTGATCCTACGCTTCGGAATTGACTGTACATAGTCGCACAGTTGATAGCCATGGCAAACCGTGGCTGACAACGAAAGTCGAGGTTTTGAAGGAAGTTGAGAAGGGAGGTGCCGCTAAACAAGACATAGCGCGGAAGTACGGGATCAAGCCGAACACGCTCTCAAATTACCTCAAGAACAAGCACACAATAATTAATGCATTTGAGAATGACAAGTTCAAGACGTCTCGGAAGCGAATGCGCACTGGCGCTTACCCAGAGTTGGAGAAGGCTCTGCTGGTTTGGATTAGGGAGGCCCGGAGCAACAAACTTCCTCTCAGCGGAGACATCGTTGCGATGAAAGCCCGAACGCTTGCAACAATGTTGGGGATCGATGACTTCGTTTCGTCAGATGGATTACTGACGTGCTTTAAAGATCACCATGGCCTGGTCTTTAAGAGCGTGTGTGGTGAAAAAGCGTCCGTTAACCAGGAAACATGCGCCACGTGGAAGGACGGAAAGCTGCGTGAATATCTCGGCGAATACAGACCGGAAGACATCTTCAATGCAGATGAAACTGCACTCTTCTATCGGCTTCTACCAGAGAATACCCTGACATTCAAGGACGACGACTGTACTGGGGGCAAACGCAGCAAGGAGAGGGTGTCAGTGCTGATCGCAGCAAACATGACTGGCACGGAACGATGTCGCTTACTTGTGATCGGGAAAGCCGCCAAGCCGAAGTGTTTTAAAGGCATAAAGACGCTGCCTGTGGACTATGAGTCGAACAAGAAAGCGTGGATGACGGCCGAAATCTTCAAGAGCTGGATAACGAAATTGGACCGCAAGTTTGCTTCTTCGAACTGCAAGGTGTTGCTCCTTGTGGATCACTGCAGTGCTCACGATCCAACGCACATTTTGGAATCTATGTGAAGCGGTTAATGAAATACTATATGTTTGCCATTTTCATTCCTGCATCTTTGGCATAAAGAAAACTGGCGCGCATGCATGTGCTCTCGCACACCCATGCTACACAATGTGATAAAGCTTATATGGTCTTGCGTTTCTTCATTTCGTATTTATTTTAAATGTACTACGTACTTCTTGACCAATCCCCCGTTGTGGGTTTGTGCTATAGCATGAAAATCATTCAACACCACCAGTTGTTCAGAGGTGCTAGCATCTCTATGGAGTAGCCCAAAGTCATTTGAAATCATGTTTGCACTCACAGGCGGTGCAACACTTGACTTGTTTAACTCCAAGTGGTCGCTCACGTGGTCACGCGTGCACAGTCTGCTACCTTCAATGTATGGGTGGAGGAGATGCTAACATTTTTTACAGCCACCGCTCTAGCAGTTATGGTAGCTTAAAAACAGCCCTACACAGTCAAAGTTCAGAAATACAAAGTTTTCTTTTTCTTTGTCTTCGGTTGCGGTTCTTCGGTAGTGGTTTGTGTATTCACATACATTGGGGTGCGTGCAGTCATGATTTCGTATGGCTGCGCGCGGTGCCTCTTCTCACAGCGAATCCTAAAAGATTTCTTCTTTTGAATAGTTTCTAATGCGTTTCTTCTTCTGATGAAACTTGTTTTTGTTACAACAAATAGGGAGCCATAAATTTTACTATACATTTTTCTCAATCCTTATTGCATAGCGTATTTGTGTGTTTACTGTTGGTATGACTAAAGCGTTTCTGAGACAAAATATTGCTTGCAATAAATTTTTGCTGTATTCATGAGTTTTAAATCATTTCTTACTACTGGAAACTGCAATAAAAACTTTGACCCCAGGGGCATGGTTTTTGCAAAAAAATTCGACCCTCAAATGATAAAATGAATTTTCGAATTAGCCAGAAAAGAAAAAAAAATTAAGAAAGAGAAGGGCAGAACTGCACTACAGAAGCATGTCATATTCATTTCTCGTGAAGCAGGACTACTTGCAGTAATCACTGATGCGGCATGCTTTGTATGGTAGTTTGCTGCGCCAAGTGTCATCATCTCTAGCCAACTAATCATGCGCAGCATCTCACAGTCACCAAAGCTACACTCAACCAAGCTACAGATGGCGCTCAGGAACTCGATAACCATCAGTAAAGCGGGTGCACGAGTCGGCTCAATGTCATTCCTCCCATCACCTACTGGCACACTGTTGGTGACTTCGTCTTCCATGTCAGCTTACAATGTCTGCACGTCTGCTTCTATGTTCATGCAGTCGATGAAGCCTAGTCGGTCTGGTCCGTCACTCCTGTCACAGTCTTCATACACTGGCAGAAATAGGCTTGTGGCTGTGACTTTTCATGTGGTCGGGATTCCTATGCACACAGCACACCAGCAGTGGAGAAAATGTGACAGCATGACAACAGATGCAATGCAGCTGGTATTGGCTGGTATGCACAAGGAAAAATACGGAAACGAAAAAGCAAAACCGCCATATTTATTGATGATAATGCTTTGACCCACTTCTTTATAGCAAGTGAAAACACCTACAATTAATGCCCACAGTCACACAACAGAAGCACTTTGCAAACCTGTACGACTTATCAGTACCCACATCGCGAAATCTAGTGCTTGCTCAATCAGTGGGGTCTGAATTGCAGTTAAGCAATGGCTTTCTCGGAGTCTGATGTTATAGGCCATGCATTTACCGTATTTATTCGAATCTAGGCCGACAGTTTATTTTAAATAATCATATTCCAAACTCTAGGGTCGGCTTAGATTCAAGGATTTAAAAAAATGTGCCAGTTTTTCATTGAAACTGCTAAATATGGTGCATAGCTAGCGCCATCTAGAAAAGTCAGTATCGCAGCCGCTACTAGCCGTGCCAGTAGCCAACCATACACAAGCGAGGTCGCCATTTCGACTTGTGTCGTGTCGGCCATATCGGTGTGCGGCGTGGTGTTATCGCGATGGCACCAAGCAGGAGATGCCACTACAGTGCCGCTTACAAGCGAAAAGTTGTGATAGCCGCAGAGGCATCGTTGAACCTTCAAGCTGGGCGGGACATCGGCGTTGACGAGAAAAACATCCGTCATTGGAGGGGACAACGACAGCAGCTTTTTGCGTGTGCCGCAACGAGGATGGCATTTAGCGGACCAAAGAAAGGCCGTCACCACGAAGTGGAGATAGTTTTGGCCGACTGTTCGGATGCAGAGAGCAGCTGCCCTTCCAGTGACAACAGAAGTGCTCCAAGCGAAAGCTAGGGAACTTTCGAGGGAGCGAGGCCTAACGCTAAAGGATTTCAAAGCCAGCCGGGGCTGGCTTCAGAAATTCATGAAGCACTTCGGCTTCAGCCTCCGACGTCGCACTTCAATCACCCAGAAGCTGCCAAGCGATTTCGAAGAAAAGCTGATAGCTTTTCAGCGCTACGTGCTGCAAAAGAGAGAAGTGGCAGGCTACAACCTTGGGCAAATTGGCAACGCTGACCAGACGGCTGTGTATTTTGATATGCCAGTGGCGTACACCGTGAATGAAAAGGGCGCCAAGGAGGTCAAGGTGCGCTCTGCGGGCTACGAGAATCAGCGCGCAACTGTGATGCTGTGCTGCACAACTGATGGACATAAACTCCCTCCTTATATGATATTTAGAAGGAAGACACTGCCTGCTCGAGAAACTTTCCAAAGAAATGTCATTGTGCGGGCAAATGAGAACGGATGGATGACGGGTGCCATGGTGGAAGAGTGGGTTAAGATTGTGTGGCGACGGCGTCCAGGAGCCCTTTTGACAAAGAACTCGCTCCTTGTCGTTGACTCTTACTGTGGGCACTTGACCGACAACGTGAAGGCTGCGCTCGCCCAAGCGAACACGAACCTTGCTGTCATACCGGGCGGCATGACGGGCCAGTTGCAGCCACTTGATGTCTGCATCAACAAACCTTTCAAGGATTGTCTGCGGAAATATTACACGGACTGGTTGACTGACGAAGACCACATGCTAACGGCAATGGGCCGCATCAAACGTGCATCGTTATCGCAGCTGCTGGGCTGGGTAGCTGCAGCGTGGGACGACATTCCAGGTACTTTGACCGTGCCCGCCTTTAAAAAGTGCCGCATATCTAATGCGCTTGATGGTACCGAAGATAGTGCACTGTTTGAAGGTGACAGTGACAAGGAACGCAGCAGCGAGTCTAGCAGCAATGACGATGTTGAATGAGCTCTGCACGTTCAGATTCAATAAATGCTGTTTGCATTTTGTGAATGCTGTCCTCGCTTTATTTTGTTCGGTTTACATTCGAGGTAATATATATATTCTTTTGTTGGCTTCAGACTTTAGGGGGTCGGCTTAAAATCGGGGATGGCCTAGATTCAAGTAAATACGGTGCCAAATACGGTGCCAAATACGGTAAAGTAAATACGGTAAAGTGCCAAAAGCAATGAACGACACTAGATAGAAGCAAGTGCAGGAGCCAGAAACACGTCCCAGCTGCCATATATCTGACACCACCTCTGAGATATGCGATGTCGAAAGCGCATCACAGCATGTCGGTCTCGGAGGCCACAAGTGGAAAATACGAATTGTCCAGGTGGATGTGTGGTTTTTTCAAATTATCTGGCATAATTAAAATTGCAAATTACAAGACTGCACAAATTCTACAAATTAACTGAATTTTAATTCTTTAAGGGTCAATGATGTAAATATATGGCGTCGCGAACAAGTCCAAAAATGGTCGATGCCGTATATTTACGGTGCCGTCTGTACATTTAAAAAGCGCGCCAATTTCCTTTCTGTCATGTGCTGCCACTACGTGGGAATACGGGGAATTTTTTTCGCATGCCTCACTCTGTCGGTTTTCGTTGCATTGTTTGTTTTAGAGCTAGTTTGCTCCCGCGCATCTATATACTACTGCTCGGGTATTGGCGGCGGTTTGGTTTTTTTTCCGCGGGCAGTTTCGGCTTCTTGCGCTTGCAAAACTGATGGCAATCTTGTTGCTAATCGCTCAAAGGGCGACCGCCTGTCTCTCGCTCGTTTAGTGCTGACATAGGTGCGCATAGGAAGGATGCCACCGTGCATGCGTCTCCGTTGCTTTTTTTTTCTTTTGACACTAGCAAAAACTAATTGCCACTGGTTGGCGATAAGATGAAGATTAGCGGAAGTTTGCCACACGTTTTGCTTTTTTGACGGGCACACAACTACTCAGTTTTCTTGAGTGGGCGCACCTACGTAGTTCTATTACGCTATGGATGTACATATTAGTGTAAGAGCAGGAACATTTGAGTCTCGCGAAATATTCTTGTGTGTGCATTTTCAAAGCCTTGAACTATGTGTATAACAATGCAGCAAATTTTTAATTCTTGTAAGTTTATTTCCTTTTTTATCGTTGTTATTCATGAATGAAGAGTACATGTATACCACCACAAAATATTTTTTTCTCACTTTACGGTCACCCTAGAAAAATTACGGCAAATTTTTTTCGGAATAAGTCCCGAAGAACAATCGGAATCTGCAATAAAAAAAATCGACCCTGGGCAGTCGCATATGGTGAAAAAAATCGACCCTCAAAGGGTTAATATAAAGCAAGATCAAATTACCAATGTTTTACTGTATACATGTGATTGTGGCTTAATGGGTAGAGCACTGGGCTGCTGTGATGAGGGGTCAAGGTTCAATCCCAGCATCGGGCCCATACTTCAATTTTTACAGCGAATCTGTCTATGGCTACCGTACAAAAAATCGTGGCGGAGAACAGAAAACACCTTGCAGCAAAGCCAACTTTCTTGCGAATGCTCTGTAGCTCTCAATTTAATGTAGGTATCTTGGAAAAAATCATACTGAAGTTGGCCACTGAGATGACTATCATTACGCTGAGTTTCATTTACTTGTCATAATTAGTTCACAGCGAAGTTGTAAACATTACAGAATTCCCATCTGCTGTCAATACATAGGCATCTACAGGAGTATGGTTACAGAAAACGGCATTAACTCTTCTTTTATCGAAACTATCCCGAAACAAATTATATGCCAATTAGCCGCTAAGACGACTAACATTACGCAGAGTTTCATTTACTTTTCATAATTACCGTAGTTACTCGCATAATGATCGCACTCGCGTAATGATCGCACCCCTGAATTTTGTCATCAAAATTATTTTTTTTTTTATTTCCGGTGTAATGATCGCACCCCGAACTTGCCGCAGCGATATGTTGTGTGCCATGTCTAGCCAATAGTGATTGCGCTTACCATCTGTCGAATGCTACGTGAACGACCCTTCAAGACAAACCAAGCGGTCTGCACGCACCAAACATTCTTAAGCAGATGCACCATTTCATTCCTTTCATCACTTTCCGCACTTCCATGACAAAAAAAAAGAAAAAAAAAAAAAAGAGAAAAAAAAAAGAAAAAAAAAAGAGAAAAAAGATGCAACCAAATTTGCCTTTATTATGCGTAGGCTTTATAAAGGTTGTGGTCAACAAAAACAACAAAAAAGGCCCCTTTCGATTCTTCTTGTCTGCACTCGTGGGCACACAACAAACTGCGAGCGGTAACGATAGCAGCCACGTTTACACTGATACGTTAGAAGTGTACCCTATTCATACACCAACGCTTGTAACACAGCTAAGATATTTGCCCACCCATAGCGGAAATGTGCCATATTAGGATAGTAGTGAAGACAAATGCCGCAGTTTCCGCAGCATGCCTGCCCTGTGTTTCTGTCACTGGTAGCTAGCGCACCCATCTGTTTCTGTCCCCTCAAAGTGGACATGGCTGCGTTATTGCCGCAAACTTGCCGATATTAACAATATTATTCATTACTGATACGGAAGAAACTGTTTCAATGCACATAATGTACTCACGAGAAGAAAAAAATCGCGTTCGGTGCGTTCAGCTTGCTCTGCCGGCCGCCACTTTGTTTTGGTGTCCCGCACTACATACAGTGGCAGCCGCCTATTTGTTGACCTGCTGTCATCCCGCAGCAAATGCGGGTTGAAAAAAAAATTTTTTTTTTTTGCGGGAAATTTCACCCGCGTAATGATCGCACCCCTGAATTTGCGTCAATTTTTTTGTCAATAAAGCGCGATCATTATGCGAGTAAATACGGTGCGTACCACATTTACTCGAATCTAACGTGAACTTTTTTCCCGATAGAACGGGTACAAAAATAGCGTGTGGGTTAGAATCGAGTACGACCCTAAATCTGCATTACCATATTGCCATCGGCATTTCAAAATGGCCGCCTCATACACACTTCGAGCCATGGAGGAAGGAAGAAGATAGTAGGGAGCATTACGTCACGCAGCCAGCCCTGGCAAGGAAACACTCCATGAAGCCAGAGTGGTGGCCCAAAACGTGACCTCTCGCGTCAAGATCACGGAGCAAAATCGAGATCTCTCGAGACGTTTGGTTACTGGTAGCTTTTATTCAGTGCACGATTTGCTTCAAATTCGCTTGAAAGGTTCCCTCTCTGATGTGGCTCGCCAAACGGACATGCATAGCACAACACTGCAATTCAAGGCCACAATCCAGAAACTTGAACGTAGCATTAATCGAAACTGCTACGGTGGTAGCCATGTTGTTGTTTATTTCAAGAGTTGTAATTAGTTTAAAATGGGTATCAACGTGTCATGGGTATCAACTTGCCAACGTGTCTCAAACGTGAAGTCAAAAAGTAATTGTAGCATGCCTGCTCGGCTATTTTTCATGTGCACAGGCCAAGTGCTCTGATCTTTAAAGTATTTGTGCCTGCGACGTAAGGTTATGTGTTAAAAGGACTTGGTGACAGCCTAGTTGGTGCACACTTGACATAGTAAGTACTAAATCAATCAATCAATCAATCAAACAAACAAACAAACAAACATGACAGAAAAGAAACGGGCACTGTTTCTTTTCTTAATAAAGGGAAAATCAGACATCCACACGTTCGTAGCAATTGCTACAAAGTAAACCCATACGGGTTCCTCGAAAGAAAAGCCTCAGAGTTAAAGAAAAATTCGTCCTGGTCCGGGACTTGAACCTGGGACCACCGCCTTTCTGGGGCAGCCGCTCTACCATCTGAGCTAACCAAGCGGCTAGCAGATGGCAGGGCGAAGTCGAATTTGTTGACAACACAAAGCAAAGGCAAGTGATATGTCTTATGTGGAGTGTTTGTGTTTGCAATTAACGTGTCAAAGCGATGTGCCTACATTTGATGTTAGTTGCAAGCCAAGTGCTTACCTCTTTTTCACGTTCAATTATATTGTCAATAGCATGTACTTTTTCCAAATACTTGAAGTGCAGCTCCATCAGCCTGTCCACCTGAAAAATATTTGGCAACAGTATTAGCACTTGAACACAGAAACAAATGGGCACCACAGGCAGAAAAATGAAGAGGAAATGACAACAATGACACTAAGAGAAATATTAACTGAAGCTAGATTGGCAGGTTACACTTCTGGAATAGTAGAGTCTGGTCTCACTATGAGAGGAGTCTTGGCATGCCAGAAGGACAAAAAACAAAAGACAGCTGGCTATGATAGCTGAAAATTTCCATATGGTAGATCCGTGCAAAATCACAGAAATTTTGACGTTTACTCAGGGCTAATGATTAGGGCAGCGTTACATTGCATTCAAATTTAGAAGGCTAAACATGACTAATTTTGGCAACTTATATCTTGCCTAAAAATGGCCAAAATGTTTGAAAATGTTACAAAATTAAGTTCGATGAAGAAGAAGACACGAAGAAAAAAGAAAGAAAGATGAGTACATGCTTCTCTCTTATGCCATTTTTAGTGGCTAGTGATGCGAGATGATGTTCTTTATCATATTCTAATAGAACACTGTAATTTATGGATACCTGCCAAGTTAGAGAGTAAAAAGGTGCAGCCTATTTAGCTAATCACTGCCTCAGTAACATAAACATAAAAGATTACCCCATGCATACAAGCAACACCTCCAATTTATGTTACAGCGACTTCACATAGCACAGCACTGCATGCAAGCTGCTAGAACCAGTGCTTTCAAGGAGCATATGGTAAACAACAAGTGCAGTGTCTATGCTTATTTCTGACCTGCACGTATAAAATATAGATGTATGATCTCATAGAAAAAACGTTTCATGCCATCTGTATGCCTCTCACCATATGCAGCAACAGATTGGGACTATATTATATTTACTGCAATTTATCAAAGAAAGCTTGTGTTGCAGTTTTGCTTAAAGAAAAGCAACTTGGAGATAATGTGCACACATTGGGGCCTTTGTAATTGGATAGCAGAAGAGGAAAAGAGCGGCTGATACAGATTTCACCATTTACAGGCACTTTTTATGTACAAAATTTGGTGGTAAGTGCACGCAAATGGTGGTAAGTGGTGGCACATGACTGTACAGCAAGATGTACTGCTGCACCATCTATTGTCCTAGTACACAACCTGTGCAGAATGAGCCCCATTTGTGTCCCAATCTCAAGTGCTTTGCCAATATGCTAAACATCTAGAAGAGAGCATCAAGCCACAATCATGAAGTCTAGTCATAAGAAATGTCAAGGAGCAAACAGGGTAATCTCTTCAATAAGCAGTGCATGATGAAAAAGCTCCCCCCCCCCCCCCCTGTTTTGTTGCTGAATGTGTGGGGATGCGTGACTCTCACGCCTCCCCTGAGATCTAGTTTTCGCGCATAGCTCGTCTCCTGCAGGGCGGCTTCGCCCGCGGCGTTCGGAGTGGTTGAGGCGCAGTGCGGGAGATGGCGCGAGTGTCGCGCTGCTGCGGGGTTACTTGGGCGCCGAAAGGAAGGCGCTTGCTCTCTTTGGGTTCGGGAAGCGAGCGCGACGAACGTGCCGCGCCGACCATGCTTCTGCGAGACCGTCTCGCGTGGCCGCCTTGGACACCGTTGGCGTGACTGTACACGCGAACGACCAGGCGTTGGGATCCAGCATGGGGCGAACATATTCGCTCGCAATGCGGTCGCGGTAAGTCGGACTTCTAGATTTGTCGCGCGCCCATCGGCATGTTTTGGGGATAGCAACTCGGCTAGCAGGCATTGATCTATGAAAGGTGCAATAAATGCCCTTGTGACTGTTTGCACTACTGTGTTGTCGTTCCTTTGTCCCCAAGAGTGCGGAGGAGAACCCCGTATCTCCCACACCTGGCTGCCCAACGTGGGGCTCTTGGGGCATCGGACGATAGATTTAACAGTTTTGCTTCGTTCGAGACCTTTGTTTGAACCGAAGCGTAGGGCTAGCGCGGATTTTGATAGCTAGCGTTGGCGGCGTGCTTTCTTGAGCGAGGCGACGGTGGCTGTAGTGTGTTTGAACATGTCAACATGCTAAGCCTTTTTGCAAGTGTTTTTTTTAATCACATTCGTCGGTACGAGAGCCACGTGGTCTGCATCCTGGGAGAGCGAGGCTCAGCGCCCGCAGAGCATTGCCAAGCCTGAAGCGAGGGAGTACGGAAGCCTCGTGGGTGGTCCGAATTTCTTATGTAAATAGCTTCTTCTATCTCTTTGACTCGGATGAAGTCGCGGCTCTGGGAGCCGGGTGGCCGCGGGCCACGGGTGCCACTACGGGCTGACTGGTCTTGCGGCCTGGCACCGGGCGCTCCGACACCGTCTGGGACGGTGGGCGCCGTCAACTCGGATGCTGTGTGCACCGAGCGGAGTAGGACCACCTCACAGAGCTAACGTCTCCTCGCGGCTGCCTGTTTTGCGCCCCATTTTGGGTGTTGTTTTTGGATGCCGGTTGTTGTCAGGGTAGCGACGATTTAGGCCTAAGGCTTTACGAAGCTGCCTGTCGCACGTGGAGGGACACAACCTGATGGACCGTGGCGTTGAGGCGTTGCAATTTGCTTTCCTCATTCTATTTAGCCTCGCACGAATTGAAATTACTCGTTCGACTCAAGAAAGCGAGCTTCGTTCACGTGAACTTAGCATCTGAGTAGCTGCCCGATCTTTTGCTATCCGAGTTGAACATCGTACCACGTGGGCGATGCGCATGCAGAATTCCTCTCCCTTGCACTACTGTAGTGTTTGCCGAGTGTGTTGAGTCTACGCAGCGTCATTGGAGTCACCCTTGGTTTGCTGTCACCTGCACATCGTCTGCGCTGCTGCCCCGGATTACGATCGAGTGACCCCGGGCGATGGTTATGCTGTGGCCAGTTCGGCGCAGCGACTTCGGCGGCCTCCTGCATCCAGCTCACAACCCTCGGCGGCGGACAAAAGAGCCGGCAGTCACCGACAGCTACGACGGCTCTTGCCAGCAGGGCGCGTCGGCGCGAGCGACGCTTGCTCGTACCGACTACTGCGTCGTCGTCTCCGAAGTCCTGGCCTGGGATCGTGCCGTTGAGTCGCAAAGCTGCTGCTGTGACCGGCGGACGCCAGCGGTGTACCCCAAGGACAGTCGGCTCGCATGTTATGGACAGCGTGTGGACATTTCCCCGGCGCGGCCACTGTTGCATGTATCACCTTGTTCGCGAAGCACGTGTTGATGTTAGACTGAGTGAAATGTTCCGCCGGAATATGTAGTGATTTAAGGTTGGGGGGATGTGGGGATGCGACTCTCACGCCTCCCCTGAGATCTAGTTTTCCCGCATAGCTCGTCTCCTGCAGGGCGGCTTCGCCCGCGGCGTTCGGAGTGGTTGAGGTGCAGTGCGGGAGATGGCGCGAGTGTCGCGCTGCTGCGGGGTTACTTGGGCGCCGAAAGGAAGGCGCTTGCTCTCTTTGGGTTCGGGAAGCGAGCGCGACGGACGTGCCGCGCCGACCATGCTTCTGCGAGACCGTCTCGCGTGGCCGCCTTGGACACCGTTGGCGTGACTGTACACGCGAACGACCAGGCGTTGGGATCCAGCATGGGGCGAACATATTCGCTCGCAATGCGGTCGCGGTAAGTCGGACTTCTAGATTTGTCGCGCGCCCATCGGCATGTTTTGGGGATAGCAACTCGGCTAGCAGGCATTGATCTATGAAAGGTGCAATAAATGCCCTTGTGACTGTTTGCACTACTGTGTTGTCGTTCCTTTGTCCCCAAGAGTACGGAGGAGAACCACATATCTCCCACAAATGCAAAGAAGCTTTTCTTGCGATGGACAATCCAGGAGAATTTTTGCCTTTGCCGTGAGGTTCTGTATGAAGTTCAAATGTGATAAGACAACACGCTGTATACTGAGGGCACAAGGAAGTCGAGAAGGGTGGTGGCTTGATGCACGCCATACTCCCGGGTGCTAAAGGTTGGAGGTCACGTGATCAAGCATGTGCGTGATCAAGCATGGGCAGTTGAGCGCACGTCTCCTCCTCCAGCCCGGCCGTGGCTATGCATGGCTGTCCGTGCAGCTGAGCTCATATATATGGTCCATGGGCCCTTATATTGCAGGTAACATGCAGCGGGTGCAAAGTTTGGCTGAGCTGGTCGCTTCACATATGCTGTCTTCTTGTATGCTTAGTGTTAGAGGTTGCATAATCTCAAGTTTTGGAGGCACGTTGAAGTGAGAAGCAGCACGAAGCATTTACTCCCTGTGACCGGCATTCTTTATCATGCCAGCGTTACGATAAGTAAGTGTTCGCAGTCATCAAGCGAGATCTGCATGTTTGCCTGTGTGTCTAACACTTTGCTCTGACTAACAATGCTTCACTTTCGGATGAAACAACAACCTCTTTTCTTTTTTTTGTTAGTTTCTGTGCCACTGCGAAACAGTGTTCTGCTCCTTCTGTTGGTCCTAGTGGTGCCAAGCAGTCTCTTCTTTCATTTCAGCTGATGATCATATCAGTACACATCACATCCACGCGTAATGCCACTTCGATGCACTAGAGTAGACCAAATCCTGCTACAGTACTGTAAGTAAACAAAAGATGGAGGTTCGTCACTGGCTACTAGTGATCATGTGCGTGGCAGGGTGTGGTGGCAGGTAGCATTGGGTTATGACCTTTGTTGCAGCCTTGCTCCATCCTAGAAGTTTTCAACAACGCATTGCGTCAAACTATTCGGACTATTGAGATGAAACTTGGTAGGAGCAAAGTGCGTCTCAGGAAGAACATACCGTAAGATTTTCAATGTTGTAGAACATTTCGAAACAGTAGTAACATATCAAATTTGTGCTAATTGTGGTCCTTGTCAATGCTGAAATTCAGTAAAACTACTTTGTATGCACTTAAAATGTGCTAACAGATAAAATGTAGCTGCAACACATTCCCGAGTCTGTTTCCATAAAGCCTAATGTATTGGCTGACCACAGTGGCTTTCTGCATGCCTACTGGTTAGTGCGTACGATTATCACTTGTCACATAGAGCCTAGCTGTGCTGCCTCAACTTGTGGTGTTGCTGACGACAAACTGCTACAAGATGTGTTCCGCCTTTTCAGAAAGTGCATTGGAAGGGGCACAGACTAGAGTAACAATGATTCCAGATTCTGGTTTCAGTACAGGTGCAGTGATGCCTATATGGGTAAGCAATGGAAATGCACGGAGGTGTGGTGAAAGCTTCAGAAAAGAACATAGTGTCACGTGGTGGTGACGTTGAAGAACACAGTAGCAATACTGTGAACTTTTATTGGGCGAACCTGTGCCCACAAAACAGGCTACACTTATAGCACAACGATAGCGGCGAACACGGTCGGCGATCATCAAAAATCAGATCAGCGGGTCAAGCGCGTCGGCTTTTATACAACAGTCGTCGAATGTTCCAGACTAATCGTTGAGACCCACGTGCCTTCCACAAAGTTCTACAACATTCGCGGTAGGCGATGAAATCAGATAACATAAGGTTCGGCGACAACAGACAGCGAATAGAAGCATCGATAACTTTCCAGAAACTTCGGATACATGCAGGCGCGTCCTGCGCTGTGCGATAGCACTTGTTGGGCGGCGAAACGCGGTAGCCCGATAAAGATAAGTACACGCGTCATTACCCCACTCTTAAAAAGTATCGACCCGATGCTGCGAACAAACGAAAGTAATAAAAAGCACTCGTAGCAAAGAAAACAACAAAATAAGGAAGTTCCTTAGTGTCCGTAAAAGGGTTTAAGGCGCACCACGTGGACCACTTCAGATCGTGCGTGGCGCCGCTGTGAATGCGAAATGCCGTCTGGCACGACCTCATAGTCCAGTGCGCCAATACTTCGAATCACCTTGTAGGGTCCGAAATAGCGTCGCAATAGTTTCTCACTCACTCCTCGTCGGCGTATCGGGGTCCATACCCAGACACGGTTGCCGGGCTGGTACTCGACGAAGCGTCGTCGCAGGTTGTAGTGTCGGCTGTCAGTACGCTACTGGTTCTTGATCCGTAGGCGGGCGAGCTGTCGAGCTTCTTCGGCGCGTTGGAGATAGGTAGCGACGTCAAGATTTTCCTCGTCAGTGACGTGCGGCAGCATGGCGTCGAGCGTCATCGTCGGGTTCCTGCCATAAACCAGCTTAAATGCCGTGATCTGTGTTGTTTCTTGCACCGCCGTGTTGTAAGCGAATGTTACGTACGGCAGGACCGCATCCCACGTCTTGTGCTCGACGTCGACGTACATTGCTAGCATGTCGGTGAGGGTCTTGTTCAGGCGCTCCGTGAGACCATTTGTCTGCGGATGGTAGGCAGTTGTCCTCCTGTGACTTGTCTGGCTGTATTGCAGAATGGCTTGCGTGAGCTCTGCTGTAAAAGCCGTTCCTCTGTCGGTGATGAGGACTTCTGGAGCACCATGTCGCAGCAGGATGTTCTCGACGAAAAATTTCGCCACTTCGACTGCACTGCCTTTCGGTAGAGCTTTAGTTTCAGCGAAGCGGGTGAGATAGTCCGTCGCCACGACGATCCACTTATTTCCGGAAGTTGATGTCGGAAACGGTCCCAACAAGTCCATCCCGATCTGCTGAAAAGGTCGGTAAGGAGGCTTGATCGGCTGTAGTAATCCCGCTGGCCTTGTCGGTGGTGTCTTGCGTCGCTGACAGCCTCGGCATGTCTTGACGTAACGGGCGACATCGGCGGTTAGGTGCGGCCAGTAATACCTTTCTTGTATCCTCGATAGCGTCCGGGAGAAACCGAGGTGCCCAGCGGTCGGATCGTCATGTAGGGCGTTGTTAGATACGGGACCGTTTCCTGAGCCTACTTCGAGTTCCCCAGACCTCATCGAATCGCACCACAGCTAATTGAGGAGCGAAGAAGCACGGATGCCACATTCCCTAGGCGCGGCACGAGCAAACAAGTTGGCGGACCCCACTTCGTGTGCAGCCGGTGGAGCTATTCACTGCTTGGCTCTTCCCGAAAGCGAAGAGAGAGCCTGGCACTGTTCCAGGTAACGTGGGTCCAGAAGCAAGACGGCTGTAATGCGCCGTGACAACCTGGCGGCGTCGCCCCCTACCCTCTATGGTGACGGCGCATTGCAAGTCAGCAAGGCAAGACCGCAGGGGGACCAAGGAGCGACTCTCTTCGCCGGGTGTGACTCGATCGCACGGGCGCCTACCACTGGCTGAAAATGACGACACCCGAGCGGGCTCGCCGATTGGCCGAAAATGGCGTCACCTGAGCGGGCTCTCCCACTGGCCGAACGTGACACCGAAGGGCTTAAAAGACGCAGACCGGGAGCAGCAGAGGAGCATTCCTAGAGCATTCCTTGATTCATCTCTTTCGAGCTTCTTGCGACAGGCCGCAGCGTCCGAGTTGCTGCCGGCCCGTAATGACTTTACTACTGTTAATTGACGCTCACTGTAAATAATGTAAATAAACCTCCCAAGTTTTTCATCCCGACGTCCTCCTCAACCCCTACAGCGTGCAGTACTTCTGGACGCAGTGCCGACGGAACAACAAGAAGGTAGCTGGCACGGACTGGTGAGAAGTTCTTCTTCACGAGTAGGTTGTTTTGAAGTGCGAATGAAGACAATCCACGCTTAAATGCCCTAGGGACAACGTCGGTGTCCCCTTCCAAATACTCGACTAGGGCTTTTAGCTCCGGGTCTCCTCGTTGCTGTTCGATGAAGTCTTCCGTGCTTATTATTCCAAGGAAGGCCTCGTCATCTTGCGGCGGCGGGTCAATGGGGGCGCGTGATAGGCAATCAGCATCTGAGTGTTTTCGTCCAGACTTGTATGTTACAGTGATGTCGTATTCTTGTAGTCTGAGGCTCCACCGTGCCAGCCGTCCTGAAGGGTCCTTTAAGTTAGCTAGCCAACACAACGCGTGATGGTCGCTGACCACTTTGAATGGCCTGCCATATAGGTAAGGCCGAAATTTCGCTGTAGCCCAAACGATGGCGAGGCATTCCTTTTCGGTTGTAGAATAATTGCCTTCCGCTTTTGACGACCGGCTAGCGTAAGCTATCACGTGTTCATGTCCATCTTTTCTCTGGACTAGGACAGCACCGAGGCCCAGGCTACTGGCGTCAGTGTGGATTTCGGTATCGGCGTGCTCGTTGAAGTGCGCAAGTACGGGCGGCGACTGCATGCGTCGTTTTAGTTCTTGAAATGCGTCGGCCTGCGGCGTTTCCCACTTGAACTCGACGTCACATTTAGTTAGCTGTGTCAGCGGCTCAGCGATGCGTGAAAAGTCCTTAACAAATCGCCTGTAGTAGGCACACATGCCAAGAAATCTACGCACTGCCTTCTTGTCGATGGGCTGCGGGAACTTTGCAATGGCAGCTGTCTTCTGTGGGTCAGGGCGGACTCCAGACTTGCTGATGAAGTGGCCTAGGAACAGAAGCTCATCGTAAGTGAAGCGGCACTTTTCTGGCTTCAGAGTGAGCCCTGATGACTTGATGGCCTCTAGTACTGTGGCAAGCCGCCTAAGGTGATCGTCGAATTTTCCGGCGAATACAACGATGTCATCCAAGTAAACGAGACAGATCTGCCACTTCAATCCTGCTAAAACCGTGTCCATCACGCGCTGGAATGTTGCAGGCGCCGAGCACAGTCCAAATGGCATAACCTTGAACTCGTAGAGGCCGTCTGGGGTGATTAAGGCGGTCTTTTCGCGATCTCTTTCATCGACTTCTATTTGCCAATAGCCAGACTTCAGGTCTATCAAGGAGAAGTATTTAGCATTGCAGAACCGATCCAATGCGTCGTCTATCCGTGGGAGGGGGTATACGTCCTTCTTCGTGATCTTGTTCAGACGACGATAATAGACGCTGAAACGTAGGGTTCCGTCCTTTTTCTTCACCAGGACAACAGGGGATGCCCACGGGCTTTTCGACGGCTGGATGATGTCGTCGCGCAGCATTTCGTCGACTTGTTCTCTTATAGCTTCGCGTTCTCGCGGCGAAACTCGGTAAGGGCTCTGGCGGAGTGGTCGAGCGTACCCCTCGGTGATTATGCGATGCTTGGCGACTGGTGTTTGTCGAATCCTCGATGACGTCGAAAAGCAGCCTTTGTATCATCGGAGCAGACTTCTGAGCTGCTGTTGCTTAATCACGGGGAGGCTTGGATTAATGTCGTAGTCTGGTTCGGGAACCATGGTCGTCGGGGTAGATGCGGCGGAATCCGAGAGGACAAATGCATTACTGGTTTCGAGAATTACCTCGATGTATGCGATCGTCGTGCCCTTGTTGATGTGCTTGAACTCCTGGCTGAAGTTTGTCAGCAGCACTTCAGTTTTCCCTCCATGCAGTCGAGCGATCCCTCATGCGACGCAAATTTCACGGTCTAGCAGTAGACGTTGGTTGCCTTCGATGACACCTTCTACGTCAGCGGGTATTTCGGTGCCGACCGAAATAACAATGCTGGAGCGAGGCGGGATGCTCACTTGATCTTCGAGCACACTCAAGGCGTGGTGACTACGAGTGCTCTCCGGCGGTATCGCTTTATCTTCCGGCAACGTTATTGACTTCGACTTCAGGTCGATGATTGCGCCGTTTTGGTTCAGGAAGTCCATACCGAGAATGACGTCTCGTGAACACTGTTATTCTTGCCGTGCAGATTCCAGTCGGCGTTATCAGGTGTCCTCCAGCAGTGCGAATTTGAGGGCCTTCCCATGCAGTCTTAACCTTCTTCAACTGGGCGGCGATGTGTCCACTCATGACGGAGTAATCAGCCCCTGTGTCCACTAAGGCGGTAACTGCGTGGCCGTCGAGAAGCACGTCGAGGTCGGTGGTTCTTTGTCTGGCGTTGCAGTTAGGTCTTGGCGTCGGATCACGGCTGCGTCGTGTTGAACTGAAGCTGGAACATCGCGTCGTCAAGTCGTCTTTCGTCGGTGTAGTCTTGGCTTCCTGACTTCGTCGGGACGGCGGTGGGTCATTATGTCGTCGAGATGGTCTCTTCGTCATCTTCGTCGGCGGTGGAGGATCTTCGTCAGTTCGACGAACAGCAACCGCACTTCCATCGGTTGCTGCTTTTAGTTTTCTGGATATGGACTCACGGATCAGCCCCGGGCTGGGCCAGTGTATGGACGGCACTGCAGCGACATGTAGCGACCTGGTGACGGCGAACGGGATGGTCGTCGAGGGCTCCACTGAGTAGCGGCGAGGTAATCGGCGATGTCACGTGGGCGCTCGCCAAGCTGTGGACGCGGCACGTTGACTGCGAACCCTCTCAGTCCCAAGTCGCGGTATGGGTATCGGCGGTACACATGGCCGGCTTCTCCGCAGTGATAGCAGAGTGGGCGGTGGTCGGGGGCTCGCCAAATATCCGTCTTCCTCGCGTAGGTGCGGTGGCCGACGGGTGGGCGTGCTGGCGGCGGCGGACGACGGAATTGCGGCGTTACAGGGCCCTGGCGCGGTCGCGGAGGGGTACCTTGACGGCGTGCGACGGCAGCGTAGGTCATCGCTTCCGGCTGGGGCTGTGCTTATTCTGGTTGCACCTCAGGAACTCCAAGCGATCGGTGCACCTCTTCTTTCATGATGTCGGCGATCGAGGCCACTTGAGGCTGCGACGAAGGCAAGACCTTGCGCAGTTCTTCGCGCACAATGGCCCTGATGGTCTCGCGCAGATTGTCCGTGGCCAGTGATTGAATTCCTGCGTAGTGGGTAGAGCTTGTACGGCGGTTGAATTGCCGGTTCCGCATTTCGAGTGTCTTCTCGATGCTGGTGGCCTCGCGAAGGAATTCTTCTACGGTCTTCGGTGGGCTTCATATCATTGCGCCGAAAAGTTCTTCCTTCACACCACGCATGAGAAGGCGGACTTTCTTCTAGCACTAGCACCTCCACCAGATGTCACGTGGTGGTGACGTTGAAGAACACAGTAGCAATACTGTGAACGACAAAACTAACTTTTATTGGGCGAACCTGTGCCCACAAAACAGGCTACACTTATAGCACAACGATAGCGGCGAACACGGTCGGCGATCGCCAAAAATCAGATCAGCGGGTCAAGCGCGTCAGCTTTTATACAACAGTCGTCAAATGTTCCAGACTAATCGTTAAGACCCGCGTGCCTTCCACAAAGTTCAACACCATTCGCGGTAGGCGATGAAATCAGATAACATAAGGTTCGGCGACAACAGACAGCGAATAGAAGCATCGATAACTTTCCAGAAACTTCGGATACATGCAGGCGCGTCCCGCGCTGTGCGATAGCACTTGTTGGGCGGCGAAACGTGGTCGCCCGATAAAGATAAGTACACGCGTCAATAGCTACCGAGCTGCCGAAGGGCATGCGTGAGACCTATTGCCGCTAACCCTATCGCAATAGGCATCTTTACCTATCTGCTTGACAGCTGTAAGAGCTGGTGGTCGTGGCCTCGGAGTCTGGCATCAGACAGAGGGTCGCTCTCTGGCCTACGCTACCAGGGTGTCATACGGAGGCTAAGCAGGCCCATGCAGCCATCCAAGTTCACTTGAAGATGGTTGCTTCTTTCATGAAGATTAAGAGGTCAAGAGGATGGGGAACAGAACAGGGGGTCCATTTACATTGGAACTGAAAACTTATGTACATAGAACAAGGGGTACTCGTACTGGTCGGAGCACGGAGTGCTTGTTGCATGAGCTACAGGTCAGAAGGCTACATCTTTATGGTGAGCACACATCAGAGCACACTAGCACACACTTCAGCAGTCCACTTAAATCCCTTTTGTCCTCCCTAGATCTCTAGGTCAGGGAAATCTGCGGTCACACCTCCCTCTAACCGGAGCGTCCAAAGTCGCAGAGGGCTGCGCCTTGAGACCTAGGGTGTGCATAAGCACTCCGGCACCTTTGTTCCCTGAACATGAAGAAAGGAGGGGGGCTTCATTGACAGGGATTGTCATGCTTGATTGTTGGGGATTGTCAACTGCCATGTCTTGGTTGACCGTGGCAGTTACCAGAGTCTGTGGGTGAACGGCATAGAACACCCCTTTCCAGGCGTTTCTTGCTCCCATCGTCGTTGATGGCAACCAGTGAACCATCAATCAACACTCGATCTGCCAAACGTGTCTCGCCTTGTTGTCGCCGTAGGTCTGTCCGAGCGGATGCAGTGTTAACTTCACGGAGCGATTCATCGCAGTAATGCAGGAGGGGCTAGAAAGTCACTACCCCCCCTGGCCGATCGTGTGCACAATGCGGAAAGCTCAATGTACATTGTCTGCTCTGCTGCTCTGCTTCCTACCAAAGTTTCGAAATGCTGCTTGGTTTTGCTTGTACTCTATTGCGGGGTCATGTGAATGAGCTGGGATTGTTTTTCACCGCTATGTAAGAGGTGGGGAAGAACCCTCATGGTGCTTATGTTAGGTGACATTTGCTGTGGCATCACTTTTTTTTTCATGGCAATACACGTAAAAAAATGTAAATTTACACGTCCTGTCACTTAGTGCATGCTACTACTTTTTGCTTAGTTATGCCATCTCTGGCAGAAATGCCAGAGATTCAGTAATAAGGTTCCACTGTACTAGGTATACCAAAATGGAACTTGATAGGAATAAAGTGTGCATTGAGAAGAACATGCTGCAGAAATCTTAAAGCTGTAAAGGTGGAGTCGGCACCCTAGGAAATTTGAGAGCATAAGTGAACTTATGGACAGAAAGTGGACAGAAAACACTATGTGCTTTCCGTCCCGTGTCCCTCCTTGTGTCCGTATCTGCTAACGTTAAAACAAGCTCACTACGAATAACCAATTCGCCCTGATCACCACCCTGACTGAGAGCATTAATATTTAAGTGGCTGCGTGTTCAAGGTAGCCATCACCAGCACTGCAGTTACTGCTCAGTGCAATGACGAGAGGTAAAAAGGAAGGTACAGGAGGGCTGCAAAGTTCCATAGGAAGCAGCTACATACAGGGTGCTTTTTTTTTTTAATACAATATAGCTTTTTCATCATAAAGCTGTCACCGTGAGACACCTGTCACTGCTTAAGTTACTATGAAAATACTAATTAAAAAAAAAATTTAACTGACTTTTTTATTAGTGCCTCAGAGGCAGTTGTTTAAATGGCATATTTGAAGGCAGTCACATTTTAATGCACCTTCATTTTTTAAAGATCTTGAAAATTGCACCTAATTCGAGAGACTTATAATTAAATCTCAATAGTAAATCACGGCAACATCGAAAGTGCGTGCCGCGAAAGTGCAGAAACGGCAGCCTTGCTATCATATCAGACTGAAATGCCTCATGACAAGCGTGAGGAAGATTGAAACTGAATATCTTGGCCAGTCACGGCCCCTACTGATACGGTACGCTTTCCCTGGCAAACATGTGCAGTTGTATTACAGTCAGGTCAGGACTTGCCGCAGCATGCTAGTATCGTTCAAATTTTGCCCCACACTTCATTATGCAGCATGATGCACAGTGGGACACGCTCAGTCTCGATAATGCCTGGATTTGGCCTTCAATTTCGATGAATATCACTAATCACGTGAGATTTTTTGGACATCTAAAAAATGGCTATGCCATGAATTGTGATGCCCTACAAGTTTTCGATCTAAACAACTAACCTTCAATTTAATAACAAAAATGTTAATGAACTAATTTTTGTTAATTAGTCTTTTCAAGGTAACTTAAGCGGTGGCAAAGTATTCCCACCAAGCGTAGAGTTCGTATGCGAAGACGAAAGGTATCTCACGGTCATTGCTTTCTATAAAAAATCTGTATTGTCTAAAAAACGTATAACAAGCAGTGCACTGGGCACTACTGTGGTTCGCTGAAATTTGGGTAATGATTCTGGATGGTCGCACAAGTCTGCCATAGTTTCTGTCTTTTTTTTCTGTTTGTAGTTTATACACAAGATTTGTTGTACGTATTATGATCCATCCTTAACCAATTTTTGTATTCCTATGCACGGTGTGCAGAGTGTGCACTTATCTAGACTTTGCTGAATGCAACATGATGGGCGCTGCTCACAGTATGCCATTGCAGGTCTCCGTGTGGCACCAAATTTGGTCAAATGTTCATGCTGCACATGCAGACAGCAAGCTACATTCATCACTTCGAGTGCGCTGGTTTTTGGTGTATATTTTTACTTGTTGCCAGAAGGAAGTGTTGCTTCTACTTAAGGATGAGAGGAATACATAGGGGACAGGTTGAAAACAAAGAAGCAGAAATGAAACTACAAGCACTTTTACTAGGTCCATTGAAATGTGACGATGAAACAACATGCACTTGCAGGTGTGACATGCCAACATGTGTTTAAAGGTGCAGGACATCATAAGCCATGTGCAAGTTTTTTTTTTTTTTTTCGTTCCTCCCTTTTAGCATACAGCAAAGCAGTATGCATTTGGCACTGCCTACTGGTTGTCAGTTGGTTGGCCATAGATCACCACACTACTTATACTTAACTGCCATTCACTACTCCACTACATCTGCACAATCTCAGGCTCGTCCACCACTGGCAGACAGCAGTGATGGTGCCATAAGGTGACAGCTGCTGCACTTATGGCTTATAAAACACAAATGAGGGGTTGAAGGTTACACATTGGTCTGGTTGGTGACCAGTATACTTGATTAAAATTGAAATGCTACAGCTTCACAAACAAAATGGCTATGTACAGACATCATGCAAGAAATAAGGCAAAATTTCACATGCAGCCCACAGTTTTGGTTGCTACTTATAGAGTGCACGGATACAGAACAGTGTTGTTGAGAAAGAATAATAAAAAAAATGCTTGGAAAAGCAAGCATTAAAACAAATCAGTTGGTGACCTCTTAAGCCAAGCCATGAACCCAATAGTGTTATGGGCTGCAGTGACAGCACCTTGGCCTATAGTTCATTTAAAAATACGGGAACTGCAGTAAAATATATGTAGTCATGTGTGGCTATAACAACTGAGCAGCCCATTCAACTTCCTTATTAGAGGCTTTAACTGCATTCAGGCAAGTGAATTTCTAAGGAGCAGCATTACTTAGTAAAACAAAGCTCACACAGCATAAAAAGAATGACATGATGAAAGCCACTGTTCACCTTTTCATGGTCATTTTCTGTAAACTTGTTTAGAAGACGTTGCCGCTGAGTGGTCTTGCAGTTCTTAAGCATAGATGAAATCACTGAACACACGTGCTCTGTAAAAAAATTAACGAAGAGGCTGGAAGACATGCTGCTGAAAGTGATAAACCCATTTTTCTATTTTTTAAGGGGGCACATAAGTCTTCGAGACAAAAAAATATAATCCCACTGTTTTTGTCCTATGAAATGCTCAGTTTGAACCATGAAAGTGCTGAAATGACCCATTAAGTGTCGTTCGCCATTCCAAAAGCATTTATCATTAGCAGGCCATCTCAGTTTTGTTCAAAAGAGCATCTTTCCAGCTTGCTTTTCTGCAAAAATGATCCTTCAATGCTGCTTCGGAAGAAGGCTACCTGGTTTTGCAGCATAATATGTCTATATTTGGAAGTATAAAATTTTGGGAGCAGCACTATGTTTGTGCTATTCACTCAATTCTCTTGATTTCTTTTTTTCCTGAATGCTAGAGAGTCAGGGAGTGCACAAAAACTATGACATAGTTGTTTAGGAGACTGCAACATCTCAAAATCTTGTAGAAATAACCAATAAAAATTCACATTTGCGAAGTGGCAACTTTAGAATTTCATAACGTCAGCTAAAATACAGGTAGAAACATTAAAATGGAAATTTGCACTCTTCGAACATTCAGGAACATATCTGCTTAATTTTAGCTCTCTTGGTACAGTACATTTTTTTCAAGTTACATCCTAAACTTATAACACGAAAATAGTTGTAACTTTTTCAGATTGACTTAGAAAAACATTAACTGCATACTTCTAATCACACACAAGATTGAATATTTCCTTAAAATGTGATGCGTCTAGAGTAAATATGGCGGAGGAATAAACATTTATTTTCGAAACAGTATCCTGGGAGTCAAAAACAAAATTTAACAATAACAGCATTTCTTGTGATGGCATTGTACATCATGCAGACATGATAGACTGCTACAGTAATTAATGCACACTGAATAGGCAGTTTTCAAACTACAGTCTATCAATTTAAATCAATTCAACCTTGATGGGTTCACTGCATTGGATCAAATTATGTGGTGAGTTGAATTAAGAGAAAGAAGAAAGGTACAAGCACACCACTGCTTTATATCGCAAATACAGTAGCCAATCATTACTTTGAATTTGAAGGGGACTAATGAAGTGACTGCCAAAATCTATCAGTGTGTATATACACACAGACACACATATATATATATAAACAATTTAGAGATAAAATGTAATTTTATTACACTTTAGACTGCCAGTGGCCTCAAAGCTTGCTAATGCACATTTTGCTCAGTTTTCTGTGAAAGGATAAAAATATTTGCTTTAATTTTTTGTTAATAACATGCTTCGCTTTCTTCAACATACAGTCCAATGTGTGTCATCAGGGTGCACTAAGGGAAACCTTTCCTTCTACAGATGGTATGTGTTGAAAATGCTTATATTTAAGACAGCATGTCAGCCACCCTAAGCCTTGAAGAAACATGATGTAGATGTGGAAATGCATTGTTAGAACAGTGCATTAAAATGCAGAAACAATTTTTGGCAGGGCTTAAAAAGGAGAGAGAGAGAGAGAGAAAAAAAATAAATAAGAAGTAAAACCAAAATAAAGAGCAATATACTAATTACTTTCCACAAACCGTGTAGCCATTTCTCTGCCCTAGAAGTGCTGTTTGGTGGCAAGTCCATATGGGTGAGCAATAATTGACCAATGCAATACCAAGCCATAACTTTAGAATGCTAACTCACTGTGTGCAGCAGCAAAAGTCTCAAAATATTTTCTTCACAAGTCAGAAGTTTTTAAGAATGAGCAGGCGAGCTGCCTCTATAGCCCACTGTTAACAGCAGTGAAAGAGCAACTGAATTAAAGATAGCATTCCTTTGCTAGGCTGGCAGCAGCTTATATGAAACTATGTGCTGGTCTGTGTCAGATAACTAGTGGCAAGTGCCTTACTCAGAAGTTTACCTGCGTGCCTATAGGTTCAGATGGAAAATGTTTGTGTCTTGCCACTAATGGCAATGCACAGGTCTTGACACACAGATCAGTGGCTATTTTCTTCTTTTTCTTTTACACCACTCAGTTTATGCAAAACAGATCACCTGCGGCTTCATTTTGCAGTGAGTGTGCACCTAATGCACACCCATGAAGAAGCTTCAAATACATATAGTGCATAAGTGGAAGTTTGAGCAAAGGGAGCGTTAATGAGTTTTCAAATTATTGGCAGAGGAAATTAATAAAATTTCTCTGTGGGGGTTTTCTCAATTCCCTTCTGTGGTCAAAAATAATTAGATATTGCTATAGTATGTCTTGGATGCATATTAGCTGCAGTTAATCAAACAAATAACAGTTTGAAGCATACATAAGCAGCAGAAATTTTCTCAAATCTTAAAAATAAATGTTTTCATTTTTCTCCAGTGACACTACAAAGGACACACAAAAAGCTAACAACCTTGACTCTCTTCTAAAGCTCCATTCTGTGTACTATGGCAGACACAAAATCAACACAGTTTGGGAACTTGAGGTTAGAGATAGAATTTTTGAGCACTGGGAGGCAGATTCACAATGTCTACATAAAGTTATACTGCACAGAATTTGACGAGGCCTTCAACAAGCTGCAACTCAGTGGAAATAAAGTAACAGACAGCTCAACCCTTCACTCTTCCCACCACTGGTTCCTCACTTCTGAGCTGGTAAGCACTTTTGCTGCCACCAATACCATCTATGGCTTAATGGAACCAGACAATTAAAAGACAAAAAAATACAAACTGGCTCATATTTTTTTGATTTCATGAGCTTCATACTGGCGACTTTCTCCTGAGCAATACAAAAGTTGCGTTGCAACTCACTGATTCAAAAAGTTCATGAAACGCTTGAAACTGAGTGAATGAACAAATAGAAATTATGTAACGGTTCTGCAGAAACCTGCAAGGTGGAGAAAAGTAATTTTTTAAGGGAAAGTGAGACATCCACCCGATCGTAGCAATTCTATAAAGCAAGCCCATACGGGTTCCTCGAAAGAAAAGCCTCGCAGTTGAAGAAAAATTCGTCCTGGTCCGGTACTTGAACCCGGGACTACCGCCTTTCCGGGGCAGCTGCTCGAATTTGACTTCGCCCTGCCATCAGCTAGCCGCCTGGTTAGCTCAGATGCTAGAGCGGCTGCCACAGAAAGGCGGTGATCCCAGGTTCGAGTCTCGGACCAGGACGAACTTTTCTTCAACTGCGAGGCTTTTTGTACAAGGAACCTGTATGGGTTTCCTTTGTAGCAACTGCCATGATTGGGTGGACGTTTCATTTTCCCTTAATTAATTAACCCTTTGAGGGTCAACAACGTAACTATACCGCGCCGCGAACAAGTCCAAAAATGGTCGATGCCGTATATTTACGGCGCCGTCTGTACATTTAAAAAACACGGCAATTTCCGAACTTTTTCTTTGCTGTCATGTGCTGCCACTATGTGGGAATGCAGGGAATTTTTTTCGCGCCAGTTTGCTCCCGTGTGTCTGTATACTACAGCTTGCGCATTGGCGCGTGCGAGCGGGCGGTTTCGGCTTCTTGTGCTTGCAAAACTGATGGCTATCCCGTTACCAATTGCTCAAAGGGTGACCGCTTGTTTCTCACTCGTTTAGTGCTCACAGGGGTGCGCATAAGAAGGATGCCGCCGTGCATGTGTTTCTGTTGCTTGCTCTTTTTTTTTTTTGACACTTGCGAAAACTAATTGCCTCTGGTTGGCGATAAGATGAAGATCGGTGGAAGTTTGTCACACGATTTGCTTTTTTGACAGGCACACAACCACACAGTTTTCCGGAGTGTGCGCACCTACGCAGTTCGATTATGCTATGGATGAACGTATTAGTGTAAGAGCAGGAACATTTGAGTCTTGCGAAATATTCTCGTGTGCGCATTTTCAAAGCCTCGGACTACGTGTACAACAACGCATAAAATTTTTAATTCTTACAAGCTTATCGACCCTGGGTGGTCGCATATGGCGAAAAAAATTGACCCTCAAAGGGTTAATTACTTCTCTCCACCTTGCAGGTTCCTGCAGAACCATTACGTCAAACTCTTGCCTTTGCTTTGAGTTGTCGACAAATTCGACTTTGTCCTGCCATCTGCTAGCCACCTGATTAGCTCAGATGGTAGAGCGGCTGCCCCGGAAAGGCGGTGGTCCAGGGTTCGAGTCCCGGACCAGGGTGAATTTTTCTTCAGCTGCGAGGCTTTTCTTTCGAGGAACCCATATGGGCTTCCTTTGTAGCAATTGCTACGATTGGGTGGATGTCTCATTTTCTCTTAATTAAATAGAAATGATGAGGGTGCAACTGCATGGGAGAGCTTTCTACTCACTATGTGATGCTAAGCATCTTGTTGTGGCATTAGTATTTGGTAAATCTGGTTCATATACTTTCATACATTTTATTATAATTAGACTGTACCAGACTGCATGAGGTTTGCCACAGTGGGCATGTACCTGCTCGAAACAGGCAATATTTACAAAAAGTGCAGGAACTGCAGCCAAAGGCAGTCAGCCAAATAATGCAGAACATCTGCAAGGACTGTGCCTATGTTTATTCACAAATGCTTTGCAAAGTACTTGGCAAAACGAAAAAAAAAAAAAAAAAAAACCCCTACATTCTTGGGCAACACACTGAGTGAAATTTTATTTAGGAAATGTATCTGAGGATATTCTATTTATTTATTGCCTGAAACTTAAACAATTCTTCACTTAGCATTATCATGCTGGAAATTAAGTAAACCAAATTAGCACAAAAAAATTTGTGCATTTTATTCTGAAATGCAGAAAATCAGATTTGCCACAGCGACTGAAAAATGTACCCTTTAAAGCATTAAAGAGAAGATGGTGAGCCATGGCATACTGATAAAAGATTATTATCTATCCCCCTTTAATGAGTAGGCAAGCTCTAGCGCAAGCTTTCACACCATGGTGCACAGTTATTGCGGAAAAGTATAATCTGTGATTTCACCTTCATGTTCTTCAGGAGATGCTCCTTTCTTCTTGTACTTTCGTGGAGTCTGCATAAACAGTGGAAATATTGTCCGAAGGCCCAAAATATCAACAAACTTGTTGCAGTTGTCAGTGCCTTCCATATTGCATGTGGCAAAGTCGAGTACTTTTAGTGCGCCACTACGCGACATCTTCTTTTCTCTAAAAAAAATACAGAGGGAAGAAGAGAAGTAGCATAGTTGTTACATGGAGGAAATCAACAGCTTTCTGCATTTACAGCACAGAAACCTTCCCACACTAGATGAACTTTTGCTTTACTACACCCACTTAGCATCGATCACCAGTAACCTATGAGCGCTGCAGTCCATTTTACAGTTGTTAATGAGCTTGAAAACTAAATAGTTTAATTTCTATGTGGTTGCTTCTAATACCAGTCGAACTTCAATTAACAAATAGAGATATAACAAATTACCAGCTAATACTAAGCAAATCTAAAATGTTTCTCACCGATATCAGTGTGTATCAAATATATGCTTATAATCATTTTTGAATATGATGTCAGATGCGACTTCGTTAAAACAAGGTCCGACTGCATGGGGTTTCCATTATGACCTGCAATGAGTATGCTTGTGGAAGAGGCTTCTTTTCTAGTGTATTGACGCTGAATACGGAAACAGCCAAGTCTTATTTAACCCTTTCAGACACTATGTACACAAATGCATAGTTTGTGAACTCCCGCCTTTTCCTCTGAATGTGTTACAGATTCAAGAATTTTGTAGTTCCAGCCTAATTCTTTACTCTTTGTCTAGCAACTGTGGCCTGTACTGCACCACATAGCAAACATGGATACACTAATGTGCTAAATATCCAGCATGGCAGCACGTGGTTTGGTGTTGACAGATGAGCTATTTTTCTCATTTTTTCCTGAATTTTACAGCTTTAAAAATATTATTCATATAGAAATCATGAGACTGTCTCAATTTGAAATTGCAACACCTGCATGCACTGGGTGTCCTTTCTGTGCTGGAATTTGTGCATGGCAACGAACATGTACAAAGCATTATGGATACACTCAAAATGCTCTATAAACCCTCTATGCGAAGTGGCCTGCAGCGTAGAGCATGGCTTGATATGATGAACTGCTTGCGTATTTCTGCAGCATTTGTTGGACTGCCTTCGTCCTCGTTTTCTGAGAAGAAACTTGATAATGTGTACAAGCAATGCAGGAACAAGCTCCCGGAGAAAATGCATGAAGAAACATCTTGCACGTTAACTCAAGTAACAAGGAGGAGGAGGATGTTGCCGGAGTTGAGTTCGTCAGTTCCACTTGCACTGAAGATGTGGATGAAGATAATGTGCAAGCTGTAGAATTTACAAGTGTCTCTAGTACTGTGGAAAATTGTGGAAGGAACAAGCAAGTACTAGCTCCAGCTCAGCTGGCACCAGCTCATTCTCGTTTTCCCCAGTGCTCAGGTGAACCAAATGCTCCTTATGTACGTGACGCTGATAGATCAAAAGCTTTTGTCTTTCTGTGTTCAAAGCAAAACTTGAAACGTGTCAGAGTCGACAACAAGATTTGGTTGAGAAGATTTACTTCACGCACTGTTGTGGAGATATGGCCACTTTTATTGCCATACTGTGGCTCAACAAGGACCACAAACACTTTGAGGAAGTTCTACTGGAAGCTTACAGGAGTTCTGAGAGTATCACCTATGCAGAAGAAGAATTTTGAAGTTTTACTCTTCTTCTGGAAAGAATAATCTACATTCTGGGCAAATTTCAAGCAAACTGATCATCTGGAATAGTAATATGAATGTGTAGAAACTCTGAACTTCATTTCCCCCCCCCCCCCCCTTTTTTTTCAATCTTTCACTGCTTTTGCTACTAGTCAAACAAAAATCCTTGCACTTAATGTGATGCACTCTTCACCAAATTTGGCATGCACAAGGATTAGGAGAATGCAAGTATCTAGGCTTTTGTTGTAATATGCAGCAATTTTGGTCATGTTCAATACAGGAAACGAATTAGTCAGTCGAGGTTAACAATTTTTCCTTTAATAGAGCAAAAGGAAAATAACTTTCGAGCTTATTTGCAATGGATCTTCTATAAGGAACAATATATGCTATTTTAGAAACTAAAGACATATACTAAAATAGGAGATTAAACTCTACATTCTGTAAGAAATAGGCACGCAGACACGGACACAAGAAAAGGAAAATGGACAACAGAAATGCTACTGCTTTTAATATATGTATTCCACATGTATCCACGTCTGCACGCCAAATTTTTCTAACATGAATCCCTACCCACCAGCTCAAATTTCTGCCATTCTATATTCTGGATAAATTTTGAACAGTTCGCTTTATTATTAATGAATATGGACCTCTGAGGCACAACTCCTCTTAAGATGAAGTGAAACTTAAATCACACTTGTCCTCAAGGAGTCCCTACATGGCTTGCTAGATTAACACAAATGATATTGAAGGAACTCGGTTCAATAGCTGAAAACTATCCAGGCAGCACAAGCAGTATTGATTAAGCATCAGTAATCTCCGGAGTTCTTCAATACAGTTATCTAATTCATATTCTGCTATTGACCAGTCACTCCAGAGACCACACTACACACTGGGACAGATAGCAGCAAGTATTTTCTGTGTAGCATAATACCAATTTAATATGACTGCTATGACAAATATTTAAATCTGTACATTATGCAGTGTAACTTCACTGCATTAATGTCACACTTCAGGTAGGTTAACTTCAACATGAATTTCACATTTTATGGCATAGTATATAAGTAAAGCTTGACTGCATATAAAGATTCAGCAACATAACTGCTTAGCAGAATCAGGTTAACCATCTCAGGGGCGTTATAACATAAAGCTATCCCAAACTTTTCTATTCCAATTCTGCAATCAGCCCTCCAGGATTGGTCAAAAAATTTCCGGCACACCTCCACTTTGCCTGTTTCTCACGCGACGTCACAAAAACCACTGAAACACCCTATCTGATATGATGTGTGCACACTGATTTTGCATGTTTAGACCGAACGAAAGAAAAATAATTATTTCTCATTTGACGCCTTTTTCACCATAATACTCTGCCATTGGTCAAACGTTTTCAGGCTGCGTCCACTTCGCCTGTCTGTCATGCGTCACAAGACTGGGAAAACTCATAGCGTCAAAGTGATGTGTACGCGTAAAACACGCATTAATATGACGAACAAAACTGAATTCTTTTCTGAACAGCCAGAGGCTGCCCCATTCCGAAAGGAATTGAAGATGGCTGCCGACCGATTGTTCTGCACTAGCTACTGGGAGCAGCCGTGGGGCATGGATTTATTTGCGTATAATAAAAATTTTTCCGTGGCACTATAACATTATCGAGCCCCTTTGGCATGCATGCAACATCACTTTGCCAACTATTCTTTGCTGAGGATCCGTTATGGCGGCATTTCTAACGTTCCGTTGCATGCCACCACGATTTTCAACCATCCTCCGCAAGCTAAGCAAGGGGAAGCAGATAAATCACAGAAGCTGGCACTACCCTCTTCAGCCAGTTATCTACTTTCACTGTTCTGGCTCAGCCCCATCGAATGCCTCTCCATTTCAGCGCCCTCCTCGCCTCTTGTCAGCCAATTCGATAAGGAAATCTGCTCAATGTAGGCAATGCTATTCACTTTGGAAGCAAGAAAAGTCACCTCCTATAAACGAGGAGTGCGTTTCGTTGCGCTTTTCAAATAATGCTGCGGGTTACCACCCGATGCTTGCGTCGGTGGTTACATAAATTTTATCAGCGCTGGATTAAGGGGGGGCTAAGGGGGCTGCAGCCAGAGGCCTCACCTCGGACAGTAGGAGAAGGGGGCCCATTTATTCTAACCTGCTTAGTATATGGAACCATGGGCAACGGAACTTCGAGCGACATGTATGAAGCGAGAAAACCAGAACGAGCAGACGGGACCCCCCGCCTAATGTAACAGCATGTGTTTAGCCTGATCATTTGGGGAGAGCTTGTCGAGCTGCAAAAACAGGAATCCCTCGCCACCCTGGCAGGGCCCTCTTTCTTACGAAGCGAGGTGCGTTTGCTTAGAAGAGTTTTCGTGGTTTCCTGTCAGTCCGTCTGTCCAGTGCTGCCTGGAGAGGTGGGGCAAGGGGGAAACACCTAAAACATGTAATGTGGGATGAGGATCTAAATCTCGCTTGCCCCTCGTCACCATCACACCACCGTCCACCTCTCAAATAGTTCCGCCGCTGTCCTTCTCATAGAAAGGATGTGCTGCAGTACCCAACAGTGCCTCCCAGTCAACTTTTCTTTACCGTGATGGTAATTTGGGCGGGGGAGGATGAGTCTGATAGCAGATGATGATGAGTCTGATGGCAGAGTCTAGGCAGGAAAGGAAAGAAGACGTCACACATGAGTTTGTCCGCGTGCCTTGGGGCATGGAATGTTCAATGTTCGGGCTAGGGTTGTGGAAGAGTGAAGGAGGAAGTTGGAGAGCTGGACAGAAAGGCCCGTCTCCAGGGCCCATTCCTGCCTATACTTGCGGACAACTTTTCTTGGCTATGAAGCGAAGGCTACGGAAACTAAGCGCGCCTTTTTCACCGCTGCTGGAAGTAGGCCCGCAGTTTTGCTCTCGTTTTCTTTTGTGGGAAATAGAAAACAAATTCGGTTTTTACAGCACCTAATTTGAAATGGTACGTAACATTCACGAGTCAGCTATTGGTATTTTATTGTATTTTTAGTTTGCTCTTTCGAGTTTTCGCACAACCAATGCTGTCGCTCGTTTTGCACATTCATCAAACGCAAAATGCCGCCCGTGTCTTCTGGTGAGTGTGCGTCGCTTGCTGTTCCGCTAATCAACTCCCCTGAGAGGCTGGTGGCCAACTTTAGCAACAAAACACTCTTGAAGCACACAAAAACAGTTTGTCCAGCGTCTACGCGGAAACCAAGCGAACCTATATGGGAATCGCAACCATCGGCATCTAAAAACGAGTGAGCGAGCTGACTGCTGCGCCGGCTCTACCGACGCCAGCGTCGGTTGCGCGTCCAAGTCCTAATCGACGCGATATGGCTGCTTCGGAGCTCCAACGCAGGCTGCAATGCTCGCTGTTCAGAACTTGGTATGCGAGTAAAAATTTATTCACGCCGAGGTAATTGTACCTGCCTTGACTAAAGTAAAGAGGTTGTGTGAGTTTGGCAAAACCGAAACCGGTGCTGAACGCGCCCGGACTACACTGCGTACGAATACAGTCATGTGCGGAAGCTCCACCCCCGTAGGTTTCGCTTCATAGCCAAGAAAAGTTGTCTGCGAGTATAGTGGCTGCGCACGCTCGACGGAAAAAGTAGGTCAGACTGGCCGCAGAACTTTCCAGAAAGAAGTAGAAAAAGATGACTCAGAGGCGACAGAGGGCGTGTAACTTCGCCCGCACTAGGAGTCGCCCTCTCCTCTTCGTTCTCACGCTCGGTGTCGACAGAGCGAAAGAAAAATCGAGAACCTCCCAGAACAGATGATTGCTCCAAGCCAATAGGAAGACGAGACCGGAACGGGAGAAGGAGTGAGTTTGTACGGAGAAGGAGGGAATTTGTACAAGGAACTCTACGCGTGTGTGAACGCCTGCTTTGGCACTAGTAACAGACAGACGTGGCACGCGTCTATAAAAGGAAGTTAATCGCGGGTTGCGATTCAGCCTCGAGTCGCCGGTTAAGCTTGCATAAGGCCACCCGCTGAGGAGCTCCTGGGGGACGCACCACTCTCGGCCAGCCACGGACCATTCAGGCAGCGTGCGCCAGTCATCGGGACGGCCACCGTTGGACACCTGCGGTCGCGTCGGACTGACGAAGTGCCCGGTGAACAATTAGCATCCATTCATGCGAAAATGCTTGGTCGGAAGCATCAAAGTGGTGCGTCTAAATGAAAGGCGAAGTTAGATGATGTGTGGTGTTTTATGGCGCAAGGGCCAGGTTTGGCCAAAGAGTGCCATGACAAGTGGTAATGTTGACAATGTATTATGGATGACGTGCACAATGAATTCATCATGGTAGATGTGATATGGCTGTAAAAGGGCCTAAAAACTTCTGCTTAAGTGGCGTAGAATATATACATGCTAAAATAATGACGCTGACTGGGTAGTGATGTGGGCTATGACAATGGGCCTTCGTTAAAAACATGATGCAACAAAGCATAACAATGAAACCAGAGTTACAAGAGAGCCCTTGAATGCAGGCCTGTTAGTCATGTGCTAAAAGTTGCCTGGCCAAATGATTTTCAAGGTGTCGGTTTCGGCTAAGAAATCTAAAACTATTTGCAGATTAAAAATCGGTTTATCGCTAAGTAAGAATGCAGGGTGAAGAGATATATTTTCACGATATGCAGAAGGGAAATACTTTTTCCTCTCTGTTTCAATTGCAGAGCACTGAATAAAAACATGGAGGACTGTGAGACTACTGCCGCACTTAACACAAGTTGGAGGATCGTCCGCAGTCAAGGGATGAGAGTGGGTACCGTATGTGTGGCCTATCCTTAATCGGCAAAGAAGTACTTCCTTGTACCTTGCTATTTTCCCATTTATCCAGTTCCCCAGTTTTATTTTTATTATGTGAAGCTTATTCATTGCTTGTGTATCCCACTTGCCTTGCCAATGATTCCTCAATTTACGGCGTAGAAAAGGCTTTAGGTCGGTGGCAGGGATGGGGAGATTTGAATCTGCGTCGCTAAAAGTTACTGACCTAGCGTTTTCGTCAGCAGCTTCGTTGCCTTTTATACCTTTGTGACCAGGTACTCAGCATATGACAATCACTTGATTGCACATATATAGGGAGCACAACAGACTGTACAGCTCACTAAAAACTGAGTTCTTATATTTTCTTGGACTAAGTAGGGCTCTGACTACACTTAATGATTCTGTAAACACAATAGCCCTGGCAAGTTTTGTGAGCCTTATGTTTTAAATAGCTCATAGTATAGCGTAAGCTTCCGCTGTAAAGATACTTGTGTGTGGATTTAGTGCCCCGGATACTGAAAATGGAGGTCCTAGGGCTGCGTAGGAAACTCTTGGAAGCGTCTCTATACTGTGACTTGGAAGCGTCTGTATAGTATTCTGTACAGGAGTACTTCTCCTGAAGTTGACGAAAATGGAATTGTATATCTGTTTCTAGCGCCCTCTTAGATATTTCTACGAAAGAGAAGTCACATTCAATGGTCTGCCATTCCCATGGTGGGAGCAGGCGAGCGGGTGCCATTAGGACATTCTCTGGGACTAAGACACCTGTTTCTTCTGCCAGTGTTATCAAACGAAGGTTCAACGGAGCTCTAATAGCTGGGTGGTTACGAAATAGCCTGGCAGTAGACACTTCACGAACAGATGAGTGACATGGATGCTGCACGTCTGATTTAACCTTGAGAGCATAGGAATAAGTTAAATATGTCCTTTGGAGATGTAATGACCATTCATTACACTCCACATACAGGCTTTCTACGGGACTTGTCCTAAAAGCCCCTGTAGCCAGGCGTATACCCATGTGGTGAATGGGATCTAGCATCTTCAAAGCACTAGGCGCAGCAGAGCTATATACTATTGCTCCATAGTCGAGGCGGGACCGTATAAGGCTTTTGTGGAGGCTCAAAAGGCATCTCCTGTCATTTCCCCAAGATGTGCCGGACAAGAGCTTCAGTAAATTCATTGTCTTCAGACATCTCGCTCTCGGATACCTAAGGTGAGGGACAAATGTTAGTTTCGAGTCTAATATGATTCCTAAAAAGTTATGTTCGTGGCTGACTGATAGCAGCTGTCCATTAAGATGGACAACAGGGTCAGGTAATATACCTCTCTTTTTAGAGAATAGAACGCACATGCTTTTTTGGGGGTTTAACTTACATCCATTTCATTTCATCAGCCCACTTAGATATTTTGTTTAGGTCAAGCTGTACATGTCGCTCACAGATAGAAATATTGCATGATTTAAATCCTATCTGTACGTCATTCACACACACTGAATAAAACATTGTTCGGGGTATGACCCTACAGAGGGAATTCATTTTTACGATGAATAGGGTGCAGCTCAGCACACCACCTTGTGGCACACCTGTTTCCTGCGTAAATTGACGAGATAGCACTTTACCAACCCTCACACAGAACGTACGATTAGAGAGGTAGCTTTGAATCAGGTTCAAGAGATTGCCTCTGACACCCACAGCAGCCAGATCACGAAGAATTCCAAAACGCCAGGTTGTGTTGTATGCCTTCTCCCCATATCTAAAAATACCCCTAATAAAAACTGCTTGTGCATGAAGGCATTTCAGATATTCGCCTCCATGCGGACAAGGTGATCTGTCGTACATCTACCCTCCCTAAAAAAAAAAAAAAATTAAATTATGGGGTTTTACGTGCCAAAACCACTTTCTGATTATGAGGCACGCCGTAGTGGGGGACTCCGGAAATTTCGACCACCTGGGGTTCTTTAACGTGCACCTAAATCTAAGTACACGGGTGTTTTCGCATTTCGCCCCCATCGAAATGCGGCCGCCGTGGCCGGGATTCGATCCCGCGACCTCGTGCTCAGCAGCCTAACACCATAGCCACTGAGCAACCACGGCGGGTCTACCCTCCCTAAAACCCCACTGCAAGGGGTCTAGTATTTTGTTGCTTTCAAGATAATGAACTAGGCGTCTGTTTACCATTTTCTCAAAGAGTTTGCATAGGCAGCTTGTCAGGGCTAATTCTGTAGCTGCTGGCCGAAGTCGGATCCTTGCCCTCTTTGAGAATAGGAATTACGACTGCTTGCTTCCAGGCAGATGGAATATAACTGGCAGAGAATATGGCATTAAAAAGTGATAGTAGTGTTTTGTATGTTTCGGCGTGTAGGTATTCGATCATCTCATAAACTATTCGATCGCCTCCAGGAGCTGATTTATTGCAACAGTTCAGTGCAGCCTGAAATTCCACCATGTTAAATGGTCGGTTGTAAGGTTCATTTTTATTTCCTTTCTGATTCAGAGGCTATTGTTTCGCTTGTTGCTGATATCTTAGAAATGTACCTGAGTAATAGGATGAACTCGAGATGTACTGAAGATGTGCCCCTAGCGAATCAGCTTGGTCCTCAATAGTGTCTCCTTGTGTGTTTGCTAAAGGTAGAGAAGGAGTTTCGCGGCCTTTTATTTTGTTGACCCTATTCCAGGCTTTCCATTCGTCTGCATATGAATTGATGCTACTGATTTATTTTTGCCAACTTTCCCGTTTGGCCCGGCGGCGTGTTCTTCTGCCTAGTGAATTTATTTTCTTGAAATTGATCAGATTCTCGGCAGTTGGAGATTTGTGAAAGCGACTCCAAGCCTTATTTTGATTTTTAAGAGCTTCCTTGCACTCCGCATTCCACCAGGGAACATGTCGTTTGGAGGGCGATCTATTTGATTCAGGGATACATAGCGACGCCGCATCAACAATAAATGCTGTCAGATATGCCACGGCGTCATCAATAGGAAGTGCAGAGATGTCTTCCCAGGTCATGCGGGTGAATTCTTTATAACGTTTCCAGTTGGCTGACTCGACTTTCCAGTGGGGGACACATGGAGAGCATTCATCCCATTTTGTTGATTTTATGACAATTGGAAAATGGTCGCTTCCATATGGATTTTTAAGCACGTTCCACACTAGATATGGTACGAGTGTACCAGATGCAATGCTTAAATCGACCGATGAAACAGTTTCGTTTGCTACGCTATAGAATGTAGGCTCTTTATTATTTAGTAAGCATGCACCTGTAGTCAAGAGGAAGCTTTCTACTAAGCGTCCCCTGGCATCACAACGACAACCTCCCCAAAGGGTGTTGTGTGCATTAAAATCTCCGCCGAGAATATAAGGTTCGGGCAGTTCATTAATAAAGCTTTGGAATTCTGTTTTTGAAAGATGGTAGTTCGGGGGCATGTATAGCGAAGAAATTGTTACCAGTTTATTAAACAGTATCGCACGGACTGCAACTGCCTCTAAGGGTGTTTTAAGCTGTAATTGCCGGCAAGCAACACCCTTATCTACAATTATTGCCACACCACCAGACGAGGCAAGGGCGTTGTTGCGGTCTTTTTGGTAAATGGCATACTGCCAGAGAAATTTTGTGTGTGAAGGATTAAGATGCGTTTCTTGGACACACAGCACCTTTGGATTGTACTTATTTAAGAGTTCCTTAATGTCGTCTAGGTTGTGGAGTAAACCCCTGACATTCCATTGTATTATCTGTGTATCCGTAATGTATGTGTTTTGTGCTGTGTGTCTAATAAATATAGATTATATTATCTCATGAGATCTTTCCAGGCCCCATGATACGAGATCTCTCTTCCTTCCCGGCGCGCTTGAGGGAGCTGCGCCGTTCTTTAGGCGTCTGAGACGCCGGATTTGTGCTCGTATCCATCACCTCGTCTGAGGCGGTGGATACTGCCCGTGGAGTGGGCACTTTCGCGGGAGTGGTGGGCCGATCTGCACGGACAGAGGCCCTGGGTCCAACAGGCCCGGAGGTCTGCTGGCCCTCATTTGCGGGGGACGGAACAGCGCTGGCTGTTCCAGTCAGGGGGGCGGATGGCGTGACCACCGTCACTCTCCAAGTGACATGGGCGGCCGCCGAAGGATGTGGCACTGCCCCCCGGCGCGCCACATCGGTGTAGGAAGGACTGCTCTGATTGTTGGAATAGAAACGCTTTCGTGCCTCTGGGAAAGTCAGATTTAGTTTCACCTTGAGTTCTATTATTTGTTTTTCTTTTTTCCACGAAGGGCAGGATCGCGAATAAGCAGGGTGGTCTCCTTCACAGTTGGCACAGTGGGTTGCTGAACTGCAAACGTCAGAAGAGTGTTCGATGCAGCTACACTTGGCACAAGTAGCACACCCTCTGCAGGTTTGTGACCCATGCCCAAAACACTGACACTTAAAACATCAACGTGGGTTTGGAATGTATGGTCTGACACGTAGCTTGCAGTAACCGGTCTCGACTGATTCAGGAAGAATGCTCGTTTCAAAAGTTATGATTATATGCCTAGTTGGTATTTTTTTTGTCATCTCATCTTACTTTAATCCTGTGCACCCTACAACGTTCTGTTCTTGCCATCCTTCTAGTAATTCACTTTCACTAAGTTCGAGAAGGTCATCTTCCGAGATGACCCCGCGCACTGTATTCATCGTCCTGTGTGGGCCTACTGAGACGGGAATGTCCCCAAACGCTACAAGTTTCGAGAGTCTGTCGTATTGTGGCTTGTCGAAAACTTCGAGAAGAAGATCACCGCTTCCCATCTTTGTTACTTTATAACCTGGGCCTATTGCTTCAGTGAGAAATTTGGCTACAAGAAAAGGTGACATCATTCGCACTGTCTTAGTTTCGTGTTGACTGTGAACAACGTAGTATTTCAGAAAGGACTCTTTAGGTTGCATAAAAAAGCTGAATGGTTCATCGATGCGCCCCCTCTTTAGGGAGCGATCAGGCAGTGGGGGAAAAGCGCTTGCCATACAAAGTTTGGAAATTCGGCGGCGATGGTGGCCACCCACCACCGAGCCCAACAAGGGGACGCTACAAGGTTGGGAGAATACCTGCAGATGCCAGCGATGCATCGCCGCTATAACCTAATATAAAATACCCAAGTTTGGATAATTACACCAGGTTAATAACCCTTGCTGCCCAGAATATGGAAGTGAGAAGAAGTGATAAGGAGACAGGAAAGAAGAAACAGCGAGAGAGAAAGCAAAAGATTGAAGAGGGGGACAGGGAATGGCGACTGCCGATTTCCTCCAGGTGGGTCAGTCTGGAGGTGCCGTCTATATGAAGCAGAGGCCAAAGGGGTGTGTTGCCTCCACCAGGGGGCCTCAAAGGTCCAAACACCCAGCATCGGCTCAACCCCTAGGATCTCTCTTTCCCCAGACACGGCTAAGCCGCGGACGGCTACGCGCGGGAGGGTCCAACCCTCATGTGGAATGGCGAAGTTAGAAAGAGAAGAGCGTGAAAAGAAGCTACCAAAGATGACAAAGCTTCCGCGGAGCAGTATGATCGCTCTACCCAGAGTCCGTGTCAAACTCCCAATAGTACCGACTGTGCTTCTGTGAAGAGACTTACCAACTCCATCACCACGGTTTCCTGGCAAGAAGCAAGGTTTGACTCATCTTGGTTGTCTGGATCCTGTGAAAATGGTGCCAACCTCGGTCGTCCATATTTCTGAGCAACCGACGCTAACCGAGCCCTGTCCTGTTCCTGAGTCAGCAACATCTATGCTACTCGGCCGGGCCCCTGCCACAGAGCTGCAGGTGTCCGATCCACCACGCCCAATCTGTCAAAAACCATTTGTGATGAATTTATCGAGCATATGGCAAAGGCTGTCAAGGAATGTCTCATTGACGAAGTGAAACGCACAAAATACTTCTCTTGTTGATTCAACTCCAGACCTTACTCACGTTCATCAGATGTCAGTTGTTTTACGATACTATTTAAATGGGAAAGTGTATAAACACTTCTTTGGATTTGTTCCAATTGAATCGCATACCGGCTTGTATCTATTCGATACCGTGATGTCCCTCTTGATGACCAATCGCATCTCAATTGATGATTGTATGGGCCAAGCTTATGATAATGCGAGTAATATGTCCGGAAAATACAAAGGACTGCAAGCTCAAATCAAACACCTGAACGAATTGGCAGTCTACATCCCGTGTGCTGGTCATTCACTGAACTTAGTTGGCGCGTGTAGCGTTGACAGTTGCCTTGAGGCAGTCAAAGTTTTCACTGTAATTCAGAGACTGTAGGTGTTCTTTGCTGTCTCACCTAAGAGATGGAGGTATCTTATGGACAGCATAGGCGGAACTGGCCAGCAGCTTGTTTTGAAAAGTCTCTCTGAGACCAGGTGGTCAAGACACGCTAATCATGTAAGGCCATTCTGAAAAATTTCAATGCAGTCTTGTGTTACCTTGAAGCTATATCAAAGAACAAGGAAGAAAACGGTGACACTAGGAACGAAGCGCACTCTCTCTTCAAGAAAATGACAAAACTAGAGACTGCATTCATGGCGATTTTCTGGAGTGAAATCTTGGAGCGCTTTGACAAAACTAGCGTAGCACTTCAGAAACCAGGCCTAGACATTTCAACTACTGTAGACCTGCTGAGCTCTCTAGAAGGCTTTGTTAATTTTTTTGCGACCTCTCTTCAATACCTTCGAAGAGAGAGTACGCACGCTAAGTACCAATCAATGTTATCAGGATCGTATCAGGAACGCATCGTTCTGAGTAAGCACCTGGACTGAAAAAGCGATAGTGCGCTACAAGGTAGAAAAAAGTTTATCGCGGAGACCTACAACGTTGTACTTGACAGTCTAGGCTCTGCTTTGCGAGTGCAAAAGGCTGCCTACACTGAACTCCGCGAAAGGTTTGGATTCTTAAAATTGCTGACAGAAGTTGGGAGCGAGGCCTCTCTGGCACAGCAGGCTGAGAAGTTGGTGAAAACCTACAAAAATGATTTGGAGCCAGCATTTTCTGCTGAAATCGTTCAGTTTGCGAACTTTCTGCACAACTGTGTGTGCCAGGACACGAGTCCCCTGGGAATAATGAAGTTGCTGCATGAAAGAAAGCTTATTGATGCATTTCCGAACCTTTCTATTGCTTTGCGAATGTACTTAAGCATACCCGTGGCAAACTGTGAGACCGAACGATCGTTTTCCATGTTGTTGCTGATAAAAAATCGCCTTCATTCGAGCCTCCTTGACGACAAGGTGAACTCGCTCGCTATCATGTCCATTGAAAGTGACCTCCTCCGTGATCTATCCTTTGAACAGACTATATCTGATTTCGCCAAAGCAAAGGTGCGAAAGATGCCATTTTAAAAGAGGACTGTTTGCGCTATACATGAATACTTCCAATAAGTTCGTTGTGTCGCCTCCCAGCCTCCACGTTGCCAATGAAACGCTGAGCAGGGTAATTCAAGATATGTAAATCTTCTTTGTTCGTTTCTTGTTTGTTCTTCTTGTGATATTTAGCGTGCGTATAAAGAACTGTATTTTTGTTGTTTTTGATAGTGCCACGTTTATTTGGTGTCGTCCTTGCTTGTCTTACCTGTAACAAAAATATTTTCAAATAATGTTTTGTAATTACAGTTGGTAATTTTCAACTGTATTCAAGTGCATTTTTATGGTGTTTGTATATATCTATTGCATAATTATAGAGTAATGTGTATAACGATTACTGCAGCCTGATGCTTGAATTTTAATAAAGAATGTTTTGGGTACAACCATGCGTCTTCTCACGGGATTAAACTTAGTGATGCAAACAAAGCCTAGCTTCAGAAAGATCGACATCTGAGCTGTGTTGTCTTTTCTATGTTCTTGTTCGTCTTGAGTGAACTAAACTTTTCCTTAAAGCCTAGCTTTTGCTGAAAACAGGATGCAGATTAATCACAAAGTGAACATATGTGTTGGTGTTTACAACAGCACGCATTTCAAGCAAGTTTTGTTGTTTTCCTTATAATAATAACAATAATAATAATCCCGTTGATCACACTTCATTCTTTTTAATTTGGTGGAATTAGAATGAAACATGGCATATTTCCAGGAGTGTAGCAGGCGACAGGGGGGGGGGGTCAGTATAAAGAAAGGGGGCCTGCATGCGCATTAGCCCAGGGCCCCCATTTTTCATAATCCGGCCCTGAATTTATGACGTTGGCTGATTGGAATAGTTTTATGTTATAGGGCTCCAGTTACTTGAAAAAAATCTTCGTGCACTTTGTCAGCTCAATGGCACAATGTAAAGTAGCACTGATTTTTGCATTGTACAGCTAAACATCAACATAATGAACTTCAATATAAAGAAATTCTTGATATAATGAAGTATTTAACTTTTTATAACTTCTTGTCCATAGAACACCTTGTAATTATAACCTCAATATAACGAAGTATGTTTATACACAATTTCAATATGTGAACATGTGAAAACAGGTAAAATCCTACTGTACAGGGAGCATGTTCTTCCTCATTGCTGCCGGCACCTGGTTTGTTCTTTACTGCATCTATGTGAAGCAATGATTGTCAGGCAAGGGAACATGCAGGAGCCTCCTCATACTTGATTATTGTGTTCGATCAGCTTTTTTGTGCAAGCAAGATGGTCCGGATTTCTCCGGACCACCCTATTCTCCGGATTTGGCCCCATGCGACTTTTTCCTCTTTCCAAACCTGAAGAATTGGCTGGGTGGAAAGAAATTTTCTTCAGATGAAGAGGTTATCTCAGTGGTAAATCACTACTTCAAGGACCTCGAGCCATCCCTTTTTTCTGAGGGGATAAAAAAATTGGAGCACCGCTGGAAGAAGTGTGTGGAGCTGGAAAGGAACTATGTTGAAAAATAAAATAATGTTTTCTGCAAACATGGTATCTTTATTTGCTTTTTACCACACTTACCAAACAACCCTTGTAGAAGAATTTCAACAGAAATGTTTAACAACGCATCGGAAAAGCGTTGATCAAATTGATCAATCTCTAAAGGCATGGTAGGAAAAGATTTAAATTCAGCAACTTGTGGAGAGCACAGCCAGAAGTTAAATCTGCTATACTGCACTCAAAAAGAGACCATGTTGCTGACAGATTAATTAATGCATAATTTGTACAATTGGTCCATATTGCTTACTTTGCATTGTTGATTATTTCAGTTACTTTGTTTCTTATAGTGCTAAAGTACAAACAGTTGTCCTGAAATGTATGCAAGATGTTACAACTGGCCAGTAAACGATGATAAGCCCCTATGGCAGGCTTGACAATTATGCATATATAGCCTATGCCAAAAAGCCACAGTGTACATGACCACAAAAGTCAAGTAGGCTGCATACTGAGGCCCCTGTAGAACATTGGGCGTTACAAAGCCATACAAGAGAGAGGCAGAGTTCTCATTTTCTTGAGCTTCACAGCACAAGACAGAGCTTCAGAAATACCGCTGCAACTGTCCCATGCACATTAGCCTAAAAACGTTGGCCAAAAGCTGTGCAAAATAGGTTGACTTGCCATCCAAGCCCTGCGAAAGCGGATGTCCAGCGAAGCTGTTGCAAAACCCCCACTACGACTGCTGAGGGGAGCATGCAATGCTTTATTGATGGCTTGGATGCTTGTTTTAAGCTTGTTCTTTATTGAAATATGTGTTATGTGTGTTGTATGGGTGACTCCAATGAATGTGTGTCTAAGTTCACTTTGCTCTGCTGAGTGCTTGTAGCCACTGCATTACGAGGGGAATGAGCCCTTGCATTTTCGCTTGTATAGGGGCGTATGAGCCTCTGCTGATGACAATAATTTCTGCTCACGGACAGACACAAAAAATGCCGACCACTGAGAGGCTAACAGCCTTGCTGTAAAACTTAAGAGAAAAGAACTATTTGAGTTGAACCATCACATGGCTGATGACGAAACCAGCTGTGACATTAGCGAATATTCTTGTTTAAGCGCCACACTTATTTAAAATCTAGGTTTGAATTTTGTTGGTGCGGCCCACACGAGTAGAAACTTAAATATTAGTACAAATGTCTGCTACTTTGAAAAGCAGATGCGCTTACTGCTGTACGCAACAACCTTGCGAAACCTTTATTTTAGCTTCGCTTCAATTGCTACCCGATTTATAATCACTGGCAAATAACTGCGAAGCTGATACAGCTGGAGCTCAGTTCACCAGAAACGTGCTGTTCAAAAGTGAAACCAGCCGTGAATGTGGGTGTGGACACACCCTGAGATGCAAGGCTGCATGGGGGGAAAAAAACAAACTACTGGGGTTCTTGAACGAAATGCAAACAGACTGATCAATTACAGTCAATAGCGCTCGCAAGCGTTTCATGCAGTATAGGAGCAATGAAAGCTCACAGCACAAATGCACCTAGACAGTGCATTATTCTCAGGATGCGGTGTGAATGCACGTGGCGTGGCACAGTGGCAGGCGCTGTCTGTGGAGAGCAGTCTCCCTCGTCATGTGAGAAATCAGACTTAACATCATCCGAAGGTGTTTTGTTTTTGGTATTAAGCTTTAAAGAAAAATCGTCTGGGGGTCCAGACAGTATTCCTAATGCCTTCCTGCACTGATACGCTGAACCGGTCTCTCACATCTTGACAACCATCTTTAGTCAATCTGATTGGCACATGGCATGGGTGATTGTTGTTCACAAGAAAGGTGATCGTCTGCAAGCAGAAAAGTAGACCCACTTCCCGAACTTCCACTTACTGCAAAATACTTTTAATGTATGTCAATGACATTACTTCGGCTATAGCTTCCAGTGTTCACATTAGGTTATTCGCAGATGAATGTGTGATATTTTGTAGGGTGGCGTGCCACGAAGCTCAAAATAGTTTAACTAACAGTCTTGCAGGTATTTATGAATGGTATTTATAATGGTAGATGAAGTTATACTCAGAGAAAACTGTGCTACTACAGATAACAAAAAAAAAAATACCCTGTCCACTTCACCTACACTATAAATAGTTCTCCGATAAGAAAGTCATTGACTAAAATATTTCGAAGTTACCATAAGCAATACCCTTTCCTGGTCTAGGCATGTTGATGATGTTTACACATCTTCCACCCGCAAGCTTGGTTTCTTAAGACACAAATTGAAATTGGCGCCTCCTGAGCTCAAACTTCTGGCTTTCAATACTTTCATTTGACCATAAATTAGAAATGGTGCAAAAGCATGCTGTTCGTTTTATCTTCACTAAATTTAGGTCAACTGATTCGCCATACACACTTATGTGCATGAAAAACATTCCCACACTAGAGCATTGAAGAAAAATCACCAGATTGAAATTCCTGTACTACCTGTGTGAATGGTCAGTGTGCCATGAGATGCAAAAATATATTCAGCGATTTGTAGCACGCGCATCTTGTCACCGCCATTCTTGCAGCTTACTTCCCTATTCATCTTGCAAAAACACTTTTAAAGATTCATTTTTTTCTACGCGCAATCCAGGAGTGGAATTCCTTGCCTACTAGTGTCTTCTTATAAGATACGGTCACTGCATTTGAGCGTGCTGTGTCAGCTCTTTAAAGATAGTGTCGTGTCTGTTCTAACTTGTTATATAATGTTCTATCTTGTCATTAAAACGTGTTCATGCATTCTTGTTTTATACGGGTGCCATTTTGTTTTTGATATGCTTCGACAGTGAAAAATTTATACTGTCTGCAAATAATCCCGCCTACTTGGTCTTAAAATTTAAGACCAAAGTATACATGTAAATAAATAAATAAAATACTGCATCAACATGAATGCACAAGGTGAAAAACATGATTGGACAAGCCAGAAGTTGTGAGGACATAAATTTTGAGGTCATGCCAACATTTCAAGTTGGGGTGAGCTTTGTCCAAACAGATCGCTGACTGTAAAAGCAACAAACATACCAACGAGGAGCTTAATACACTGCGTAATAAGCCTCTATACCTTACATTGAAAACGCGCAAGCTTAGGGAGGATGGGGTGTGCGCCATGCATTGACCATTTCTAAAGCAACTTAAAGGGAAGCTTTCTTTGCGAGCCCTCCTGGACTTTTCTGACTGTGGCTGCTGGGCAAGACAGCTGCAAGACTTTGGCAAGACAGCTGCTGTTGTCTTGCCAAATAGCTCACAAAAAAAAAAAAAAAAAAAAAAAAAAAAAAAAAAAAAAATTCTATGCCCAATTGTGGGATCAAACTTCAGTCCCACAGCACAGCAGACGAATGCTCCACCCATTAGGCCACAATTGCATGTGCACTTCTATCGTGCCAATGCCAGTTACTCTTTAAAATGATCGCCATGTGCGTCACATAGCATGGGTGCACGAGAGCATGTGTGCACATCAGTTTCCCTTACGTCAAAGACACAGGAATGAAATGGCCAAGTTTATAGCAATTACAGCCAAATTTATAGCTTCCCTTCACATAGATTCTGAGATGTGCATTGAACCTGCATAATTTTTTTTCTTAAGTACAAATCTAGGAGTGTCGCTCTCACACAAGAATATATGGCATACACACTTTATTTTTGGTTATGCAGAAGGGAAAAAATGACACGGATAATGGCAAATGCTCTTTTGGTATGGTCTTCACATTCCTATCTGACATCAGTGTCATGGTGGGAAACGCAAAAACATACCAGTACGTCAGACATTGAAAGCATTAATTCTACAAAATATCCTGATTTAATTCCATGCACAGTCACATGCTGTAATAATCAGAGCTCTAGAATTATTGTAAGTTGGAAAAGTCAGAATGAATTCATTGTGAGTACATAATGCGCAAAGAGGTTGAGGACACAAGCAGAGAAATAAGCGCTGGGTCATTGTAGTTATTTCACTGTTTGTGTCCTTGCCCTCTTTGCACATAAGTCGCAATAACTGAGAGCTCACCTGAGCATTAGGTTCATCAGCTGCAAGCCTTCACCCTTGAGAAAGCGCTCCCTGTTAGGTGCACACATAAGACTTGAACAGAGGGCACCAAACAGATTTTCCATCATCTCCGTCTCATCTGATGAGCTGGGGTCATGCCGCTTGAAATACTGCATCAACAAGCCAAACAGGAAAGCTTCAGCTAAGCCATACACTGCTTACAACATTGCTGAAACAGAGGGCAACTAGTTTCGATTTTGTTTGATCTTTCCAAGACATCAGAGCGGGTTTCAGTTTCACGCACTGAATTTGGATAAATGAAGGTAGAAATACATTTTCAAGATAAATCCCTGCATTGTTTGTGCTAAACTGTCGTGCAGCGATAGGATCTTACAGCGATCTTTGTTTAATACCATGTGCGGATGCAGTACTGCCTGATTTGTCCAGAATAAATCAGAATGTGTCACCTGTGCTAATGCCAAAATAAAACTGCAAATTTTCTCCACATAAAGGATAGCATACACTGTTCAGAAGCAGCAAATCACCTGCTACAGAGAAGATAGAATGCAGAGCACTCTCTCCCTCCAAGTGACTGATGATCCCACCATTCTTCCTGCTCAGAAAATCTATGGCGTTCATCAACAATCTGATTGGTCCAAGCCATTTCGAAGTACCTTTTGGAGCACTCGAAAGGCACATATCTTTTGCTAATATTTAGTATAGATGCATCAGTACTGCTGTATTCATAAACAAGAACCGGTATGCACACGTGCATGCATGCAGGTCATCTGATATCCCAGAGTGTTAATTTCCCCTTCTTTCTCTACATTTTCCATTGGACAGCCATAAACTTTCTTCAAACTCAAAACCCCAGGACACCTTCTGTACACACATTTTCCTAATAAATTCATTTTAGATATTTCAGGCAAGGCTCTCCCTAATGCTTTAGGGCTGGGAGTGTTCACTGTGTAAATTATCAAGGCATTATTTACAATATCAGAAAGAACCTTCCTGTTGGCTGTGCTTTCAGTAGAAACTAGATCTTGCAGCTGTGTGGGGAAGTCCATTTGCTGTGTGTCTCTGTGAGTTGATGGACAAAATCCTTAGTCACTCTGCATTGCAGTTCATAAAATTTGTGACCAAATGATCGTTGTGGCATTTATATTCCACACCTTAATTGTGAGCTATGAGGGATGTCGAAATGGAGAGCTACGAATTAATTTTTACAATCTGGAGTACTTTAACAAATCCAAGTACACAAGTCGTTTTCTGTTTCGCGTCCAGCTAGAATGAAGCTTCTGCATCAAAGATTCAGTATCACAAGCTGGTGCTTAACAGAAGAATGACATAGGCATTGAGCCACTATGGCAGGAGGAAAGCTTGATAAACACTAGCCGTTTGTGTAAACAAACGTTGGGGAAAAAAAAGTAAATTTGAGCACATACAGCTCACTAAAGATGTAATGCAGTCATAGTTCAATTTCAAAAGTGTGGTTGCATCACTTTTTGATCACACATCTACCGATGGAGAAAATACCCAATATAACATTGCCAAGTATGTTGCCTGAAAAGTTAGGAGCAATGGGAAGAATGTCTAGGAGAAGATCAGGGTCTAAGGCAAGCAGTGCCCAAACGTCTTGTGTGCAGTTCCCTGTTGTGAGTAGTACTACAAGAATGTGAAAGTAGGCATAGCTGGGTGCATAACAGGGCACATATTTGGAAGGGGTCTAATTTTTCTCAGTACTGACCTACAAAATATTTCTGCCCATTTACCCCTAAAAAGTGTTATTCTATTTGTGTTGTGGCTCCCCAAAGATATCTATGTAGCATGATTCATCAAACATGCAAAATAAAGGGCTCAAAACTTCAGAACCAACTGAAATATTAAAGCAATAAAAGTACATTGAAAGTTGTTATTCAGGGACATTTTGAAGATTTAAAAGAACAGCAATAAGAAAAAAAAAAGAAAGATAAGAAAGAGAGTTGGGGCTTCAGAACTCGGAGGGGAGAAATAAGGCACCAACTCACAGACAACTGCTGCAGTAATGTGTCAATGCCATCAATTTCCCCAAGAAGCTTCTTGTTTTCTGAAAATAAAAGTAAAAGAGTAGCATGAACGGCTGCAAATAGTTAGCCTAGTGCGAATATCAGCATTTTTTATTCAGAGGGAATAGTAGTGTTGAGTGAGTACACGGATTTTCGAAAAGTAGTTTAGAATATTATGCTAGTCGATAATCGCTTCGAGGGCATCTGTAATATTTGTGCTTTTCGAAGTGTTCGCAAACTCACAGTCGCGAGTTTGTTTACTGTCTAATACAGATAACGACCCATTTTCCGGACGCCTGATAATTTGGACGCCTTTGTAGCACCGCCATGCTGACTCATAGAGTCAATGTATGAGAACGTCTGAAATTTGGAACGCAAGAACCCGCCACCGTCCAATTTTCCGGACTTTTTTTCCATGACTGCAGGTCCGAAACAGCATTGATCGAAGCCACCCCGCCGCCATTTTGAGCATCACACCACCTCGAACGGGGGCATTCAAACGCAGACCCGCTGGCGGCCGTAGCCACTAAAGCCTCCCCATCCACACACCAGGCGAAAACGTGTACAGAGAGAGGGGCTTTAGTAGCCACCACTGCGGCAACGCTAAGTCTAGCTTCATCGAAGTTCGTTACCAAGCTTCTTGCTGTTCGGTGAGGTGTTTTTTGTATTAAAACAATTTGTCAATTTTGGCAATGGCACCCACTCCGCCTTTATAGTCCTCGCCAATGGCGTCGAAGCTCTGAAGGCACAACGCGCTGCATAATGCCTGTTCCCGAAGGTCAGCTTCGCCTTAATACAGCAATGTTACGCGGTGAAGCATACCAAGAGTAGAAAGAGGCAATTGTCACGGGACACGGTATGTATTCCTTAATTATAAACGCGTGCATCCGCCTTTCCCTGTCACAGCAAGAGCACCGATACGCCTAATAAGTGTACTGGCAGGCCTTCAGAGCTATTTCGGACATGCCTGTGGCGATTTGGGCCCGTGGGGACAGTAAAAGGCATGCATTCGTTTTTATCGAACTGCCCGATTTTTCGGTCGTTATTGTGGCCCCTTGGGAGTACGAAAGATTGAATGTTGACTGTAATCAGTTAGGCTCGATTTTTAAAATAAAAATAGTCTCGCACATTCGGCAAAACTGTATAAATATTAAGGTGGGAGCTTGCAAATATATTAATTGTAGTCATTTTATCAACTTTGTTAAACAATGGGCAAAAGAAACCGAGCAATTAGCTCCAGATACGTTGGTATATGCCGGTGCCATGTTTGACAACCTTGGAGCCCTGGTCGCCTGCACTCTTTTTCTCACCACCGCCGCATCCAGAGACTAAGTTAGAAAAACACGTTTTGGCAAAAAATAAATATCTTTAAAATTTTGTCATAACCTTCATAACTTTTTAGAAACTTTTATTTGTGAAAAGCTCACAAACAGTTTCAAAACATTTAAACTATAATATTCCTAAAGAAAGCGATGAGTGAATGACGTCAACATAGTCAAAATAGCGGAAGCTCGGCAGCTTAGAAAGATGGACTCGAATGACAGTGTGAAAAATCCAGTTTGGAAGTATTTCTCAAACTTCTCTCTAAAAACGAAGCCGGTGTTTCACTAAGAGTCCTACTCATACATTATACATAAGTATTCCAATAAATAAGTCATACTTGAATTGTTGTCTCCTTCTCACAAATTATTCCACTTAATACTACAAAGCTCGAACACCATTCCACATCAAAGAAAAAGGAACTTGCTCCCACGTATTTCTGGTCACGGAGAGTATATTGGTATGAACAAAACAGTGAAATTAGGATTGAGTAAAAATTAATTATGGTAATTACTTAACCCTTTAAGGGTCGAATTATTTTGAAAAAAACTTTCCCAGGTGGTCAAATTACTTTATTGTGGATCTTGAATGTATAAAATGTATTAAGTCGTGAATAAATAGTTAAAAAAAAAAAAAAGGAAACAGTATTTTGGCGTCGGCATCACTCAGAACTGCAAAATGTTCAATAGTATTTCAGAGTGTGGTACTCCTTGAAACACGGGTCTATGCACAGCGCCTTATTGTAGTCTGCACACCTAAAACACATGTCTGTTCTCCTCTTGGAGCGACGAGTTGTGTTGGCACACACATGACATCTCTGCACGCGGCTGCCTTAGGCAGAGGTCTGAGGCACCCTCTCGCGTAAGCGCGTTGCCGCAGAGAGCGAGAATACCTTGTGAGCGGCGGTGATAAACAAGCTAAGAGCAGCGCCACTCAAGATAGAAATCAACTTCCGCCGCCCCTGCAAAGGAGTACCGACAAAGGAAAAAAATCACGTTTCGCGCACCTCCGTTGCGATCACGTGGCCGAACCGAAACCGCAAAAAGGGTGTTGCCGCAGTCTGCGCGGTGCACTGAAGTTAAAAATCAGCTCTGTTTATCTCCGCAAATAGGTAGCACAAATTTCAAACGCTTCTTGTAAGTCTTAAGAGGTGGCAGCACCTCCCAGCGAGCACGCATCGTCATTATGGCGCGAAATTTCAAACGGAGGGTCAAAAGCGTACCCGTACGGCAAAGACCTTGTGGGACAGAAAACTGCCGCCATACATATACGGCAAAAACCTTCAAAGGGTTAATTAGTAATTCATTTGCTGAACTATTCACAACTGAACACTCCCTCCAGAATACCAAAAAGGCTAGTAGGGGCTGTACATTGGGTTTACAGCACTAAATCAGATTTTTCACACATCAAATTCAGCATATTAAAAATGGCATGTTGGGCTTTGTGGGCTTAATATTTACACGTATCCAATAAGTATCTCGCATGCCACTTTGCGGCCAAGATTTTTTAACGGTTTCTATAGGATATTCAATTAGAAAATATTTGGTCAAAATTACTGTTCACTTCGAACTCAATATCAACTATTTGCACAACCCTAGATAATAGTAATTACTAATTATAGTGTGAAATAGTTTTGAAGCTAACAGGAGGACTAGTTGTGGGGTATGCAAAAAACCTTGGCACAACAGATAAAATTCTACAAACCTAATAAGAAGGGAGCCTTCTTTACTTGCAATGATTGGAGCATTTTCATCTTGGGGAACAGTTTATTTCCAAAGTGCTATTAGAATATTTTGTTGCAAAATGCAAGGTCAACAATTTTTACCAATGCGAGCAGTACAAAAAATTCATTTACAGGCTTTTCCTCAGTATTGTTGTCTACTTGAAGTTCCAGAATGGTCAAGGCAGCAAGGGTGTTTCCCATTTGCCCATTGCACAGCTTGATGAGTGCTGAGCACCATCACAAAGCCGCGGAATGTAGATGTCACATGTGACTGCGCGAGGCCAGCATTTTAATTTTGGGCTTAGCATGATGGTAAGTAGCGAGACGAAACAGCACACAAGAACAAAGAAGGGATGCACACAAAGCGCTTAGTGTAAACGAACTAGCCCAAATTTCCACTTTATTAAAATTTTAGCCTGTGTACGCACAGTCATATGTATGTTAAAAGTAGCAGAAGCTTGATGTGGGCGAGTTGGTTTTGCATACTTGAAGAAAAGAGCGCTACGAAGACACGGACTAAAAGAAGACTAAAAGCGCCTTGTCCGTCGTACATGTTCCTCTTTTAGTCCGTGTCTTCGTAACGCTCTTTTCTTCAAGTATGTTAAAAGTGCACAGATGGACTTGGTAGACACGCTCACTGTAGTTGGCTGATGACCAGCAAACCCCGTACATTGCTTCTATGGTTCTCAGCCTAGCTCATGTGCTTGATCTTGAGTTTTGCGCCAAGTTATGTGCAAACTATGCTAGGGCCGCTGACTGGCCTGTTAGATAAGTATGCGAGACCATTCAGTAAATCAATCAGCTAAATTTACCGTTTTATTAAAATTTTAGTCTGTGTATGCGCAGAAATGTTTATCTTAAAAGCATACAGATTTGGTAGGCATGCTCACTGTACAGTAGACAGTAGACAGCCGATTTTTCAGACTCCAAAAATTTGGACTTGATGGACATTCCGGACTTCATAAATGCACCATCAGGGTACCCATAGAGCTAATGCATTTTCGCGACCGATTTTTCGGACAACATAAAGCCAGAAGTTAAATTTTTCCTCACAAAATTTGCCTCAACGGACCAGTGCTATGAGTAAGGGAGGACACCTTTTTGAATCTTGAGTCGCCTCACTAGCTTCGGATTGGATGTGAAGTGGCTTGGATTGGTATAGTAATTTGATTAGCAAGTATAGGAGGCGTCCAAATACACATGGCAACGGTGGTGCCTGTTGTAAGAAATGCCGATCTTAAAGGCCATGCTTTTGCCTGTAGTCTGTGGCGGAAGCAATTTTGAGTGCTGGAAACCAGCCATGCACAGCCAGTTTTGGACACCACCTATGAATGCCAGGTGATGCTCACAATAACCACTATCATCGTCAGTTTTGCCTCGGTGTTTTAGGTGGTGTCGTGCACGTTTTCGTCCAGGTGTGATCCGCCTGCTTTTATCCAGTAGAGTGCAGTTGAAATCATCGCCTGCCATCACTAGCCGCCGTACAACATATCCTCGCTATTTCAGTGTGTTGCGGTGGTTCATTCAGCACAACGCTGACATGTCTTCAACGCCATAGCCCCTGCCCTTCACCCGCCTCCACCAAATGTGTCGAAGAAGCGTGGAAAATATTCGAACATGACGCTGGACAAGAAGGCCGCCATCATCAGGCTTATCGAGCAAGGACGGACCCAAGTCGACGTCGTGAAGGATTTTAATATCTCCAAACAGACCTTGTCTGATTACGTGATAAAAAAAGAAAAGATCTTGTTTGCAGTCGATCAGTCGCACTGCAAAACTGCAAAGAAATGACCGGAAAGGACAACATCCGAAGCTTGAAGAGGTCCTGCAGCTGTGGTCAAAAGGAGTCCTAGCAAACAACCTCCCCGTTTCGGGCAGCATGCTCAAGCAGAAAGCAGAGATGCTCACTTTAAAAATGTGCATTCAGGACTTCAAGTTCACCGATGGGTGGATTCGTGGGTTTAAGAAAAGGCACGGAGCCTCTTTCAAGAAAGTTTGCAGAGAGAGCAGTGCCGTGGATCAATCTACTCTCACGAATTACCGGACGAGTAAGTTGAAGGCTGTGCTACAAGAGTATGTTCCTGTGGACATTTTAAAGCGAAAGCTTTACTGGCCGCGAATTTGCGATTTCACCGTGGCGGTGCTCCAAAAAGGCACATGATGTCACAACGCACGCCTCGCCGCGGATATTTCTCTCTCTCTCGCTCCCTAGTCACTACTGCGCATGCGCCACTAGTAGTACCGAGCCACAGGTGTTCCGCCGCTGCGCCGCGCCTTTCCACCGCCGCCGTTTGGTATGACGTCACACCGCATTCCTCGTCGTCGTGCTCGTCTCCGCTCGCTTCGCCAGCTGTGTCGCATGCCTGATATCATGTCGGAGGATTGAAAAGGAGAGCTTGCGTGCGCCGCAACTACAGTTGAGGCGGCAGAATGGACGGCGACAATTCTGATAAGCAGGAGGAGGCCTGGAATCGACATCGGAACGAGATGAAGAGGAAACGAATCGCCCAGGAAACAGACGAACAGTGCGCCGAACGACTGGCTAAACGCTGCAACATAGCTAGACAACCAGACTAACGTGGACTCGCAATGAAGATTAACCAAGGCTAACCATGCTATGCCTTAGCTTTCACTACGTATATCCTGGCATAGCCGAGCTAAGCCACTGCCAATTTTTTAAAATTGTTACGAGACAGGCCTATTCTTCAAAATGCTGCCGGACCGTTCACTTTCCTTTACTAATGAGGCCTGTCCTGGTGGGAAGCATAGTAAGGAGAGGATAACTGTCATGGTCGGGGCAAAAGCGGTTGGCACCGAGAAGCTGCCCCTTCTAGTGATAGGGAAGGCGAAAAACCCGCGTTGCTTTAAGGGTGCGAAGAACCTGCCCACGTTGTACAGCAGTAATACAAAGGCCTGGATTACACAAAGCTTGTTCGAAGATTACATCCGCCGTCTGGACCGGATGTTTGTGCACCAGAAGAGGCAAGCGGTAATAGTCGTAAACAATTGGAGGCGCACGGCGCCGTAGACAACCTGCAAGTCTTGATTTTTTGTCGCCGAATACAATTGTGCTCCAGCCGATGGAACAAGGGGTCATTAAAAACCTCAAGGTGCACTACCGGGCCCGTTTACTTGGCCACACACTCATGTACTTTGACAACAGGAAGACGTACTCTGTTAACCTGTTCTTGGCAATCAGCATGTTAGAGGATGCGTGGAAGGCTGTTCAGACTTCGACGATTGCAAATTGTTTTAGGCATGCTGGATTTTGCAACTCTGAAGAGCCCGTGACTGAAGCGGCAAGTGGCACTGCTGAAGACATCAACACCGGCGAGCAGCTGATTGCCGACTTGCGCAGCAGTGGGATGGACCTTCCCGCTGCTGTTACTTTTCATGAGTTTGCTGTGATTAACAACATACAGTTGTGCGCGGAGCTTACGGACGGCGAGATCGTGCACCAGGTGACCGCACCGTGGCAAAGCGACTCCGACTCCCAACGATGACACCTCTTGTCACCCGCAACCATCAATGCAAGACGTTGTCAATGCTCTAATATTGTTGTCTAGTGTGTATGATGAGAACATGATGCTTGCACAGATGCATGCACACATCGTTACAAAAAGGACTTTTTCAGTCCAGTTCAGCTGGAATAAAGTTCGGTTTTGCAACTCACAGATTTTTCGGACTGTTCTTTTATTCGGACTATTTTTCGGTCCCCTCCAGGTCCAGAAAATTGGTCGCCTACTGTAGTTGATCACCAGCAGACCCGAACACTGTTTTTATGGCTCTCAGTCTAGCTTAGCTTGTGCGCATGAACTTAGGCCCGATTACCGATAACCCCCACTTAAATGAACATATTAGGAGAGTCCTTTAATACTTCTTTATTAGTTGCAAGACTTCTCTGTCACACTATAGGAGAGCTTCGCACTCAGCCAACCATCACCACGTGGCAGTACCACCAAACGTAAGGGGGCATAAGGAGGCACTTGGCAAGCTGGGTGATGTGCTGTTGTGGTGTCTTCGTCTCGACTCTACACACTCTTTCTACTGTGCACAGAGAAGCTGAATATCTGTTGTGAGCCGTACTGTTGTTCCTGCTACAAAGCAAAGGACGAAAAAGTGCTGTTCATTTTTCCCAGTGACGCTGAATAGTGAGAGAAGTGGAAATGGGCTATACTGCAGCAAGAAGCTGGGAGCTTCTCTTCTCTTTTGACTATCCAAATGTTAGTGTGTGCAAGAAGCATCTTCACCTGGAAGACAACATTCGTGCCGATAAGTGTGTCATAGAAGGCACTGTTGTGACACTGCATGCAAAAGAGCAAGGCTTTGGGCCTCATCCAGAGTGTAGCATCTTTGGCTAGTTGGATGGATCTATGAGATTGTGTGGTAGCTTCCTGGCCAGCCTATCACTCATGCATTGTGTGCAAACATGAAGACTACTGTGCAACCATGCAGGATAGAAATAATTTGTTTACTTCGCAGGTGAATGCAACGTACTAACTCAACTGACACGCAAGCGCAAGTTCTTTTCATGATTTTCGTTGCTTGAAGTCGACCCTTGCGTTCCATTCAAATAACAGCAAAATTGAGAAAGTTAAAACATATACATATTCGAAATTCCACGGTTTCTAGGGTTACGTTGGCAACCTATGCCTTTACATCTCGGTCCAATGCATAGGCAGGTTGACCAAAGTCAAAACTTGTTCCTTGTTCAAATTGACAGTGTTTTCGCTGTGCTTGTGACTGGTTATGAATACAGTCCGAAATGTAACCTACAGTCTTTTGCGCTTGCGACTCCATTCATTCGCAACATTATGGCAATGGAGCACATTCGGTATGACGCCCACTTTGAGAGATAAGCAATTTTGATGGCCGAGGAGCTGGGAAACTCCGCCTCAGCTCGGCGTCTCGACTTCAACAAGTCAGCGATTTACAGATGGCAGGACCAATGGGCGGCCCCCTTTAAATGCGAGGCCGAACGAACCGGCTCTGTGAACATTGTTGTGGCCTGGAACGGCCGCTTGAATGAAACTGTTGTGTGGTCTTTTAAAAAGTGCTCAATCTCAAATGATGAGCTCAATGGCACAGAAGATGACTTGATTCTCAGGCGATCACTTTCGTAGGAGACTTGGCTTGTCTCGGAACTGTACTTCTTTAAGTATATGTCCAACAATGCTCTTGGCACTGTCCAAAGGTAGTGAGCTTGGCACAGCTCCAGGAACACCGTCATGGGGGGCATGTTCAGTGCCAAGTGGCGCAAAATTTTGCAAAAGTGAAACTATCTCCGAAAGTGATCACCCGAGAATACCGCCCAAGGAAAGCTCTGCCTCCTCTTCAGATGACCACGATAAGAGAAGAAAACTCATTTTCGAACTGTGATTCCTTGAATAAAGGTGCCACTTCTTTTTCACGTTACATTCGTGGTTTTATTTGTTTCTGTGTGACTGGAAAGTCGCCCCTCACAGTGCAATCACAGTTGTGTTACATTCGAGTAATTTTTTTTTTTTTTCCGTGTGGTGAAGGCTCATTGACATCATGCACGTTTTCCTTTTGGCTGGTTTATTATTCCTCTGTGCCTGCATGACATGGCAGTGCCATTAAAATATTTTACAGCTTCGAAACTCCGATTCCCTTTTCTTTTCATGTGAACAGCGAACTGTTTACTTTGATGTTTACTTTGTCGAAATGTTTAGGTGCCAGTGAGCAGACCACTTTATGACAAGGATTTGTCACAAGGAGCATCCGCTTGTCGCTCGAGCACTCTGCAAGCTATAATTTCACCATGAAGCTTTGTTCATATACAGTCGTCGACCAATAATTCGGACATGCTTCATTATTCAGACAGTTCCATGGCACTGTTACCTACCTCATAGACTTAATGTATAAGGGCAACTGAAATTTCGGGCACCCTACAGCGTGATGCACGACCACTGAGTCGAGCAGCTATATTTCCGTTCTGATACATCGGTGGCAGCTCTTCGAAACTGAAACTGGCGAACCCTAGTCGATCTAGTTGTCGCCAATGCAAATTCTATGCAAGCCCTGACTGTACTTTTGTCTATATGTAGCGATGCCTTCCGTTCGATTGTATGCTACTCCTATCATCCCCCGTCTATGGCCGGCTGATTCCGTTGATAACGCATGTAGAGCATCGCTCCAGCCACTGACGACGTGTAAAAAGGAATAGCATAAAAGGCATTGCTAGAAAATCGTGGCCTGGACTGTCTAGTCCAAAGGCAAGCATATGTGTGTGCAGAGATGCATTTAAAAATTTGGGCTGTATACTTGGGTGATCCCTTTCGAATATACATGCACTATATTCATTTTCGCGATATTGAGCAATGGAGCAGAAGAGAAGAGGAAGCACAGATGATAACTATGTCACAACTGTATTTTAATTAGGAAATCAAGAGCTTAAATAGCACAGTAGCTATCGTGTGTGTGCCTCCCCTACTCATGTGCTTCGTTTTTTTGCGCTACAGTTTAATATGGTCGACTTACACCAACTTGCCTAATTTTCTATTTTGCTAAATTTAGGTCACTCTTATACATTTATTCAATAGAGAAAGTAATGGCGCAGTGAGGAAGTGTGAAAAACTGAACAGAGGCTTTATAACATAAAACTATTCCAATCTGCTTTTATTCTAATCTCCTGAGATGAAATTTACGTAACCACCGACGCAAGCATTGGACGGTAGCCAGCAGCATTGTTTGAAAATCCCAATCAAATGCACTCCTCGTTTATAGGAGGTCACCTTTTCTTTGCTTTCAAAGTAAACAGCATTGCCTACATTGAGCAGATTTTCTTATCGAATTGGCTGACAAGAGGCGAGGAGCATGCTCAAGTGGAGGGGGTTTCGATGCACAGCACAGTGAAAGTAGATAACCGGATGAAGGAGGTGGTGCCGGCGTTTGCGACTGGTCCACTTCCCCTTATTTAGGTTGCGGTGGGTGGTCGAAAATTACAGTGGTGTGTAACGGAAGGTTAAAAATGCCGCTAGAATGGATGTTTAGCAAAGAACAGTTGGCAGAGCAATCTCGTATACGTGCCGAAAGGGCTTGATAATGTTATACTGTCACACAAAGATTTCTATTATATGCAAATAAATCCATGCTCCCTGGCAGCTCAGAGTAGTCAGCACCAGAGTGATTGGCAGGCAGCCATCTTCCATTACTTTCAGAAAAGGGCAGTCTCCGACTGGGGGAAACCGGTGCAGTGGACAGAGGCAGAATGACTCGGGGGAGGAGCTGGTGCACAAGCATTTTAAATCAGGCGCTCTGACAAGATCTTAACATGTTAAATGAAGTGCTCTTATTTGTATAACTGTAACTGGAATAATAAACGACAGTATATACATCAGACGGCAGTGACTTCCTGAATGATCATCCACTACAGCAATGACCAAGTATTAAAACAGTACATGCTTTCACATTGATATTTGTTTGCCTTCGATACTTAGAAAAATTCCATGTGTTAGCAGACCGCATAGAAAACTAACAGTACTGCTTGCCAGATATAATGCAAAAGCGGAACAGCGCCAGTAAACACTGCGTACGCAGCATCTCAGGCAGTCCTGGGAAGTCTGGGATGACAAATTGAGAACCAACACAGCATTTGGGCATGACCACCAAAATTTGGGCACCCACTTGTCGGATCTCAGAGGCTATGTTCAAGGATTTTCGTCATATCCACTAACCACCACTAGCCTGCATCATTTGCAGGCAACTATATAGAGGTTGTTAAGAAATATAATCGAGAGAATTATCAGCCCTGCAGCTTTACCAAGGTTGCTTCAACAGTGCATACTACTCATTTGCAATCAAATCAGCCGAAGTGAAATTTCATTGTAGTTGACCGAGTGACTTTTATTTGCCAAGACTCTTATCTCCTGTTATCACTAGTTAAAAAAGCATGCCAATTCTAGCATTATTTTGTGGTTTCTAAATGGCCTTATTAGTAATCGCAGCTGGCCAAAGTGCCAGTTCAATGCATGCGCAGTGACCTTGAACTCGGCAACTGAATGTCCGCACAGTAAGAATCACTACAGCAGCTGACAACAGTATGTTGAAGCATTGAAATTACAGAAAAATTAATTAAGTTAAGTTCTAGGATATTGCTTGCCGAACCACAATCTAATTATGAGGCACGAGGTGCAGTAGGCGATTATGAGGTGTAGTGGGGAACTATGGGTTCATTTTGACCACCTGGGCTTCTTTAATGTGCACCTAAATATAAGTACACAAGTGTTTTTACATTTCACTCCCAAGGAATGACAAGGAATGACTCCCAAGGAATGACAGAAAAGAAATTTGGTAAATCAAACTTGAACTGCATAAAAAAACGTTGATCTTACCTTCCTGATTCTGAAGCAAGATGGAGAGAATTTCACTGCAGTAAAGTTTATTGGCATCAAAAGGCATCTTGGCCTGGAAATAGATACCAAAATAATCAGTTTAGTATGCGGGTAACCAAAACAAATCGTGCGCATGTCCACACAATTGCAACCTAATACTCTAGAGGCCCATTCTTTCAAGTTGAAGGGATCAGGACAACTGGTCAAATTAGTCAGTGGCTCAAGTAAAAAGGACAACAAGAGTTTTCGTTATTTATTAAAATATTCTGCAACTCTTAGCAGACATTTGCTCTTAAAGAGTGATTAAGACAACATGCTGGACAGCGTGACAATGTATTGAAGTTAAATAGGGGGTACCAGCGAAACAGAAAGGACGCGCACACAAGGAAAAGGTGTTAGACATGGACGGACACTGGATGTATTGAAGTTCTTTGGTAATGGCCTCATGCAAGAACACCTCTAGACTATAGCATTGCTGATAGTGCAGACATACCATCAAATTTTTCTGGCTCTCATTACTACTGCAGATCATGTTGCCTAATCACTTGTTGTAGTACCAAGGGCTTCTGCTTCACTAAAAACACTCAGAAAATTTTCAGGTGAGAGCATCCATTAGACTCCTAGTGTCATCCAAATAAGTGGAGACATAAGTGCTATTTTTTTTACCTACACTGGCAATATGAGACTAGCTATCCTTGGAAGTCACCATTATTTTTTATCGGCGCAGAGGAATCTGTGCTCACCTACATGAATCCATTTTTTATAGCAGAAGAGTAGAACAAAAACTACACTTTCTACACTGCAGTTTTGATGAGTGTAGGTACCAGACGACAGAAAAAGAGGCATGTGTTGCAAATGTTTGGTGCCGTTTTATCTGCGACTGTTGGTGTTGCTTACACACACACACACACACACACACACACACACGCACACGCACGCACGCACGCACGCGCACGCACGCACACACACACACACACACACACACACACACACACACACACACACACACACACACACACACACACACACACACACACACACACACACACACACACACACACAGGGCGACAACAGTGAAGGTTCGTTTCGGCGACGGCCGGGAAGTGCTGGTGCAACAGTGTATCACAGAGGAAGGTGAGCTTAACTTTTAAGATAAAATTATTTTACTCACGGATGGTGCATATATGGACAAGCTGTTTCAGACTCCACGCTGTGTCATATGCATAGCACATTTTCGCCTGCTACAGATTACCTCCAAGATAAAGGCGTGAGAGCCGCATATGCGCCCCTCAGTCTTCCCTCTCTCATCTTTATCTCTCACCCCTCCCCACACGCACACACACAACACATGCATGTGAGAACAGTGCACATCATGCCACCATCCTCCTTAGCACATGCAGTAGGATCGTATGGCACATCGATTACGGAACATGACAGCAAGAGAGTCTTGCGTTTAGTACTATACCGCTACTCATGTTTTAACACTTATCGCACACATAGACAGGGATAATTGGGCACAACAGAATTACACATGGCAGAGAATGCGTCGATGAGCGATACACTGCGCTAACATCGCACTCAGCAGTTATGAACTCAAAAATTAGGCGGAGTGCACCACGAGATTTTGGAGCCCATGACCTGTTAAATTCACTGTTACCAGCGAAAATGCTGCTCTGCTTTGACAGCCACTTTCTGTCACAAGGCTTGCAATTCAAGAGGTGCATTTGCAAGAAACTGCGTGTAATTAAACCATTTGACCATTTGGGTGCGCAGCAGTTTTTATTTGTTGCCTTGGCATTCTTTTGTGGCAGCAGTAAAATTTCGTTATATTGAAATCGCCTATAAACATTGCAGATCAATATAAATGTTCTATGGACCAGAAGTTATAAATTTAATGATTCGTTGTACTGAAAATTTAATTACATTGAAGTTCGTTATATTGAGGTTTAATTATAGCTTTATTGTACTAGAGATACAAAATTTATATTGGAAATGTCCAGCCTTGATTTCCTCTCAAGTTCCTAACTAGGTGCACAGAAAGCAGCTTAAACATGGAACCAGCACCAAGCGCCGGTGTCATTTGCTCTCACCCATTGAGGGGTTTTTCCAGTTTCGCGGAAGTCGTACAAAACGGAATGCAAGGGCGTTCGTAGTGGCTGTAAAATTTTATAGTCAAACCCTTATAAATATATTCAAGTGACAAGAAAATCCCATAGTTATAACTTATAATTGTTATAACCAGGTCTGGCTCGTCTTTTGTTTTCATGCCACGAAGTTACATCATGGAATACCAACAAGACCGATCTCTAACACTGTTAAGCCGGGTTGCACGAAAAAAGTGGAGGGGCCAAACATCGAACCATTTTAGAAAGAAAAACTGTTGAAGCCACTTATAGCATTACCGTTTTTAACAATACCCAGATGTAACAATGAGCAGCCCTGGCTATACAATGTTCCCATGCCTCATTCTTGGCTATAACAATAACACCTAACTAGTGGGTGTCTGTGTCAAATAAAGGAATAAAAAAATCCTGGGAAAAAAACAAAAACAAAGCGAGCCGCCACACTTGCCTTTGTGCCACGCACCCGATGCAGCAGGACTTCACCATAATGCATTGCCTTTTTACCATCTCCCTTCCATGCCTCCGAAACATGAGTCCGACAGAGCCGATGAGAAAGAGGTGGAAGGGAGATGGGAGAGGGGTGCGAGAAAATGTGACTGTGACGAGAGAGTGCCTTGTAATGTGCACGGCAAAATGACGGGTGTGGTGAAAGTGTGCGGCAAGCAGGGGGGTGTGACAGCTTGCGGCTTCTTTAAACTTTTTTACTGTGCCATTGTTTTTAAAATGACAAGCTAGCCGAGTCCACACTGATCCACCATAGAAAACGGGTCACATAATCTATCTGCACTACTCAAGAAATTCAAGGGTTTTCAAGAGAAAAAAAGAATTACTGGACTTTCAAGAGCTTCAAGGATATGTGCACACCCTGTCAGTTCTAAAGTGCTGTTTGTTTCATTACCCAATTATAATTTGTTCTATATTTCAAACAAAATTCGCACGTAAATGTGATGAACATCACGGTTGTAAGTGTAAGACTGGCTGTACTGATGAGGAATTAGTCAGTTGTTCGAGTGTCATTCAACTGCTAAGCCTAATACCAAAGCAATATTGATTGAATAAATGCTAAATGTGATAACTTTCAGTTGTCTGTGTTATTAAGAATTAAATTTTGTTTGAAATTACGATCAAGCTATGCGAGTCATAATATTTATGACAGTGAACATGCCACCTGTCAATTTATCACACTGTTGGCCCTCTTGGGAGATGAAATCATAGAGATATAAGTTAAACCTCAATATAGCAAACTTATTTACAACAAAATTTTCAATGTAACAAAGTGTTTAACTTTTCTTAACTGCATGTCAATAGAACATCTGTATTTTAAACCTCCATATAACGAAGTATGTTTATCCAAGATTTCAATATAAAGAAATTTTACTGCTGCTACGAATGAAGACCGAGGCAGTAAATGAAAACTACTGCGGGTGCCAGTGGTAAAATGGTTGAATTACATAAGATTGTTTGTGAACACACCTTTTTAATCGTGTGCTATGTGGCAAAGAGTGGCCACCTTCACTGGTCAGTTTTTACAACATATCAAATCTCGATGTACTGTATTTTTCCACCTAGAACCCGCACCCCTAATTTCAACAACCCAGAAAGACAGAAAGAAAAAAGATCTGCATGTATAACCTGCAGACACAACTGCATACAATGCTCAAATCTATGCAAAATTAGTCTCCATTTGGGGATGCATGACTCGTCTACACGTTATCTTCAGCCAGCTGCTCTGTTCCCCCCTTCTTTGGCAACGTTGATAATCTTCAGCTTCTGCTATACTGTATTGACATGAGCAAATCATGATTTGAGCTTGTGGTTTGTGTATCACGTGACCATACGTCAACCGTTCTTGCAGTGCTCCCATGGTCTGTATGATACAGTGGAGCCCAAATCACTGTTGGGATTTTAGGCTCGGTCGCCGTCACCTATGCAAAGGCTGCTCCTTTCTCACAGTCATCCTCTGTAGTGTGAATGCTAGCTGTGAGGTGATCCGATTCATGTCTCGTCACGTGACTGATTCGTCTGCAGTCACATTTGTCGTGTGAATCATATTAAAGGATGGCCGTTCAGTAGAGCTCATAGTGACCCGAGTTCTGGTTTGCCAGCTTTGCATGCAATATTCGCTTCTACTACAGTCGAAACCCGCAATAACAAAGTCACCTGGGAACATGAAAAATATTGCTTTCCTGGGAATTTCATTGGCGCAAGGATGAGACAGAAAAGACAGGGAAATGGCTCGTAAATAAAAAATTCATTGCCAAAAGTCGGTAAGCTTACTTTGACAAGCCTTGTCTTGCAGCCAGTTGACAGCTCTGCCTTCAAACAAAAAACGAACAAATTGCGCCGAAAGCATCTAACACATCTCGCGCGTTTGCCCTCTTCTCTTGATGTTTTGGTCCTTGGTAGTCCTGGGCACCGTCAGCTTTGCACACATTACTTATGGTGGCCTCATCAGTCATCTCCTCGTGCACAACGTCTTCATCCGCGTAAACGAATTCGTCGATGCTGAGACCACCTGGAAGTTAGTTTTCCATGGCACAAAGTTCATGACATGCGTTGGTAAATAATGGCAGCACTGTTATAGGATGCTTGTCTGGGCTAATCTTCCGCCAGTGCCGTTGGATCTGCGCATGATGCCTGCCAAGTGGCAATGAAACCAGTGTGCTTAGAGCAATTTGCAATCACAGCTGGACACGTCGCAACCCATGCGGTGGTCACCACCTCAAGTGCCATGAACAACTCTACGTCAGTGGGGCACTTGACCTAGAGGTTCAGCAGCAGATGCTGAATCAGCCACTCTCTGTAGGCGCACTTGATGCTGCAAATGACGCATTGTTTGAGCGGCTGCAGCATCGAAGTGCAGTTTGGTGGAAAAAAAAACCAAGCACACATTTCCAAGCTTCACCTCACCAACATGACGGGTGCTGCAATTATTTAAAAAAAAAGGCACACCGTAAATATTGCATACAGCAAACTGCACACTATTCCAAACTCATCGGCGATCTCCAGCTTCTTCCTGCCCTTTTCAAACTAGGCAATAATTGCAGCCTTATCTTGCAGCATAAAAATTTTCAGCTTTTTGGCTGGAGGAGGCATCTTGGTAGGCTGGCAAAGCAGATGGTTCGATTGCCACACACACGCACAGCTGATGCACCCTAGCACCAAGTGCAAACACCATCACATGCACAGTACACAAAGCCTCAATGGTGTCTTTACGTGTGGATGTGGATTTGGTTGATCAGTGGTTATGGATCAGCAAGCCATGCAGGAGGTTCTGCTCTGCATTGGCCCATGCTGTGATGGCACACAGGATTTAAATGTGCCCGCTGGAAGGCCGTGTCCACTTTATTTTGTTTCTTTCCTTTTTTTTTACATTTTCAGTCACAAAACTGTGCAATACCTACCCATTGCAAAGGATAAACCATGTTCATCATCATTATAATGTCGCCTGGTGCCAGGTGCAACTGCTCCACTGTTGTTCTTTTTTTTTTTTAAACAAAAATGGTGGTGGCTGCGAAAGCACGCTGTGGTTGTAGTTTATGCGTTTTAAGGGCATAAACAATGAGTAGTTTTGAGCAGTTTTTGGACACTGTTTAGCGTTCTGTGAGTAGATAATATGCGGACTGCCATTTCAGAAAATTTGGTTAATGCGGGACTGCTGTCAAAAAAGTTTTGTTGTCGCGAAGTAAGAAAAGCATTCACACCAACGGGTGTATCACCAGGGATTCGAAAATATTTCGTTGCAAGGAAAATTTCGTTACATTGGGATTTCATTATTGTGGGTTTTGAGTGTAAACGCGAAATGGCAAACCATAAAGAGGAGGAGAATGGGCGACCATGAAGGAAAGAACAAGGGAGCTTCAACACGCATGTGTGGGGAGAAGGTGTGGTTCCCTAGGAGACTATGGAACCTTGAATGGTGGAGAACCTTGCCTTAATGTGTGGCTTGCAGTGCTGTGAAGCCACACCTTAAGGCGAAATTCACATGTAACTTGCAAGTTCACTTAACTGTTAAAATTTTAACATTTTTGGTGCGGGTTATAAGTGCGAAAATGCACTAACCAAGCTGTTATTCCAGCGAAAACTTTCGTTAAATCATGAATTTCCTGGATTCGAGGTTTTAAAGTTGCAGCAAGAAAAATAATTTCATAAATTTTCGGAACATTCCTGGTGGATAGTGTTTTGTCAGTAAGCCCTTCCAAACAAATTGCAAGAAGGTTAGGCCATAATAGTGTGGTTATGAGCACCAGCACATGCGCTGTAGACTGCACCAACAGCAGTGCATCGGCATGGCTCACAGCACCCGAAATTTGCATGTGCTGCGTTGCACGGTGCCGTAAATTTTGGACACTATTGCTGACTACACTTAGCTTCCGCAGCCCTCATCAGATGGAGCTCACAAATTAAAAACAAAAGTATAAGAAGATGCAGATATTCACCCTGAAATAAAAATGTCATTATGTAACTGTTTTGTAAGAAAGGCAGATCATTTATGGCAATAGCAAAGAGACAACTACATGAAGTGAGGTGTGTAGTTGATTCTTTGGTTTATCGGTATCATGCACGCTCAGGCAAACGAACAGATCTCACTCCATGACCTTGAACATGTGGGGAGCACACGCGCCCATCTTCCCCCGCGCCGTCGCGTCGAGAGCCGGCATAGACGGGGGAGAGGCGCACTATGCTCTCTCCCGATTCTCCCTCACTCTCGCGACGCGCGCGCGCGCCCTTCCTCCCCGACTTGCCGGCAGGTAGCTGACGGGCGAGGAGGACATTCCCCTCGCCCAGGTAAAAAGGTACAAAACAGCGCGCGACCGGGGGAGACCCTCTCTCTCTGAGGCCGGACCCATAACCTGCCGGACTGGAGTACCTGCCGCAACCCGTGAGTGACCACGTTGCCTGACTATCCCGGGCAACGAGGCCAGCCTATTTATTACTATTACAGAGAGGACGTCCCTCTGCCAGTGTTCTTTATTGCCGGTAGCAATAAACGTTCTTACAGTTGACGCCGCTGGTTGCCTTATTCGTTCGAACCCGACGTAGCCGCGATTCCCGCGCTACGGGTTGGGGAGTAACACAAAGCGACTGCGTGGGGCTAGATCCGAAGCTCGCCTTCAGCCCTAGCCACACGCAGAGTGGAACCCCCCCCATTTGAATCGGGAGAGGGCATAGTGCGCCTCTCCCCCGTCTATGCCGGCTCTCGACGCGACGGCGCGGGGGAAGATGGGCGCGTGTGCTCCCCACAAACACTAGCTGTCACAAGGTGAGTCAACATTCTGCACCGTGTCTCAGAAATTTGAGGTTAAATGTCCGCCAACACTAGATGCACGGGAACACAATGCGCATTAAGGCACCAAACATTTTGGCTCACGCTTTGCACTTGCCACAGGTTACCTCCAAAATACGGTGTGTGGCCCATGCATGGACAACCATGCGCAGCCATGGCAAGGGTAGAGGAGGAGATGTGCGTGCTAGAGGAGAGGGCAGATGCAGGAGCACGTCTCCTCCCATCCCCCTACCCTCCCCTAGTGCATGCTTGATCATGTTACTGGGTATTCACCCACTCCCCACCCCCCTTGTGCTGTGGACTAGTCAGCTCTCGTGCATGTCGAAGCGCTCCGGACTGCCGTGCGCATCACAGAGGTTTCGCAAGTTGTTTGGTGCAGCGGTGTTTCCTGCATACCGCATCCTAGCATGAGTTTCTATGGCGTTTTTGCTGCTCAAACTTTTCATGCAGAAAGATACTTGCAATTAGGTTAGGTCAACATTTTTATAGTTCTTTTCTAATTTTATCAGCTATACAGACACCAAGTACATGCTTGAAAAAGCTGAAAACTTTGTTAAATCGAAACAATGTCACGAAATTACTTGGCCAAATTATGAAAAAAGAAAAAAAAAGGAATATATGGTTTTCAATAGAATTAAAGTTGGGAAATAAAAATAGTTTGTCACATTGTGAATTTGCTAAATTTACCATATAAACCAGCATATATTATGAAGTTTTCTTTCTATTATTAGAGTCTCAAATTTCCGCCTCGTACTATATGTGAATCCGAACGAAAATTTCAGTCAGAAATTTGGGCTAGAAGTTTTGGTTTCGTTATTGCTGCATGCCTAGGGCTTGGCTTCCTTATTGCTGTGTGGCTACGGCTTGGTTTCGTTATTGCTGCGTGACTACAGCATCGTTTCTTTATTGTTGAGTACGCACCTTGGCAGCACATGTGCAAACCATGCTTTGCCAAGTGCATCTTCTTTATTCTGCATTGAAGGACCAAGATGTCTGGACCACGAAAACAGTACTTGGCTGCTTTCAAGAGAAAGGACATTTTAGCCGCACAGGATATTGGCAACAGTGCGACCAGGAGGCAGTTTGGTGTCAACGAGGGAAGCATTCACGGATGGCGTCGATAGAAGGAAGCCCTTTTTGAGTGCAGTGGAACGCGAAGAAGCTTTTGCGGCCCGAAGAGTGGGACATTCCTGGAAATCGAACTCGCCCTGACGGAGTTCGTACGCCAACAGCGAGCCGCGCATCTAGCTGCGAGCATGGAGCTTATGCAGGCAAAAGCTAAGGAGCTTGCAAGACAGAAAGGGCCACAGAGCTCCACCTTCAAAGCGAGCAAGCACTAGATTTATCGCTACATGTGCCGTGCTGGTTTTTCCTTACGCCGCTGAACTTCAATTCCAGAAAAGCTGCCCGAATCGTTCAAAGAGCTGCGTGTGGCTTTCCAGCGCCACGTTATTTCACTGCGCAAGACCAAGAACTTCCAGCTAGAGCAAATCGGCAATGCTGACCAAATGGCGGTTTATCTGGACATGCCATCTCCCCTCACCGTGCACAAAAAGGGCTCTAAACAAGTTTATGTCCCGTCCACTGGGAACGAGAAAATGCGAGTTACCGTCATGCTGTCGTGGACGGCAGACGGTCGCAAGCTTCTGCCCTATGTCGTCTTCAAGCGCAAGACAGTGCCTAACGGTGAGGAGCTGCCACAAAATGTGGTCGTGAGATGCCATGAGAAAGGCTGGATGAACGAGAATCTTGTGCTCGACTGAATAAAGACCGTCTGGTGTAGGTAGCCCGGCGTACTGTTGTCGTTCCCGTGCATCCTCGTGCTGGGCGCATTTCGTTGCCATTTGGCCGACTCAGTGAAGAGGCTGTTGCGTGAATCAGGCACTGAACTCGACGTTATCCCGGTTGGGATGACGTCTCAGCTGCAGCCTTTAGATGTTTGCATGAACAAGCCGTTCAATGATGTGGCCAAGCGGTGTTACGCAGATAGGATGCGCCCAGGTGAGCCTGCAGTGACATCGACCGGGCAGCTGAAGCGGGCTTCGCTAGCCGCGCTATGCAAGTGGATTGTGGACGCATGGGCCAGCATACCTGAGGACCTTGTGCGTCGCGCATTCAAGAAGTGCGGCATCTCGAACGTGCTTGATGGCACAGAGGATGACTACCTCTGGGAAGATATGTTTGACAAAGAACTATCCGAAGAGAGCGCAGCTGAGGAAGACAGTGATTGAAGTGCAGAGTGCTATTTAAATAAATGTTTTCCTCGAGTTTTCCTAACTCGTATTATACGCGGATAAAACTTTCTTTTTTCAATTTCCCGTCCCAAAAATTTCACCTCGTACTATATGCCGATTCATATTATACGTTGCTTTTTACGGTATGTTATCATTCTCTTTCTGAATCTCTATTGCATTGCATGTTTGCTGTTTGCGCTACCTTTACTTCCAGTGGCAATATTCACTAACTGTCATTCTCGCTTTATTTTAGGATCCAAATGCTGAGGAAGTTGTACAAAAATGCGGGCCATCGTTGCATCTATATGCAAGAGCACCGCTGACATGGAAGAAGTGATGAATGCGGCCTGTCTATATTTGGAATCGCACAACATGAGCAGGTGGAACTCGCAGCTGCGAATGATGGGAAAGCTCGTTACCACTTTCGAGTCATCCAGGCCCGACAGAAACTGCACACGTGCAAGAAGGCTAAACTGTCCAAATATGAACTGAGAATGGCGACAGACTTAATTGAGCTTTTCTCTCCTGTAGAGGAAGCCATGGAGCTGCTGCAGGAAAAGCAGGAGACAGCCAGGCTTTTGCTTCCCGCATTGCAAAACATCAAAGTTTCCCTTGCGGAAATTTTAAGCAAAGGCACATTTCTTTGCAAAGAGGTGGCTAAAGACTTGCAGCGTAGCCTGGAGAAGTGGTTCCCAAGCACTTGTGCAGACACGGTTAAACCCCTGAGTTATTGGAAAGCAAACGCTAGCTGCTTTCCTGCCTCGCAAGGGAAGTTTTCACTGTGAATGCGGCGTCAGCTGACGTGGAATGAATGTTTTCTACGGCATCCCTGATAATGACAGAAAAGCGAAATCGGCTGTCAAGCACCTCTTTCGAGCAGCTAATGTTTGTGAAGTGCAACACATAGGTAGAAGGCAATTGTTTTATCTCACTTTTTTGTTTGTTTTTTAGAACTAACATTTGAAGCAGTTGTCATTTACACTTCGGGTTTTCAAAACTAAACGGTGAAGTGCTTGTTTAGCTCATGACATATTGTTGCAAAATTTCGATGAATAAAATTAAAATAAAGCTTCATTTTGCACCTTCCAGTGTTTACGACCTTTACTGCAGCATTTAAATATCTCGTGGACACCTAAGCAAAAATATGCTATGTCGTTATTTTATCAGTAAAACATTTAAGCTTAAACAATATTAAAACATCACAAGCCATTAAAACATGCTGACCATGCAAATACAGTACTATAGGTAGTGGGATAATTGGGAATTAGTAGGGTGGTTGTACTGCACGAGACAAGTCACCAAGCTACTATCCCTCGACATTGGTAACATGTTTTGTGTATTATTGCAGTACTTAACGTGTCTGATGACATCAGCTTCATGGTGCGTTCATCGGTAACTCAATAAATCTACCAAGATGCCTTTCCTATGTTGAGGAATTGAAGGAATGGAACTGAACTGCCTGGCCATTCCCAGAGTGGGAATGGGATAAGTTTTTCATTCCAATGAATTGAAAGGAATGGAATTGCGGCCAGTTTTAATCTCCTGGAATGGAATTGGAATGGAATGGGGGTGCCCAGTTTGCAACGCTGGTGTCAACCCACGTGTATTTCACCCCTCATCTCAAAAAGCTTTTTGCGCCGACCTCTGGATATCTCGAACTCTCGACTTTGAAAATAATGGAAAAGGCAAGAGGGCAGCATTGCTTGCACTCGATTTTACTCGGTGGCGGTGAGTAATCATGCCGGCACCGCACTCTCTGCTTAACTTTCCCCTTTCTTTCTGTCTACCACGGCTCGTGCACACTTGCTCGCCTGCTCGCTACCATTTCGTTGTGGCCTCGTGCAGCGCTGATGAACTGGGAGTCAAAGTATTGTTTTTTCCCTCTCTCATTTAGGACGCTGTCAAGGATGTACTCATGTGGTCACAGCATATTAATCGTGACCTTGAGCAAGACAATCAACAATTTTGGGCAGGCACGACCAAGTCGACGTGCTGCGGTCGCAAGAAGCCAGCATGCCAACCCACAATGTTCCAGCAAGATTGTTGCTTGATAAGGATGCTCGCTTTATGCTTGCAAGACGGTGAGACATAAATGCCACCTAACTTGTGGGCATCTGTAAAGGCAGAACAGTTACGCTCTTTCACAGCTTAGTTTCGGTTTTTGAAGTGGAGTTATTCTGAACTCTTTACAATGCAGAAAGAAGCAGCGTTAGGTTTTTGGAAGTGTGGAATCAGTTATACTCGGGTAACTGGCTTAAAATATTGCATTATATCAATTGTCTTGATTCTGAGTCTTAGCACAGTGCCAGTAATACCGTTGCCTGTAGACGACGACGTGTCCGGTGCTAATGCACGCGAAAGTGATATGGAACTTTATTGGCGGCATTTTCAAAAGGCTCCATGTAGTTTGTGTGCGGCAAACAGGCTTCTATTTTCATGATATCGCTGAACTCGAAATTTTCCCCCGTTTTTACAGCTTCAGTTTAATAGAGTTTCATTGCATCTAGCCTACCATTATTTTTTGAGCTGTACAATATTTAACCACAACCATCGCTACCTACCCCATAGAACCAATGAACAGCAACTGAAATTTCGTATGTTGTACTGAATCTTGCTCAATTTTTCTGAGATGATGCGCGTGTAGTGAATATAGCACTCAGAGTCATCCAACTCTGTGTGACAATGCAGGTTATGTTGGCAAGTCACAGTGGCAGAGTGGACACGAAAGCTTTGCATGGAATGGCCACCAGAGTGCATTGGACCAGATTTTTTTCCTGCGGTTTTCCGAGCGTGGCACAGCCACCATGAGAGACCTTCATGGATACAGCATCAAACCATGACTAAATTTTTCGACTCTCAAATGACAAAAAAAGAAAAAACCCTACTTTTTTAAATTGAAATTTATGTTTCTGGACTGCCAAATTATTCGGCCTTTTTTTATGGCCCCTTCCACATAAGAAAAATTGGTCGGCAATTGCACTTCTTTGAATTTGAGGTTGAACTGCAGTGTAGCAAAATATCAATCTAACAAGTAAAGAGCCAAACTTAATGACTGCCACATTAAGATTTTACTGTAGTACGTGCAGACTCAGCTGGCAGTGTCTTGTCAAAAACCGTATGCTGTGCTGTGGTACACCACTGGTGGCAAACTTGCTTGTGCACTTATATTATAAAAGGTACAATGGAAAAACCTTGTGCATCGCTACAAGCTCTCAACTGAACTTGCGGACTCCCAGTCACACAAGCTGGTAGCTCATGAACACCGCACTTCACTGCATTGTGGGAAGCATGCAAATAAATGTGTGTTGGAGAGTACAAAACAGGTGATTAATGAGAAATGCAAGAAAATACTGTAGTGCTCTAATTCAAGACTGAGAAGAGAGTGCATTAACGAGCTTTCCGACTGTTGTAAGAGTATAATGCGATAAAATTGCTTTTTCTCACTGAACAATGTTTTGTCTTTTTTGATTGTGTGATTTTTCATGCACTTTCACAATCCTCTTCAAGGCTGGCAAAATTAGTTGGCTACTATAACTGGGTTCGAATTACAGTAAAACCTCGTTAAACCATACGCACTTAAACAGTATCGTTTTAAATGTAGTAAAGCCAAATCCCCGACTAATGCCCGAACATAATCAAATCCCTGAACATAGTGTGTTTTGTATGTATCGTATCGAGTATGTATCGGTTAACACGTAGGGTTTCCACTTTTCGTTGCGCAAACACGGCAGTGCGTCGTCTACACCGGGCGGCCCGGCAGAACAACAAGCCTCAGAGATCAGCACAACGGCCTCCAAGTGCCCTGTGCGTTAGCGCGTTAAGCCAGATCAACATCAACATCATTTCGGCACCATGCCAGAGAGCGTTATGGCGTCATGGAAAGCGAGAACCCGCGTCATGCCGAAACTCGGATATAAAAGATGCCGGGTGCTTAGCTTAGAAGAAAAATGAGACATCGTTGGTGCTATCGAATGTGACGTGAAAAGTAGGCGCTGGCACGCAACATGGGTCTACTGTTGACTACGGTGTGTGGCATTTGGAATGCGAAAAGTTGCTCGGCAGCGCTGCTGCGACCGCAAAGAGATGTCGTCTACGGGGTTCGACTTTTCGCCATCGTTGCCTCTGTTGTTGCCGAAGTGTCACCTAGCGACAGTGATAAGGACAACACAGAAAGCGACAGCACGGGCGAATCAGGCCCGACAGTGGCAGAAGCTGGCCGTTACGTCAGCCTCATAAATGCAATCGTCGCGACGAGAATAGCACCCCGCAATGAAAAGGTGCCCCGCGACTTCTGCAACACTACTGCGCCTGTGCATGGAGAATTAGTAATGCCAACGAGGAATCTGCCATGCGAGTGTTTGCCGAGAAAGAGGGGGCTGGCTGAAAAGCTGGCTCACAGCTTCAGCAAGCTCGAGGCCTCTGTCGTCACTGCTAAGCTTAGTTTAGCAGTGACAGCAGTAAAACCTCAGCAGTAAAACCTCAGCATCAAACGAAAATAACACGTTTGTCGCATGAAGTAAATAAATACTGCCTGTTTTTTCCCCTTTCATCGCACTCTCTCTGACTCTTGCTGACCTCGAGGCCCAGAAGGGCCTCTTGGACCAAGCTGGGCGGGTCGCGATGGCCACTGGAGTTTTGGAATAGGGACCCACCCTGCACCGCTCCCTTCCGCCATTTTTTTTTTGCCTCATCAATAAATGTTTATTCCTCCTCCTCCTCCTCCACTCTCTCTAAGTTCCATTTTTGGCAGGTAAGTGGGCGATCTCATGCAATTTCGGTTAAGCAGTACTACCGTTTAGTACATACATTTTTCGAGCCCTGGCCAACTACGGTTTAACGAGGTTTCACTGTACTATGAGTCCACTGTACACAACCACGAGGTTTGCAGAGATTACTCACCTTCAGCCGTTTTAATATCCAGGCAAGAAGTCCTTGCTGTGCTGCTTGAATACTCAATTCTGGCCGGAACTCAGCCAAGTTTTCTACAATAGCTGAAATAATGGGCAGGTTTGTAACTGACACTTTTCAGTGTAAGAAAGAAACGCTGCAACAGTCTCAAGCAGAGCAACATGCTCATATTCCTAAAGCAATCCTTTACAATGCCAAACAGATTTCATGTGCCCCTTCTAGTGCACTCAACTATAGTCAAGCCAAAGAAACATACCACAGCTAGAAAATAAAAGCACAACAGCAAAAATGAGCGAAACGAAATGATTGAGTTGCTCTACTGCAATGCTTGTATAAAAGCCAAAGGCCATAGCTTGCGTAACAGTGCTCTCATGGACATGAAGCAGATCCATATTTTTGTTTTTGTATTTCCTTGATGGATGAAGTATAGTTTATTGCATTGTCAGGTTAGGTTTATATGTCCTTTTGTCAAGCTAATACACATTTCATTTTGATGCACTTGCTTCATGCATATCTTGTAATCTGTGCATGTTCCTGCATATCATTGTGTGGTACAATATTCTCCTTTAATCTGTACTCCACTTTGCTAAAACCCATGTAGTGGCAGTTGCAGCACAAATCAACAAGCAAACAAATGGTAGCTAAATCAAAAAGGACAATTTAAATACTAGTTCAAACGATTATTGCAGCTATATAGTTAAAATTGCTTGGCTAAGCTTGTTGAAACCAAAGGGCATATTCACACTCTGGAACACACTTTCCAATAGGTGGACAACATCTAGTGTGTGAAACATTTTGTCACGTTGCATAAATAGCAACAGAATTTTGGAAACAGCAATAATAGATGATAGATCCAGCAACAAAAAAGAGCAACAAAACAACAGTTAAAAGGTCCCTGAAACGGTTCTAACAAATTTTCTATATGTGTAGGCTGCAGCTAAAGTTAATCATTCATACCACAATTTATGTGAAGTGTCTCATATTAAGATAGGTATGGACGATTACATGTTAACCTCCTCCATAGCCATGCATTTTCTCCTCAACTCGTTTACCGAGTGATCAGGGCTAAGCTCCGCCTTCACTGGCTCTGCGTCATGATGGCACATTGTGTCGTCTACTTCCGGTTGTATAATAGTGCGTGTGCAAACCCTCTCTAACGTCTCCACCCGCTGCTTGGCAGTCGACCACAAGCGAGAGCTATCGAAGCAGCATGCGTTGCGAGCATTCTGTCGCAGCGCTGAACGTGTCTGGTATTCCGGTAACCACAGGCAAGCTAGGCATTTCGACGGATGGGTGGATGCATAAGCTCAAGCTGATGAAGGAACTTTAGCGTAGACGTACGTGAGTGGCCTGATAGGTCTGCACGGTTCAGCTACCTGTTGTTGCAGCGCTTAACCAGACAAACAAAGAGGTAATATTGCTCTAAACAAGTGTAAAAAATGTTAAAAGATTTACAAAAACAATGTGTTAAAGATTACGCTCCTGTGAAAAATTTACACCAGCAGCAATGAATGAATGAATGTGTGGTGTTTATTGGCACAAGGGCCAGGTATGGCCAAAGAGCACCAAGCCAGTGTTGATGAGTTTACAGTGGAGTTATGACTTCTATGAAGTTGATGTGACACGGCTGTAAAGGGGCCTTAAAAAATGGTCGCTGTAACGTGCATAAAGTCTATGTGTAATAAGATTATGGCAATGACAAAAGATGTGTAATTATGAGAATTAAGGTGCATTGCGAAATAATGACATCATATAAAAAATGTATAAGATTCTAAAATTTACTAGAGCACCATGGCCTCGTTAGAGCCCTTGAGACACAAGGGCCTAGAGGCATGTGCTATACAAAACAACTACAGTAAAACCTCATTAAACCGTACCCGCTTAAAAAGTAGTTTCGTTTTAAAAGTAGTAAAGTCAAATCCCCAACTCAGCGGCCATTGAACATAATGGGTTTTGTATCCGCATAAACCGTACCAGCTTATTGCGTACGCATGGGTTAAAACGTAGCGTTTCAACTTTTCGTCGTGCAAACACGGCGGTGTGCCGTCTCCATCAGGACCCGGCAGAACAACAAGCCTCAGAGATCGGAACAACGGCTTCCAAGCGCCCTGTGCATTTGTGCGTGAAGCCACATCAACATCATTTTGACGCCTCAGAACAGTGCAGTATGACAGACGGGTGAAGGTCGAATGCATGCCGGGGGCTCGATTCGAAGCTGTGGAGGAGAGAGCCAAAAACAAACTAAATGAAAACAGAGAGGGAAAAAACCTGGTAATTTTGCACGCTGGGGTGAATGACGTCCTGCAGAATAGGGGGCGAATGCTGGGCAGACAGATTCAAGAGGGAGTGGCGAAATTAAGGGCGACCTCTGAAGCGGTACACATTGCGCTGTGTACTGTCCCAGAGGTCAGGGGACAGGGCCCTTTCATTGAAGAACAGGTAGTGGCGGCCAATGTAATGATTAGGGAGTTGGGGCGAGCCCTCACGTGTGATGTGGTGGAGGTGAACAGAATGATCGGGGGGGAAAAGCTTCCCCCCTTTCGGCCCGGATGGCATTCACTACACTACACCAGCGGGATGGCAGGTAGGAACGAGGGTGGGTCGTAGGGCTGGCTTTTTTGCAGGCACGCAGGGCAACCCTGCATGCCAAAACATAAAAGATAAAGGACAGGGGAGGGGGGGCAGGACAGGAGCACGGAGGAGGAAGTGGAAGAAGAAGGCAGTAAATGTGGGGTTCATCAACATGCAGGGGGGAAGAAATCGGATTAAGTGGGACGAAATAGAAGAACAATTACAAACGGAAAATTTTCAGGTATATGGAGTTGCCGAAGCCCATTTAAGAGAGGAGGAAGAGCCACCATTTATTGCAGGATACACTTGGGTAGGGTGCAACAGAAAAAGGAAAGAACGCAGAGGAGGAGGCCTTAGGGCGCTAGTGAAGGGACAGGACTGGGAAAGGGTAAGGGAGAGCTGCAGTGAGCACATGTGGCTCAAGGGCACCGTAGGGAATGTTGAGACAATCCTGGGAGTTGTGTATCTGAAAACGGGGAATGAGTCGAAAGAGGAGAATGCAAAACATTTCAAATGTATGGCCAAGGACATCAGGGAGTTAGCCATGAAACGGGAGATAATCATCCTAGGGGACATGAATGCACATTTGGAATACTTTGACGGGGCGACAGATGCAACAGGGCAGATGTTAGTAGATTTTTGTGAGGCTCATGATTTTGTAATAGTTAATACTGAAATTAAATGTGACAGGAAGATAACATGGGACAGAAATAACACCCACTCGACAATCGACTACTGCCTAATGTCCCACAACCTGTATGAACGGTTGGGATGTATGGAAATTGATGAGGAAGGTACGATAAGCCTGGGGAGTGATCACAAATGAATCAAAATCAGTTTTGGAAGGACAGTACCACTGGTAGAAGCTAAAGAAAGGAAAGGTATGAGCAAATTGAATGACAGGCAGCTACAAGTGTCGAAAAACATTGAAAGCATGGTATCCAAGCAACCGCAAAGGGCATGGACATACAACGAGTTAATAGGTATTTTTAAACGAGAGCTAGAGAAGGGACAGATTAGGAAACTAGGAAGTAAGCAGGGAAAACATAAACCGAAAAGCTGGTGGGACCGAGAAGTTAAGGAGGCCATAGAGCAACGCAAAGATGTGTGCAGAAAACACAGAGCAGCAAAGAAAAGGGGAGCCACCCCAGAAGAGGTGGAGACAAAATGGGAGGATTACCTTGCAATGAAAAGAGAAGCATTGGCATTAATTCAAGCCAAGATAGCAAAAGTTGGGGTACAGTGGTTGTTAGAGATACGAAAGAAAGACAGAAATGCCTCTAAGAAATTTTGGGAACACATAAGGCAACAGAGTAAGAAGACACAGGTGGTTCAGCACTCACTGACTACACCAGAAGGAACAAAGGTAGAGGGAGAGGAAGCTCAGGAATATATTGGGTTAACAATAGAGGCAGCATTTGCAGAGCCAGTGGGTAGCGAAATGGAGAACAATGACAACAGCAGGACAGAATTAGAGGAGGAGAACGGAGGGATGACAAGTAAGGAATGGGACAGAATTGAACACAAGGTCCCCGTGGGAACAGCGACAGGACCTGATGACATACCTATGAAATTGATAAGCATATTAGGCCAGAAAAGTAAATTAAAATTACCACAACTTATTGAACAAATAGTAGTAGGGGGAGATGTTCCACAACACTGGAAATCAAGCAGAATGATATTAGTCTACAAAGGTAAGGGAAGCAAGGACAACATTAAATCCTACAGGCCAATAACTGTCACATCAGTCATATACAGAGTAGCAATGCAGATGGTGAAAATGAGAATGGAGGAATGGGCAGAACGTGAAGAGATCTTGGGAGAACTGCAGAATGGATTTAGAAGAAACAGAAGGCTAGATGATAATTTATTTGTTATAACACAGTGCATAGAGATAGCGGCAGCCAGGCAGAAACCGCTATGGATAGCTTTTGTAGACATTAGAGGAGCCTATGATAATGTAAACCGAGAAAAGTTATGGAGCCAGTTGAGGGAATATGGTCTAGATAGAAAGATGATTGAGTTCCTACAACAAGTTTATACAGATAATAAGGTAGAGATAACATGGGAGGGGGAAACCACAAAGCCAGCTAAAATAAGAAGAGGTCTCAGGCAGGGCTGTCCATTGTCGCCCCTGCTTTTTATGATTTACATGAGCCAAATGGAAAAGAGACTAGATCAGAGCACAATAGGAACTGACATAAGCTATATGCTGGAAGGGCAGAAGGTAGCTCAAGTACTAGCCGGACTGATGTATGCAGATGATATTGTACTGCTTGCTGACACCTGAGTAGGGCTACAGGAACTAATGAGCATATGTGGAGAGGAGGGAGAAAAATTGGGACTGCAATTCAGTAGAGAGAAGTCTGGGATAATAGTATACAATGAAGAAAGGGGGGAACCATTGGAAATACAAAGCACTAAGATTGATCATGTTGAAAAATACAAGTATTTGGGCATATGGCTGAACGAGGGCAAAAAGTACTTGGAAGAACATGAAAAAATTATGATTGAAAAAGTGAAAAGGAACTCAGCTGTAATGAAACACAAGGCACTACGGAACTATAATAGGTACGAGGTGGTTAGGGGCGTATGGAAAGGGGTTATGATACCTGGCCTCACATTAGGAAATTCAGTACTGTGCATGAAATCGGAAGTTCAGGCATGCATGGAAACAAGACAGAGAAGTGTGGGCAGGTTGGCCTTAGGAGCGCACAGGAACACCCCTAATGAGGGAGTGCAGGGGGACATGGGATGGACGTCATTCGAAGGTAGAGAGGCAATAAGTAAGCTAAAATATGAACAGAGACTCCCAGCACTGGAGGAAAAAAGGTGGGCAGGAAAAGTGTACAAATATCTATACATGAAAAGTTTGAACACAAAGTGGACACTCAGAATGAGGAAGCTGAGGAATAGATACCTACAGCCGAGGGAGGGGGTCCAACGTGGTTCTAGTGTGGGAAAGGAGGTGAAGGAGACGGAAAGAAAAATGTGGGAAGAAAGAATGCTCGGAAAGCCAGCGCTATCTATGTATAGGTCACAAAAACAGGAGATTAAGAGAGAGCTCTTATTTGATAACTCGCGGGGCAGCTATTATTCGAAGCTAGGACGGGGGTTTTGAGAACGAAAACATACAGGGCTAAATTTGAAGACGTGGACCTTTTGTGCACAGCTTGCGGAGCTGAAATGGAGACCACAGAGCATATAGTGCTGAGATGCACAGACCTTTGCCCTACTCTGGCAGAGGGAACAGTGGCAGATATGGAAGGGGCATTAGGTTTTTCCGGGGAACGAGGGCAAATAGACGAGAAAAGAGTGGCAGTAACAGGCGAGGCTAGAGGATTGGTGGAGGAAGTCAAGGGAGAAATAATACCATAAATCGGGGAGATAATGTTTTCTATGCTTCTTTAGATAGTTATTTTGGGGCGAGGAGGGGAGTGAAAACTAGTTTAAGGAGAAGGGGATATAAAGAAAGGAAAAAAAAAATAGGAGGGGAGCAAAAGGCTAGGTGGCGCCAGCCGCCGCCCGTTACAAAGGGTGTAGCCGCCATCCATCCATGTGCCCTATTCTGAGGCGACAGAATAGGACATCTGTTTGCCGTGATCTTGTTGGGGAGGGCCAAAAACCTAACTGTGGCTTTGTAACATGCAGTTTATTATTTGCTTCTGCGTTCTACATGCGTTGCCAGTGTTGTCGCAGTTTCTTTCGTAAGCAAGGCTTCAGATCTGTAACAGGGACAACAGCCGTAGGAAAAGTGGTTAGTGATGTGAGTGATGTGGCCATTTTGTTAGCTAGTACATTACCCTCGATGCCTCGATGGCCAGGTACCCAGCATATTACTACGTGTCTATGTGATAGATAAATACTGCATAAGAGGGAGTAAAGTTCAATGAAAACAGGATTTGTATGCGTTCGTAATGAAATTAACGCTTTTACAAGACTTAACGAGTGTGTAAATACTATTGCTCTGCCGAGTTTTAATTTATTTATATGTTTTGCTGCAGACAGTACTGCATAGGCTTCTGCAGCGAAGATACTTGTTAGCAGGTTTAATACGTCAGATTTAGAAAAAGAGCGACCAACAGCAGCATAAGATACACCAGCATGTGATTTTGACTTATCTGTGTAGAATTCTGAGCAGGAGTACTTCGACTGAAGTTCACGAAAATGCATAGCGATTTCGAGGTCAGGTGCGTGCTTTGTGACCTCTACAAAGGATATGTCACAGTCTATCACATGCCACTCCCAGGGTGGCAATAGCTTAGCTGGAGGCATTAATCAATGTTCGAGAACTGGGACATCCATTTCTTTGCTAAGTTCTCTTGCATGGAGTGACAAAGGAAGTCTCATGGAGGGTCTATTATGAAAAAGTGTTTCGCAGGTCAAGTCGTTTACGGTTGTGAAACAAGGATGTTCTTTATTAGAGCGCACTTTCAGAAAATAGGTGAAGCTGATGTATGTTCTCTGCAAATGGAGTGACCACTCGTCTGACTCTACATATAGACTTTCAACAGGGCTTGTTCTAAATGCGCCAGTGGCCAGGCGGATACCCAGATGATGAACGGGGTCTAACATCTTTAGCGCGCTCGGTGTGGCAGAGTGATATGCTACAGCACCATAATCTATTCGTGATCGAACTAGGCTCCTGTAAAGATTCAAAAGGCACTTCCTGTCGCTACCCCATGTTGTGTGGGATGGGATTTTAAGTAAGTTCATTGTTTTTAGAAACTTTGCTTTAAAACATTTTATGTGTGAAATGAAAGTAAGCCTGGAGTCAAGCATAAGACCTAGAAATTTGTGCTCTTTGTTGACAGGAATTTGTTGTCCGCCTAGTTGTGCACAAGGATCTGGGAGCAGGTCTCTCTTTCTTGAGAAGAGAACACAAGAACTTTTGTGGGGGTTGATTTTAAATCCGTTTTGGTCTGCCCACTTGGACACCTTGTTTAAGCCCTGCTGTACCTGTCTTTCGCACACTATGAAGTTGCAGGATTTGAAACCTATTTGGATATCGTCTACGTAGACGGAATAAAGAATAGCTGGTGGTAATGATGCACGAAGCATGTTCATCTTTACGACAAAGAGCGTGCAGCTGAGTACGCCACCCTGGGGTACCCCAGTTTCCTGTATGAACGTACGTGACGGTGCATGACCTATTTTCACCCGAAATGTACGATTCTCTACGTAGCTCTCTATAATGTTTAACATATTGTTTATTTGATGCCCAGCGCTGAAAGGTCGCGCAGGATTCTGTACCGCCAAGTTGTGTCGTACACTTTTTCCATATAAAAAAATACGGATAATATAGTTTTTTTAGGTTTAATGGCACAAAAGCGACTAAGGCCATGCTGCACCAACCACAAGATATTTAGAAATCAAATGTTAAAGCAGCGAAAGCTGCATTACTTTAGAGTTTGTATAAAAAAACGGTTTCTTCTAGAAAGCTGAACAAGTCAGTGAAGGGCACTAGCAGTTCATCTCCGAGTATTGAGGTGCGGTGTAAAGGTATCTGTAAGTTATAGAGATTCTGTAAAAGCTTCCGTCTCTGTGTTTCAATATGTGGACATGTCATAATAATGTGCATTACTGTGAGTGGTTCATGGAACTTCTCGCAAGTTGGCTGGTTTTCGTTTTGAAGTAGGAAATTGCGTGTCAGGTGTGTAAGCCCGATTCGGAGTCTACATAGGATCACCTGATAGAAGCGTTGCTGGTGACTGCACGACTTCCACTCGCTAAGCAGGGGTTTTATTGTGTGTAACTTGTTATTTATGCAAGAGTCCCATTCTAGTTGCCACTTTGATGCCAGGGCCTTATGAATCGCTCGGATACTGTCTCTGTATGGAAGTGTTGTTTGTGTTATGCCTTCATGTGCTGCCATGAACGCGCATCTATCTGCTGCTTCATTCCCTGGTATCCCAACATGGCTTGGGACCCAGCAGAATCATATGGTCTCCCGTATTTATTATAAGCCACCATGTTTAGGATATCACCAAGCGGGGGTTCAGAAGCTGAGTTAAGATTTAGAGCTCTGAGTGTGCTCAACGAATCGGTATATATGATGGCATTCATCTGCTTGTTGGTGGTTATTTTTTTTACTGCCGTCCAAATCGCATAAACTTCAGCGGTGAAGACTGAAGAAAAATTATTTATCTGAATGCTATATTCCACATTTTCCGTTATGATCCCGACACCTACGTATTCTTGTGTTTTAGAGCCGTCAGTGTAAAATTCCACGTAGCTTTTACACTTTTCTCGAATAGCTAGGAACTCTTGTAATATGTGTTCTTTTGGAATGTAAATTTTCTTTAGATGTGTTAGTGTCCAGTCACATAGCTGTGAAAAGTTGTACCATGGTGGCAATCTTGGTGGCCTTTCAGCAACCTGCAGGGCCTCATGAGGAACATCATAAGTCTGAGAGCATTCTTCGTGTCGTAAGATTAGTGGCCGAATCATGTTCGGTTTGTTTGTGTAGTGTATCAGTGATTTATACTGTGTCACGATGCTGTAGCATATATGTTGTCGTGAGGATCGAATTCGTAGTACATAGGAAAGTGTAAGTAGTGCTCTGCGTTGCTGTAAGGAAGGCTCATTGCAGTCAACATATAAACTTTGGACAGGCGATGTTCTGTAGGCACCGCTCGCCAGTCGTAGGCAGAGATTATGAACTGGATCAAGTCGCTTGATGTAGGACTGCCTAGCTGCACCATAAGCTACACTACCGTAGTCGAGGATGCTACGTACAAGGGACCGGTATATACGTAGTAGACAAGTTTGGTCAGATCCCCAGTGCTTGTGCGATAACACCTTGAGGATATTTAATGCTTCATTTGCTTTTATTTTAGTTGTGTTAATGTGGGCCAGGAAGTTCAGCTTTGTGTCAAATGTTACGCCTAAAAATTTGTGGTCATCTTTGACCGGCAAAGTAGTACCATTGAATGTGAGAACTGGATTGCAGTGTAACCCTCGTTTTTGGGAGAAGAGAACTATAACAGCTTTCTCTGTTGAAAAACGGAATCCATTTTTGTCAGCCCATTGTGTAAGACTATTTATGGTTATTTGTAGTTGCCTTTCGCAAATGGGTAGATTTGAGGCGCGGCAAGCCACTTGCAAATCGTCGACATATATTGAGTGCATAATAGAGGATGGAATGATCTTATTAACAGAGTTCATTTTGATTATGAAGAGTGTCGTGCTCAGAATGCAACCCTGTGGAACGCCATTTTCCGGTGTAAATGTGCGTGAAAGTATTGTGCCGAGACGCACCTGAAATGTTCTAGTTGCCATAAAATCAGATAGACAGTTTAGCATTCTGCCACGCACTCCCAAGTCAGCCAAGTCTCTTAAAATTCCATACTGCCACGTGGTATTATACACTTTTTCTAGATCGAAAAAAAAAAAAAACTGCGAGACAGTGTTGTTTGTGTAGAAGCGCGTTACGTATTTCATGTTCTAGTCGTACGAGGTGGTCAGTTGTCGAGCAGCCCTTTCTGTATCCGCACTGGTGCATGTCTATTAGGCTCCTTGATTAAAGGATGAATGTAAACCTTATGTTTATGACACTCTCGTAAGATTTGGCTAGACAGCTCGTTAACGCAATGGGCCTGTAGCTTCGTGGGGACGTTGCGGGTTTACCTGATTTAAAAAAAGGCGCTACTACTGCATTTTTCCAGTCTGTAGGCATTACTCCTGATTCGCAGACCTTACTGAAAAATTTAAGAAGTGTTTCTGCTGATGCTTGAGACAGGTGTGCCAGCATTGTGTAGTGGACACGGTCAAGACCTGTTGCAGTTTTTTTACTGGCAGAGAGAACCCTGTTCAATTCTTCCATGGTGAGGACGTTATTATAAGGTTCATTTGAAGCCCCAGTAGTGGGCAGTCTCTGTTTCCCTGCCGACTTTTTATATTTTAAGAAAGCATTTGAGTAGTTTGCCGAGCTGGAGACCTTGTAAAAGTGTTCGCCTAATAAGTTGGCCTGGTCCTGTAGTGTTGTTTGTGTGCCTGGACATGTGAGTAGCGGTATTGTGTATGATGTGCACTCTCCTTTAAATTTCCTCACCTGGTCCTACATTTGTTTTGACGTGACGGTATTATTAATTGAAGATATGTATTTTTGCCATGATGATTTCTCTGCCTGTCTTCGAATAAATCGTGCTTTGGCTTTGGCCTGCTTGAAATTTAAAAGGTTGCTATAAATGGGATATCTCCGTAGGATTCCCCAGGCCTTATTTTGTTTCTTTTTGGCTTCGGTACACTCGTTCGTCCACCAGGGATTTAGCCTTTTGCGCACAATACCGGATGACTGGGGTATTGCCTTTTGTGCTGCAGATATTATGACCTGAGTGATTTTTTTGTTGAGTTCGTCAATGCTTAGTTCTTGTGAAGAGACAACTACCACTTTCGTGTTTTCCTTAAAAACCGGCCAGTCAGAGAGCTGTTATTTCCACTGACGTGGCCTAATGACTAAGGTTGGTGGTGATGATAAAAGTTTGATGATTGCGGGCAAGTGATCACTGCCATAACACCTGTCGAGGGCTTACCATTTAAGACCATTAAAAAGAGATGGTGAGCAAAAAGCTAAATCTAAACAATTAAAACTGCGGGAAGTTGGTGAAAAGTACGTCGGGGCACCTGAATTTAAAAGGCAGATATCAATGGATAAGATAAAATCTTCAACCAGCTGTCCTCTTTGGTCAGTTTTGACGCTGCCCCAAAGAGTGCAATGAGCATTAAAATCCCCTACTAAAACAAATGGTTCCGGTAATTGATCTGTTAAATTTTCTAATTGTTTAGTAGTGACGTGGGTGTGGGGTGGAATAGACAGTGAGCAAATGGTGATGGTTTTGTAAGATAGAATGGTGACAGCTATGGCTTCTAAGGATGTATTCAATTGGACATTTCGGGTAGGAGTGCCGCCCTGCACGACTATAGCCAATCCACCTGACAAACGGCTGGAACATTCGTGGTCCCTTCGGACAACGGTGAAACCTTTGAGAATTTGACTATTTTTTGGACCGTGATTTGTTTCCTGGAGACATACTGCAACTGGTGAAAAGCTGTTGATGATGTCTTTGATGTCACCTAGATTGTGTATGAGACCTCTACAATTCCAATGGATAATAAAAGCCATTTTGAAATTGAAAGGTAAGAAATGGCACTATGGAAAGAATAAGAGGTGAGATGTTAGGTGACATGGATTTAAAAAGGCTAATACAAATGAGCGATAACCTTTAGGTTATCGCTTTCTTATTTTGAGTGGTTATTGGTATTTTGTCCCTCTTACCGCGCTCGAGAGAGCGCTTGTCCTTCGGTGTCAATGACACCGGGGTTTTTGTGTCGACCTCGATCGCTCTCTCTGAGGCGCTGGAGGACTGAGAGTTTGGCGCCGAGACACGTGTCTCGGGCCTTGGAGTTTGCTTGATCTTAGGGCCCTGCGGGACTGGTGTCTGCAGAGCCTTTGAAGAGGATGGAGCAGCGTCGGCTGCTTTCATCACGGGGGCGGGAGGAGTCACTGCGGCACCACTGCGCGTGGGCTCGGAGGACTCCGGAGGCCTCTGTGACGCTGCCCCCGCCTGCGTCACATCGGCATAACTTCTTCGCGGAAGATACAAAAGCCGCTTTCTGGCTTCAAAGAACAAAATTTTTTCATTCACAGTTAGTGCAATTATTTCCTTTTCCTTTTTCCAGCATGGGCAAGACTGCGAGTAGGCTGGATGGTCTCCTTTGCAGTTAATACAATATGGGGAAGAAGTGCAGTTTTCAGATTGATGATCATTTGAACTGCATTTAGCACGGGTTGTTTGGCCACGGCATGCATGTGAAGCATGTCCGAACCTTTGGCACTTGAAACACCGTCTTGGGTTCGGGATATATGGTCTGACGTTTACTTTTACATACCCTGCATCCAGAGAGGTAGGCATAATGCTTGTTCCAAATGTAAGTATGACATGTTTTATTGGGATCTCTTGGTCATTTCTGTGGATGACTATTCTTTGTACTTTTGTGATGTTTCACTCCTGGAAACCCTCCAGGAGTTCCTCATCGCTCAGACCAATAAAGTGTTCCTCTGATATCACACCCCGGCTTGTGTTCAGTGTTCTATGTGGTGAAATTGTCACTGTGGCGTCGCCAATACTGGTAAGTTCCAACAGCTTTTGCGCTTGATCTTTGTCAATTAGTTCTAGGAGGAGGTCCCCGCTAGACATTTTTCAAGCTTTATAGGTAGTTCCGATTTTGTCTGAGACACTTGACCACCAGAAAGGGAGAGAGCTTTCTTACTGGTATGTTATTTTCACTGTGGACGACATAGTATTTGAGAAATGACGGGGCGTTGCTCCGAAAGGAGAACTGGAATGGTGCTTCGGTGCGGCATCTTTTCAGATGCCGATTATAGACAGAAGTTTGCGATGCAATAAGAAAATGTGTTTGTTCAGCAACAGCGCCGACCACCCACCACGGGGCCCAATGAGGGGACGCGGCAGAGCTTGCGCACAAGTCTGCACGACGCCAGTTGTACGCCGTCACTATAATCAAATATGGTGTACCCAAGGTAGGATAGCCACACAAGGTTAACCCTTGCCGCCATGGAGAAAGGAAGTAAATAGAAGAGAGAAGAAGACAGGAAAGGCCAGAAAGTGAGAGAGAAAGACGAAGATTCGAGGAGGGAGAGACAGGAAGAGACGACTGCCGATTTCCCCCGGGTGGCTCAGTCCGGGGTGCCGTCTACGTGAAGCAGAGGCCAAAGAGGTGTGTTGCCTCCGCCGGGGGGGGCCTTAAAGGTCCGAACACCCAGCATCGGCTCAACCCCCATGATCCCCCTTTCCCCGGACACGGCTAAGCCGCGCACGGCTACACGCGGGAGGGGCTAACCCTCGTGTGCTCGGGTACGTGGTGTCGCAACACACCAAACACCTGCAGACGCAGACGCCCCTTCTGGGAAATACGGATAAGAAGAATTGTTTGTGCATGAAGGCATCGCGAATGCTTGCTTCGATGCGCACGAGATGGTCGGTTGTAGATCGCCCTTCCCTAAAGCCACATTGAAATGGATCAAGTATTTTGCTGGATTCTAGGAAATGTACGAGATGGCGATTGATCCCTTTTTCAAAAAACTTACAGAGGCAGCTCGTAAGCGCTATAGGACGGTAGCTAGTCAGCAATGAAGTACCTTTACCATGCTTCAAAACTGGGATCACAACAGTTTCTTTCCAATTGGATGGGAGATAACCAGCAGCCCAGATATTATTGAAAAGTGTGAGTAGCGTGATTTGTGTGTCGGAGTGCTTAATCATAGCGTACATGATTCTATCAGGACCCGGTGTAGAACTCTGACAAGCTGATAGGGAAGCTTTAAGTTCAGCCATGGTAAAAGGACGGTTATAAGGACCATTTCGGATGCATTTCCGATTCAGAGGCTTAAGTTCTTCTATTGCTTTACGTTTCAAAAAGTTATCCGAATAGTGAGTGGAGCTAGACACGCGCTCAAAGTGTTCACCAAGAGCGTCGGCCTGCTCTTCCAACTTATTTCCCTCTATATCAACAAGGGGCAACAGATGAATTTGTTGTCCCTTAAGTCTCCTTAGTCCATTCCGTACTTTTGCCTCCTGTGTGTACTAGTTAATGCCGCACAAGAACCTTTCCCAGCTTGTCTTCTTAGCTTGCCATCGCGTTCGTCTTTCCTGCGATTTAATGTTTTTTAAATGCAACGGCAGCAACAGTAGCAGCAACTTTGTTACTGCTACTGTGCTTGATTGAGCTCTGTACCAAAAGGTGGCTGCGCCGTGCGGACCATTCATATTTGCGCTTCCGCTCATCCCGTGAAACGGCATGGTCAAATGGCCTGGACCAGTCCCCTTGCGCTTGCGTTTACCCGAGCACTGAACTTGCGAAACGCTGTTGTGGTAGTAATCCTCCGGTGTAAAGTGACGGCCGCAAACGTGCAAATCCTGGCGCCGATCGGATAGTGACAGTTCGATGCGCTGCAGCCACTCCACTAGTCTGCTGCCTTGCAGAGAGACATGATATCAGATGCAGACAAAGTCTCCCACATCTAGCCCTACCGGTGGCTGCTCGTACTTTCCTATCGTGCAACGCAAGCGAGCAACTTAGAGCACTTTTCGAGTACTTACTGTATGGAAAAGCACTGTTACGGCACGAAAATTACTTTCGTGTCTTTTACCATAGTTTGTGTGCTTGTTCATTTAGAACATCATAGTAGTATTGCGAGGCGTGCCTAACGCGTGTAGGCAATGGATTACGTGTATTATGAGCTGTGCTGGCTTCTTATTATGTTGGTGCACTTGTCGTGCATGCATTTAAGAAGTGTGGAATACTGAACTCTCTGGACAGCACAGGTGAGCACCTCTGGGTGGACTTCTCCAACAATGCATAGTCTGAGGAAAGTGAAAGTGAATGAGCAGGCGGCATGGCTTTAATAAAGCAATGATCAAAGTGCAATAAATGTTTGTGATATGCATTAGTATATGGGGATGAAACTCCTTTTTTTCATTTTTGCAGTCTTAAAATAAACCCTTGTATTATGTTCAGGTTCTTATGGTAATACACCTTAGTTTCCAGTGGTAAAAAGTTTATGAGAGAAATCAGAAACCGGGAAGACATTGACCATGATCTGGTTAATTTTAATGTACTCTTTCTAAACATTTATCAGAAATATGAGGAAGTAAAGCAAATTTCGATTTTATATATATATATATATATATATATATATATATATATATATATATATATATATATATATATATATATATATATATAAACGAGAAGAAAGGGGGTTAACCGAGGGGCCTAATTTTTACGTCATATCATGAGAAGCCAACAAACACTGATACCAAGGACAACATAGGGGAAATTATTTGTGCTTAATAAATGAAGTAAAGAAACGATAAATTAATGGAAATGAAAGTGGATGAAAAAACAACTTGCCGCAGGTGTGAACCGAACCCACAACCTTCGCCTATCGCTTGCGATGCTCTACCAATTGAGCTACCGCGGCGCTGTTCCCCCATCCACTTTTCTTGGGTATTTATGTGTCCTAGTAGAACCCTGGGAGCGTTAGCCAGCGCCACCAGTCACAGACCTTGGCGGCGGACGTGGAACGTCCTTTTTGCCGCAGGCGTCCCGAGAATGTGAACTTTTTTGGGTGAAGGCAACTGGTCAATAAACCCACGCATGCTTCCTGAAGGCATCAATGTTGCCGAATTCAAGACCCTCGTTATAAAATAAACGAGAAGAAAGGGGGTTAACCGAGGGGCCTGATTTTTATTAGTCATCATGAGAAGCCAACAAACACTGATACCAAGGACAACATAGGGGAAATTATTTGTGCTTAATAAATTAAGTAAAGAAACGATACATTAATGGAAATTAAAGTGGATGAAAAAACAACTTGCTGCAGGTGGGAACCGAACCCACAACCTTCGCATATCGCGTGCAATGCTCTACCAATTGAGCTACTGCGGCGCTGTTTCCCCATCCACTTTATATATATATATATATATATATATATATATATGTATGGCCTCACACTCACATGTGCAGGTCATAAATACCAGGTTCTCTAGCCGAGTGCCATCCATGCGGTATAACCGAGCTCAGATTGGTCCACCTTGACTGACCAAGTAGGGCACCACTGTAGGTTAAATGAGGCGTACAACTCCTGCGGGACCCGCCGTGGTTGCTCAGTGGTTATGGTGTTAGACTGCTGAGCACGAGGTCGCGGGATCGGACCCCGACCACGGCGGCCGCATTTCGATGGGGGCGAAATGCGAAAACACCCGTGTACTTAAATTTAGGTGCACGTTAAACAACCTCAGGTGGTTGAAATTTCCGGAGTCCTCCACTACGGCGTGCCTCATAATCAGAAAGTGGTTTTGTCACGTAAAACCCCATAATTTAATTTTTAATTTAACTCCTGCGGGGACGGTAGAGTATCCGCCTCCCGTGCAAGAGGACCGTGATTCAAATCCCGGTGCCGCACAATTCTCCACCGGAAAATAAAAAAAAAAAACCGTGTGTTGAGAAAATTGCACAAACAGGCCTGGAGTGCGGCCTGATCCCGGTGACCAGAACCGGTAACGCACTCTCTCACCAGAGCAGGATTGGCCACCCTGGTGCAGTACATGGCCACAACCTCCTATATGAATACAACAATCAAACCCCGGCCCTCAGTCCCCAGCAGCCGCGAAGCAACTGACCACGGCGGCGGTCAGATCTGTGACGCTGCAGAGGGTGCTAAGAATACCTGGCTCCGGACAGGCCGCCATTGGAATCTGAACCTGGCAACGTTTAACGTTAGAACGCTATCTAGTGAGGCGAGTCTAGCAGTGTTATTGGAGGAATTAGAGGGTAGTAAATGGGATATAATAGGGCTCAGTGAGGTTAGGAGGACAAAAGAAGCATATACAGTGCTAAAAAGCGGGCATGTACTGTGCTACCGGGGCTTAGCGGAGAGACGAGAACTAGGAGTCGGATTCCTGATTAATAAGGAAATAGCTGGTAACATACAGGAATTCTATAGCATTAACGAGAGGGTGGCATGTCTTGTTGTGAAACTTAATAAGAGGTACAAAATGAAGGTTGTACAGGTCTACGCTCCTACATCTAGTCATGATGACCAGGAAGTCGAAAGCTTTTATGAAGACGTAGAATCGGCGATGGGTAAAGTCAAAACAAAATACACTATACTGATGGGCGACTTCAATGCCAAGGTAGGCAAGAAGCAGGCTGGAGACAAGTCAGTGGGGGAATATGGCATAGGCTCTAGGAATAGCAGAGGAGAATTATTAGTAGAGTTTGCAGAACAGAATAATATGCGTATAATGAATACCTTTTTCCGCAAGCGGGTTAGCCGAAAGTGGACGTGGAGGAGCCCGAATGGTGAGACTAGAAATGAAATCGACTTCATACTCTGCGCGAACCCTGGCATCATTCAAGATGTAGACGTGCTCGGCAAGGTACGCTGCAGTGACCACAGGATGGTAAGAACTCGAATTAGCCTAGACTTGAGGAGGGAACGAAAGAAACTGGTACACAAGAAGCCAATCAATGAGTTAGCGGTAAGAGGGAAACTAGAGGAATTCCGGATCAAACTACAGAACAGGTATTCGGCTTTAACTCAGGAAGAGGACCTTAGTGTTGAAGCAATGAACGACAATCTCATGGGCATCATTAAGGAGTGCGCAATAGAAGTCGGTGGTAACGCCGTTAGACAGGAAACCAGTAAGCTATCGCAGGAGACTAAAGATCTGATCAAGAAACGCCAATGTATGAAAGCCTCTAATCCTACAGCTAGAATAGAACTGGCAGAACTTTCTAAGTTAATCAACAAGCGTAAGACAGCGGACATCAGGAACTATAATATGGATAGAATTGAACAGGCTCTCAGGAACGGAGGAAGCCTAAAAACAGTGAAGAAGAAACTAGGAATAGGCAAGAATCAGATGTGTGCGTTAAGAGACAAAGCCGGCAATATCGTTACTAATATGGACGAGATAGTTCAAGTGGCTGAGGAGTTCTATAGAGATTTATACAGTACCAGTGGCACCCACGACGATAGTGGAAGAGAGAATAGCCTAGAGGAATTCGAAATCCCACAGGTAACGCCAGAAGAAGTAAAGAAAGCCTTAGGAGCTATGCAAAGGGGGAAGGCAGCTGGGGAGGATCAGGTAACAGCAGATTTGTTGAAGGATGGTGGTCAGATTGTTCTAGAGAAACTGGCCACCCTGTATACGCAATGCCTCATAACCTCGAGCGTACCGGAATCTTGGAAGAACGCTAACATAATCCTAATCCATAAGAAAGGGGACGCCAAAGACTTGAAAAATTATAGACCGATCAGCTTACTGTCCGTTGCCTACAAAGTATTTACTAAGGTAATCGCAAATAGAATCAGGAACACCTTAGACTTCTGTCAGCCAAAGGACCAGGCAGGATTCCGTAAAGGCTACTCAACAATAGACCATATTCACACTATCAATCAAGTGATAGAGAAATGTGCAGAATATAACCAACCCTTATATATAGCTTTCATTGATTACGAGAAAGCGTTTGATTCAGTCGAAACCTCAGCAGTCATGGAGGCATTACGGAATCAGGGTGTAGATGAGCCATATGTAAAAATACTGGAAGATATCTATAGCGGCTCCACAGCCACCGTAGTCCTCCACAAAGAAAGCAACAAAATCCCTATAAAGAAAGGCGTCAGACAGGGAGATACGATATCTCCAATGCTATTCACAGCATGTTTACAGGAGGTATTCAGAGGCCTGGAGTGGGAAGAATTGGGGATAAAAGTTGATGGAGAATACCTTAGCAACTTGCGATTCGCTGATGATATTGCCTTGCTTAGTAACTCAGGAGACCAATTGCAATGCATGCTCACTGACCTGGAGAGGCAAAGCAGAAGGGTGGGTCTGAAAATTAATCTGCAGAAAACTAAAGTACTGTTTAACAGTCTCGGAAGAGAACAGCAGTTTACGATAGGTAGCGAAACACTGGAAGTGGTAAGGGAATACATCTACTTAGGGCAGGTAGTGACCACGGATCCGGATCATGAGACTGAAATAACCAGAAGAATAAGAATGGGTTGGGGTGCATTTGGCAGGCATTCTCAAATCATGAACAGTAGGTTGCCACTATCCCTCAAAAGGAAAGTGTACAACAGCTGTGCGTTACCAGTACTCACATATGGGGCAGAAACCTGGAGGCTTACGAAAAGGGTTCTGCTGAAATTGAGAACGACGCAACGAGCTATGGAAAGAAGAATGATGGGTGTAACGTTAAGGGATAAGAACAGAGCAGATTGGGTGAGGCAACAAACGCGGGTAAACGACATCTTAGTTGAAATCAAGAAAAAGAAATGGGCATGGGCCGGTCATGTAATGAGGAGGGAAGATAACCGATGGTCACTAAGAGCTACGGACTGGATTCCAAGAGAAGGGAAGCGTAGCAGGGGGCGGCAGAGAGTTAGGTGGGCAGATGACATTAAGACGTTTGCAGGGACAACATGGCCACAATTAGTACATGACCGGGGTAGTTGGAGAAGTATGGGAGAGGCCTTTGCCCTGCAGTGGGCGTAACTAGGCTGATGATGATGATGATGATGATATATATATATATATAAAAACTTGGAAAGACTTAGGCAATTACACACACTGAAAAGAATTTTTTTTAATGCAAGCCTGGAAGCAAGAATTTGATTTCAAGCAATAAAAATTTGCTCACCAAGGGTATTGTGGACGCCTTCTGCTTCCTCCTTAACTGTCTCATCTAAGCGCTCCAAGTTCTGCACCAACTGGGCTACAATCTGGCCATCAATCTAGGGCAAAAAGTAACAAAGCATTCACATGTGTTTGGAGTTGTAGCTAGCAAGAATGTGATTACAACACACATTTGGATTGAGCAAGATGCACATTGGGTGATTTATATGGCTACTTCGGTGCAATTTAGAAATTAGCTGAGTCATGGAGGAAAATGAAAAAGGGAGGAGAAAAATAACAGAGAGAAAACCTGTGCTTACACTGTACCAAGCTGAAGGAGAGTATGTAGTAGTCTACATAAAAGCACTGATATGACTAACATGTTAATGGCACATAAAGATATTTTCCTATTGCTTCCTTTTTTCCGCATGAAACTAAAATGTGTCATTCAGGTGAATGCACAGCCCAGTCCCACTCAAAATCATAATGCTTTGGTGGGCCGACAAAAAATTGTATTTGTATATTTTTATGTTCTAAGAAAAGAAAAAAGAAAGAAAGAACAGTGGTGGAACAGCCATTTCACCTTTCGGCACAGGCCCTGGTGCAGGCAAAAAGCAGATTTCATGCAGCAAGAAGCACTTTTGGCACAGGGTCAAATGGATGTGTGCTTGCAATATACAATGCAAATTGTAACTGATATAGTCAATATGTTGTGGAGACGGGTTTGCATGAGGCTTACCCTGCAAGCACAGTCAGGAAATGATGTGATGCTCTTCCACACCGCGATGCACAAAGAGCGCTATGGCAGGTTCGTCAATACAGAGCAGAGACGGCACAGATCGTCAACGCGTGTTTAATAATCCAGGATGCAACATAGTGTGAGAGTCACGGCTTGTGTGCAAGACCGATCGAGTATGTGCACCTGCACTGAATGTGACATCATATGCAATATACTCATGTCATGCCATGCACATTAGGGAGCTTTCGAATAGGGGCCGGAAAAAAATGGCGTCAGTGCCACTACGAATGCGCGACGCAAATAGGGTTTTGCTTTTGAGTCTGCGACGCTATTTTACCGAAATAATGCAGTGACCCAAACTAGATGCGAAAGGTTTGCGTCAACGAACATAGCGAAACCCATCGAAGTGGCAGCTCTTGCAATGTACCACATTTGACCTCATTCGCTAATACCATTCTTAACTATGCAACACATGTGATTCTGATCGCATCGGCTCTTTTGCAAAGCCCCGCTATCACCCATTAAGTGTAAAAAGTTCACCTTTAATCCTAGGTCTGTTGGTTTTGACTTTAGTTTTTCTAGCTGCGAAACTTTGATGGAAGGAGGGTTTCGCTCTCATGCATGCTTTGGCGCAGGCTCGGCACAATTTCCTGCCAAAATGCCGTTTTGGCGCAGGAAGGTGCAAAAGCCAGTTCTTGATATAGTTTGGTGAAATTGGCGTGGCTGTTCCACCACTGAAAGAAACTCTGCTTTTCAAATGGAAGCACAGCAGCATCAGTCTTGAGGAAGCACTGACACAAAATTTCAGCCTTCAGATGCTTGTGTTGTTTCATTCCACTGTATACATATACAGGGTGTTTCACGTAACTTCAACGAAGGATTTAAAAAAATTGGTGAACCGCAGCAGAATGAAACCAACGACATATGGTTTGCTGTATTGTGGCGCTCCTTAGAGTATTTTTTTATATTCCACTTAACTATGGAACATCTTTAATAACAAATTTAGGGCCAAGTGAATTTCATTACATTGTAGAGGGGATTCAGGAATGACAGATCCAATTTTTTGTGGCAACGTATATGCTGCGTGCGTGTGGACTATTTGCTTATCAAAGACAGGGACCTGTCTTTTCCACATACTACCGTAGAAGGTGCTGATGCACTGTGAAGCTGATGCCCAGAGCTGTGGCCGCTTGCTTTGCCACGGTCTGTGCACACGGTTCTCTCGCTCGAAGCACGGATGAGAGCGCTGCAATACGACAGCGCATGAGTGCAGTCATGTGGTTTTATTTCATATTTCGTGGGCTTACGTTAAAGGACGAAAAAAAATCATGCAGCATGTACGCTGCCACAAAAGAATGGATCGGGCGTTTCTGAACCCCCTCTACAACATAACGAAATGCAATTGGCCCTAAAGTGAATATTAAAAAAGAAAAGAATAATTGATCTCAGTTAATTAACCATTAGGTGGAATATAAAAAAAAAATATTTTGAGCTGCACCACATGATGGCAAACCATATGTAGTTAATTTCACCCAGCTGCAGTTAACTGCTTTTTTAAAATTCTTGGTTCAAATTAAGTGGAACACCCTGTATATATACTGTATCTCTGAGTACAAATGACAAACATCACTCAGAATATATTGTATTATTTAGGACCATACACGCACTACATCAACATGACACATTTTGTGGCTCTTTTACTGTTTGTGGCATCCTTTGATGACTGCTGATGTCCCTGATTAGAATGTCTGCGTGGAGCAGGATGAGGCATGATGCTGCTCCTAGGGGTGTACGAATGTTCAAAAATTTCAAATAATGAATCAAGTATTGTCCCATTTGACATCGTCAGTACCATATTATCCCTATAATTTAAAATACAAATATTTTTCGAATATGTTATGTTGTGGCCTGTACCCGATCAAACATAATATTGAATTGGAAATGTAATACTTTTCATCTCATACACAGTGGATGCAACATACTAGAGCACACTGCTTTGCTCAGTCAGCCAGATTTTTCTGGCTATACATGATCACTTGCAATAAAATGTTGCTTAGACACAGTATTTGGCAGTGGGTATTGCTTATAACTATTTTTAGAAGTGGCACCTACGTCCTCTGATGAGATTAAATTAGAAAATTGCTATGGGGAAAAGAGAGGTTTTTAAACATATTTACAAAGGGTATTTACAAAGCATTTACGGGCACACAAGATGGAAGCCAGTCCGCATGACATCAGCGAGCGTTGACGTCTTCTGTACTGTCTACAGTTTCGTCTCTGGCTGTGCTTGGTAAAAATATGTTTCATTGCTGCATACTTTACACAATAATGGGTCCATCTGCCGCAACAATTGAAATAAGTGAAAAGGTGCTTTTTTTTCACTCTGCTGTTGTTGCAGACAACACGCATGTCTGATCACGACAGTATACTCGGATATTAATTGGTCCACAATGCTCTTTATAAACTGATAATTCATGACCACATATTCTCCTAAGAGCCTTGATTTGCAAACTATCTGCTAAGATGTTGCTGACGCTACTTTGTTTTTAATAAAATATGCTTTATAATGTGAAATGTAATGACCAACTTTCTATTGCTGTGAATACCAGGATGTTAATACAGTCAAACCGCGATATGTCGAACACGGATATGTTGAATTATTGCGTAGATCGAACACTTTCTATATCACCTTGGAAATCGCATGTATTTTAATTTTTTTATTTCGAAGGGGGTCGAATGTAAAAAGAATATATTGAACTCCGCCACCCCAGACCACGTGCACTCTGTTGACAGGCCTTTCCGCAACACCCTCGAAGATAGCGGTGGCGCGATGAGCGTTCCCGACTGCTGCACACTATAGCTGCACACATTGATCATGCCGAGGGCACCATTTGAATGTAGTGGCGTATGCACGTGGGGGCTTGGCTAGTTCGACAACGTCAATGACACATTGCATTTGCCACACTGACTCCTCCTCGGTGCCGCGCTCTGCGCCTGCTGTGCCTCGCAATGATTAGCAGTAGAGTGTACTACACTCTACTGGCGGTTTGCATCCACAAAGAGGTGTGACAGTGCGCGCTCACTGGGCTCACTCATAGACGCCTTGGCAGACGCCACTTAATACTTTGTTACTGACAGTGTTTCAAAATGCTCCGATTGACGGGCGTGGAGATCGCAGAAGTAGCAGTCAAACGAAGGCACTGCTGAGGTTGATCCCACAAGCGCTGATGCTGCCCTGCTCCCGACTTCAACTGAAGCTGTAGTTGCTTTGGCCCTTCTATGCCGCTACTGCGGTGCAATAGAGGGCACCGGCCTATCGCTTGTGGATCGTTTAGACTATGTTGAGGACTCCGTGTTTAAGCACGCGGCTGCCAATAAGAAGCAGGCTACACTGCTGCAGTACTTTCAGCCAAATAAATACTTTGTGCTAAGCTTCAAGTGAGTATTTACTGCGCCACGATAGGGGCACAATTCATTGATTGATTTGCATAAGTTGTTTATGCATTTTTTACGTGATTTTATTACGTGGGTTTAACTTACTGAAACTGCACAGTAGTTCACGAGGGACGTTGTAGTGGAGGGCTTCAGATTAATTTTGACCACCTGAATTTCTTCAACCTGCACCTAATAATTTTTGTGTTTCGCCTCCATCAAAAAGTGGCCATCGCAGTCGGGAATCGAACCTGAGACCTAGTGCTCAGCAGCAGAATGGCATAGCCAAGGAGCCAACACAGTGGGTGCAGCAATGCAAGAGCAACTGTTGGAAAATTTGCCAATGAGCATGGCCAATCCCAGAGTCATATCAGCCTCGCCTGACGATGTATATGAGGACAACCACAATTTAGACAGCAGCAGCACGGTGCAGCATGTGTGTGGCTAGTAAAAAAATGCTGCAACTGGCAAATGAACTAGCATGCTTCTCTCCATCATTGGTTTGTGAGCACAATGGGACTAGACATTGGGACTAGACATTAGGATGTGAGACTATTACCTGCAATCACTGTCGTATGACACTCGGCTAGCTATTTTAATCCTCAATTTGAAGTAAGGTCACAAGTGCTCATGATTAATGAAGCTATCATTAATTGTTCAGCAACTAGGCTGAGGAAAAAAGAAATGTGTCACAACTACTTCAAGGGGAGATACACCTAGGCAAATAATTTTCATTACTAGCAAAGAAGTCTCAATAAAATTTGTATGGTATGTAGAGTTTTGTTTTTGTTAACAAATCTACTCCTATATTAGCGTAAGTTTATTTGGTTAATTACATAAACGGCATTGACTTTAGAAAAGCATGCTCACTCGCACAGGCTAGTGGTATCTTATTGGATGTGGTAGAATGTTTCAATTATATGTACTGCTAGAAGGGCCAGAAAATAGTTCAGCACAGAAAATTTGCATGCTGCAACTCTAATGAGGAAAAATATTTTAAATATAAACCTTTTTCGAGCATGATATTCACAACAAAAGAATGAATAACGCAGGACCCAGGCAAATGAAGTGAAATGAACACATTTCTGTGCCTACATGAAAAATTTGGTTGAGATTGTTTAACATTTGGAAGATGTTTTAGTGCCCACAAAGCGTGAAATTGTTGACATATAACATACAACAAAGAAAAATGTATATGTACCTAATGGAAATCTTTGCAAGCAGTATGGACTGGTAGTTACACAGAGAGGCCACAGAAAATGTCATTTTTTTAGGCCACTTCCAGATTAGGCATTAAGTTTACGTTTCTCTGGCTTTCTGGCCCACCTATTTTTTGCAATAATTTCAAACTGCTAATGACACCAATATTAGTGACCGGACACATGTAAACAAAGTCGTGCTCGTCAAAGTGTTCCTAGCCACTACCATACAATCAGATCTATTTGTTATCAACTTCTCGTTTGAATTTCCACACAATTTTCAGATAAATATAGAATGTTCAAGGTTAATTCTGCAAGAGAAAACTCAAAAGTGACTATGTCTCGACAAAAATGTGACTATTTGGCCCCAAATATCCCTTAAACAGAAAGACCGTTGTTGCCAGGTGAATACACTATGCTTCTCAAAGATCCATATTTGTTAATAATAAAGCTAACTTGATGACATTTACACACAATTAGTGTTTAATCTCCTATTTTTGAATATACAGTGAAATCTCGGTGATACGAATTCGGATTATACAAATTTCGCTGTGATACAAATTTTCGAAATTCCTCAGCCAAATTGCATTGTGAATAATGTACAAAAATTCAGATGACCTGTACACATTTATCACTCGGGTGTGGGTGATATGAACATGCGAGCAGCGAGCAGCCGATGGTAGCGTGGGCGGCGTGGGACGGGTCAGGATTTTTATTGCTGCCGTGGATGCGCGCGGGCTCAAAAGCAATCAGTCCTTCCCCGCCAACGCTATTCCTCCTCTTGACGTGTTTACAGTAGCAGCGGGCGAGGTGCTGCTTTGAACGAGCAGAACATTTCACCCCCTCTATGCCTGTTCGTTCTCCCTGACCCCTCCTATCTTTTATTTCCCGCATAAAGACCCAACGGCGATAAAATCGTCGCCGAGTGCCATATGCTGTATGTGCGAGCGTGAGCCAGCGAACGCGGCTCATTCTCGCATGCGCCAGCAAGGAAGGCAGAGTGGAAGCGCGCTTTTTCCTGTCGTGGGCGAGGCACGGGGCAGCGGCGAGGGAGGGGGGATGTTCTTCTTCGGCGACTCCTGCTTACGGCGTGGCCAAAGTGCGTGCCGACGCGGGCCTCATCTTGAAAGCGATCTGTGATGTTTGCAAAGTGCGCTTAGTGCCGGTAGCTTCGTATGCGCTATGCTTTCAAGTTTCGTTCGCTTTGAAGCGACAAATGCACGGAGCTCAATTCGCTCGCTGTTGGTGCCTCGATTCATCACTGCAGCGTTTTGACAGCTAGTTTCCGCGGTCGTCGAGCGAGACATGTTCATGCCTACCTGTGCGCGCGTGACACCGTGCTTGTTAATTTAGTTGGTAAGCGAATGCTTACAAGTTTATATGGCCAATAAAACTACAGTGTAAACAGTTGTAAAAATCCACGCTGTAAGTGGTGCCGCGTTATAACCAAAGCATGCTTTTTTCGGCTTTTGCCTATGCCAAATGGACCACCCACTTTTCAAACACAACTTATTACATATTTCACTCACACACACGTGCAACACAATCGCAACACACAGCAGAAACCAAGTTCTCCTGACAAGTGCGGTATCAGCGGAAGATCGCTGTTATTTTCGTCTGGAGATTTTTTTAAACAGCGCTTCGAACAATTTCGTCCTCTACAAGGCTTAAAGGGACACTAAAGCGAAGCAATTAAATCAGTTTAGACTAATGAAGCATTGTTTGAGAACCCTGCAGGCAGTCAATTGAAAATAATAGTTTGATTATTAGATGAGAAAATGAAGGTCAAAGTATCAGTATTTGAATTTCACACCAAAACCCCAGCGCCAGTACGTCAGCATGACGTCAGGGATTCCAAAGTATGTTTTCGCATTTGGGTCGCGTTGGCTGAGTAAAGCTTTCCGAAACTTGCCATGTTTAACCCTTTCGCTGTCGGACGTTTCTGGCCGTGACGCACCCCCAGTGTCTGCTTGGTTTCAGGGAACGAGCATAACAGGGAATGAACATAGCAATTTATTTTTGATTATGATTGGTATACAAATAACATAGTCAATGCAATATGCACATTTCAGTGTTCTGCAGCTGTTGTTAGTAAGCATCATCATCATCATCATCATCAGCTTGACTATAAAATCCGTTCAACATCCGAATCTGACGATGCGGAACCCTCTTCCTCGCATGCGACTCTGTCCGAGTCCGAATCCGAGCTCGGCTCGTATTCTGAATCGGAATTGAGCCACCGTTCCAATGAGCAGACGAAGGTCCCGCGCGCCGAGCCATCCGAAAGTAACCACGCGCAGGGAGGATGCGCTTTCAGTCGCCCGCACAACGGAGAGAAATGGTACGTTGCGTGATCAAGAAGACAGAGGGAGATGGCAAAAGGCTAAAACAAAGTTCGAAGAGCTTTACGTTTACTGCTGCAAGTCGGAAGCGAGGGTGCGGCGAGAGAGCGAAAGCAGCAATCGAGTCACCCTTTTTGGAGAGGCAACGGCACGTGCGCCTGAACTTGACGCGCTGTAGCAGGCACACCAACAGAAGAAAAATAAAAACCTTCAAACCAGCGGAGATTACAGAACAACCCTTGAACCCATAACCACACGCGCGTGACGCATGATCCAGCGAACGCGGAGCCACCGCGCCACTCAGCAAAGAGAAAGTGGGGAGTGGCAGTCGCACCGTACTCTTCAATATATGGATTAACACAGGTCGGGGCAAATATACGAACTTGTAGAAAGAGTCAACAGATGGCGTGGCAAATCCAGGAGCGCCTGCTTTGCGCTCAGGCGCGAAATTTTGAACGCACGATAGAGAACGTACCGGTACGTCAGTGACACCGTGGGGGGGAAGCGCGATGACGTACCGGTACGTCCTTGACAGCGAAAGGGTTAATATTTGGTTCCTTTAGAACACAATGTAGTCAATCTGTACCGCTACATAATTACCGTATTTACACGACTGTAAGTCGACCACTTTTTTAAAATTTGAAAATCTGAAGTGGGGGGGTCGACTTACAATCGAAACCAAAACATGGCACCGCCAAAGAAGCGAGACCAAAGGGAGTTACAATTTTATGTTTGCTCTATGGCCCTACCTGTAGGTTTTCGCTACCCACGTGTTTGTTCACTTTTTGAAAGGGTTTTTCAACATTTTTTAGAGTTTTACAGTCCACACAACCATGCACACAACACTCATCAGGGGGTGTCGATAGTTGATGGAAGCGCCACTGTTCCATCCGCGGCAGCACCATATGGCAGCACCCTCAGAACGGCGGCGCTTGCGGGGAGTATCGGTAGTTCATGGAAGAGCAGATACTGGTCGCGGGTTTCTCTTCGCCTGTTGCACTTAGCTTTCCTTATAGTTTGACGAAATGCATTGGTTTGACGCGTTCCACTTGACTGCCGGCTACGTGCTACTACTTAACTGCTGGCTACGTGCTACTTCTATGCTTCCTCAGTCGTCATGAGTGCTCCAGGCCCACTAATCATTCGGCAATCGTTCACAGTAGCGTTCAAGAGGGCTGCCATCCTTTACGCCGAAGAAACAAATCAGTGCGCAGCGGGCCGCAAGTTCGATGTTTCTGAACGGGTGGTGTGAGAGTGGTGACTGCAGCGAAGCGAAATTTTCACCCGTGACGGCAAGTGAGGAATTTCCCACATGCCGAAGTCGGGAAGCTTTCCGGAGCTGCAGGCTAAGCTTGCGGCGTACGTTGCTGAAATGCGCGATCGGTCCCTGCCAGTGAAGTGCGACATGGTCATGAAACAAGCCCGGATCTTCGCCTTTTAAGGACCTGCTCCGCCGTACGAGTGGCTGGTGGCAGAAGACCATGAAATTACGCCAACCGGACCTGTCAAAAGAGCGTCCCTGACGGCTGCGTGTGGTTGGGTGCATTCGGCCAGGGCTGCTGTTCCACAAGATGTCGTGGTGCGGTCGTTTGCTAAATGTGAAATTTCGCGGGATGACGACGTGCTGTGGCAATGCCTCTTTTACTAGATGCCAGCCGCGTTGTCCGGTAAACTCGGTTCCGGGCCCTCTCCCTTTTCTCTCCTCCACGAAAAGGCAAAGAGCGCCGCTTGTGGCGGACATCTGCAACCTAGATCACGTGCTGCGGCCTCTGAGATTACCATGGCATCTGTTGCCATCTCGGAGGTAGCAGGCGCGGCGCGCGGTGGCACGGTTGCGGAGCAGACGACGTCGACTGCGGGAAGCGCGTTGCATGGAGCCGCGCAGACGACAGGCTATGCTACATTTTTTGTTTGAATGTTTGAATAAAGAAATGAAATCTCGATGTGTGTTAAGAAATGCCATGAAACATGTTTTTAGGCTTTCAAGAGTGGTTTACACAGTTCTTGAACGCGCTTTACGAATATTGCGACAACAGTTGGAGTTAGCAGTCGTATTGCTTTGCATCAGTTTGTTTGTGAAGGATTTCGAGTTGACAGACGTACTTCGTCGCAGGATTTGTTTAGGTGAATGCCGGCTCTTTACGCTCGCAGTTCCTGCGCCTTTTATCTGTCATTTATCCATCAATTTAAGACCTCCTAAATGTGAATCCTTGTACCCGTGGTGTCCAACAAAGACTGCAGTCGTCATGTCTTATTGCTGTGTACCGCAATGTAAGTCAAGCACTCAATGCCGACGTCCCGGCGTATCGTTTCATGAAATACCGGTCGACAGCAGTTTGCGTGAAAGATGGCTTGAGGCTATTCCTAGGGAGAACTGGATGCCCACACTAACTTCAAACTGTTTGGTAGTTTGCAGTTTGCACTTTCGGGAAAGCGATTTCAGAGAAAGCTGCAAAATGTGACGTCAACTTAAACCTGGAGCGGTCCCCAGCTTGTTCAGCGAGCGCTTTTCGCGAGAGCCAGACACTGGGTGTGCCATAGCGGAAAAACGCAAGCGGGATTTGTCGCCCACAGGCGCACTTGGCTGCATGCTGCCTTCTGAAAGCAAAGTACTTTGCTCGCAGCCACATGATGAACAGTCAGCCGAGACAAACTTCAACGAGGACCCTTCTGGAACTGCCACAGAATTTTGCCCAATAGCTGTTCCCGGCTGCAGTTTGGAACTTGTCCAGCGAAACCAAGAACGACCCACTATGAGCAACTTTTTTTTTGGCATGGCAGCCAGTAAAGATACACTAAACGAGGACTCGGCGCCTAATCGGGACCCTGGCTGTACTATTCCGATTGGTTCTTTGCCATCTGGTTGCTTGCAAGTGAACTCAGAAAACAATGGAGCGCACTTTTCAGAGCCTGCTGCAGGGGAGGGCAATGATGCACAAACAGAAGACCAAAGCGCTCTAACAGATTCAGTGAAGTTTGCATCTAAGAAGAAAAGGCAACCAACAAAGGCTTTGCGCTCGTTCAAGACGCAAACAAAATGGAGCTCAAACACGTCAAGCGTGTTTGTAGAAAGAAAGCGATGGCGACGAAAAGAACTTGCGCTGCGAGCAGAAAATGATAAACTGCGCAGAACTGTAGACGCCTACAAAGAAGAACTTCAAAAATTGAAAGAGTGCTACGTCTCTGCATTTCTGGAAGTTGTGGCTGACGCCGAGGAGGGGACGGCAAACGCAGTGCTGCTCCTCGACCAAGTAAAAAATTATGAAAAGAAAACACCACGCTGGTCGGAAGTAACAATCAGGCATGGCATCGTAATGCGACACCTCTCGACAAAAGCCTACGAATACTTGAGGTGCGAAGAGCTTCTCAAGCTACCTTGCAGAACAATGCTACAAAAATGCTTCGGTACTACATCCGGCGAAGTTGGTTTCAGCGAGTTCGTTCGCTCCCGCCTGGAAGCGGAGCTTGAGAATCTGGACACACCAAAGTCAAAAGTGTGTAGCCTCGTTGTTGACGAGATGAGAATTAAACAAAAGCTGCTCTACCACAAGCAAAGGGACGCGTTCATCGGTGATGTCAACCTAGGTCCTGACCTTGAGTACCTTGGTCCTGCAGCTGAAGGTGAACATCTGGCGAATTCACTGCTGTGTTTTCTCCTTTGTGGCCTGCAAGCAAGATATAAGATCCCTGTTGGTTATTTCTTCACCAAAGGCTGCACTGGAGACCAGCTCGCCGAGGTCATTTGCCACGTCGTCATCAAAACAGCCAGCATTGGTTTTGACATCATCAGAGTTGTAACCGACAACCACAATATCAACGTAACTGCTATGGAAATTCTGAGTGGCGGAGAAGCAAAAACACGGGCACCGCATCCGGCAGATCCATCAATGGATATATTTTTCGCATTCGATCAGAGCCACGTTATAAAGAACATCAGGTCTCAATTCCTGGCCAAGGAATTTGGTGAAAACAAGGAAATTTCATCAAAGTACATCAAAACGCTCTGCAAGAGGCAGAGACAATCAACAGTGCGGTCAATCAGGTTCCTTACAAGGAAGCACGTTTTCCCGTCGAATATTGAAAAAATGAATGTGAAGACGGCCGTGCAGTTATTTTCTCCTGCAGTAACTGCAGCACTCAAATACCTCCGGGATCAGGCAGGTCACAGGTGCGATGTTGAATTTGCATCTGTGGGGCCGACTGTTCAGTTCATGGAAGCCTTCCACAAGTGGTTCCCATGCATGGATGTGAGCAATCTTCAGCAGCACATCCATCGCAATGACGAAGATGCTTGTCAATTTTCTGAAATTGATGACCCAAGGCTGCATTGGCTTGAGGGCGAGTTCCTTTCTTACATTGAGCAGCTGAAAACTAAAAGCCGTGCGGAAAACTTCCTGAGTAAGGAAATGCACCATGCGCTCATCTTTACAAGGATGTCAAATGTGGAATCTATTCGGTTCCTTCTTTCTCATAAGAAATTTAAGTTTGTGCTTAAGCGCAAGTTTTCAAGTGACCCCATAGAGGCCATGTTTTGATTTCTGCGGCGTAGCTCCGGCTGCAACGATGCCCTGGATGTAAAAAGCACAGTGTGTGGAATAGAAAAGATGCTCAAGACCGGCATCGTTGCCTCCTCCGCCCAAAGCACCGTGAGAAGCTCGACATCGTTTTCGTCGACACAGATTCTACCAGTATGCCAGACTCCAACAAAGAACACGAGTACTGCAGAAAAGGTTTTAGACGCGGCGAACAGGCTAAAAGAACAGTGCCTCTCAGACACGCCATGTGCGTCAAATCCAGATGTCGCCAGCGTGGCGATGGTCGGAGGATTCAATGTGAGAGCGGCAAGCGAAAACATCCCCTGCGCCGAATGCGTTGCAATGCTGCAAGGAACCAAAGCAAACACTCCCCTCCTTGGCCTTATCGCACATCAAGATCGCAGGGGCTCATGTATCCAAGCCAAGAGCTCGTGAAACTTCTAACATGCCTCAGGAAATTTGTCGACAGCGTGCTCCCGCATAGAAAATCATTCTCAAAACCACTCAAGGTTTGCGTGGAAAAGAGTGTCGAACTCCTTGTGGGACTACCACTTCTGCGATGCGGCAACACAGATACCGTTCACCGCAGAAGGCTTCTGCATCTCATAACTACGAAGTTCATCAAGCCACTTTTCAGTAACTATGCACTTGGAACAACCGACAGACATGCCACTGTCAAGCTGCTGGAACGCAAACCCATTTCACGAAAAGTTATTAAAATGTAGACTCAAATGTCTACGCGTTTTGTCGCTGCAGTGATAATTCTCGCGCAGGACATTTGAACGACACACTCACGGCCATCCAATTTAAGCGTGAAGAAGTGGACGTGCTCAGTTCCCACAAAGAATATGAATGCCTCAAGACTGGCCATCCTTATCGCTAAACTTCTTTAGGGCTGGGATCAAAAATCTATGGGCACTTTGCTGAGCTAAACTGCGATAGGCGAAAGCCTATCTATGAGTGCCTCTGTTACTATTCTATGAACTGTTCTGCGAACGGACACCGCCGTGGCTGTGAGCATGGGATGCAATCACAGCCATATGCCTGCAAGGTTTGTCGCCGATGCCCACACGCGCATGTCCGCGCTCTCCCACGCGCCCACTCGCACAGCGCTCCTGGCATGACACCTTGTCTCCTTGCTCCCCTCGCCGGTTATCACCGCTTTCCTGCGTCCACCACGGACTGTGTCACGACACTCATGAGCTACTAAAGGCTTGCACCTTAAAAACTTTGCTTGATGCGCGCAACGCGTTCTCTCTGAAAGCGACCTGTGCTACATTGCTATGAGCACGTGTGACCTGATCGAAAGCATCACTACCTCAACACGCATGAGCGATTACGTGCGACTTCCAAGAGACGTGCTGCCGAATGCAAACTCTGCACATAGTCTGACGCGTTCTCTTGCGAGAGAGAGCGTCGGTGAACGTGAAATATAGCAATTATTCCTTGAACTGCTGGCAGTTTGAAGTGCGTATAAGTTAACTTCACGTGTTACACCAGGACAATTGTGTTCTGTGCGATCAATGAGCTCGGTCAACCAAGCAGCACTTCAAAACAAACTGCAATTAAGCGCTATTTCGTTCAAGCGCAGCCGACGAGCAAGCAGAAGCAACAAGCGATGAACTAGTAGAAACTCGACGATCTCCTGACGGCTGGTGCATTGGCGGAGGCCCCGACATCTCAAGCTAAAACGTAAGGCCCAAGTTTATTTTAGAGTGCGTGTGTCGATTGTATGCATGTTACCGTGCATGTCACTGAAAAGCGTAGGTTAAGGTAGCCAGTTATTTAGTGTTCTTTGAAAAAACACATTTGCCGCATAGTGAAAGAAAGTCTTGAACAGTAATGCAAAGCTGATAAGACGTATAAAATGCATGATCTACCAGCACCGTGCTGCATAATATCGAAGAAGCGGGTAAATAGTTGCGATAATGAAAATGACTAACGAACGAACATATATATATATATATATTTATATTAAAAAAAAAGACGCCCACGAGAACGCTCGCTAGCAGACGCCCCCGCATACCAGCACTATCGATGCGCCGGCGGAAGCAGCCAGCCGCTGTCTCCGGAAGTTGAAAAGGCAACGAGCGCCGCCTTTATGCTGAACTAAGGGAACCGCCGCCGCAATGGGAAAGCGAGCAACGCGGCGGGCATCTAGTAAGGGAGGCATTGGCTGTGGGACCGTAACAACGATGACGATGGCGGCAGTAGTGAAGACGAGTAGTGCAGTGACCATGTCAGCTACTACTAAATTTCCGTTATCGAATGCGCCCTCGGGTATGCTCTCCTTTTGTTTTATTTTTCCTGTCACGCGATATGGGGGGGTCGACTTACAAACGTGTAAATACGGTAAGTAGGCCCTAAAAGATGCCATCAAAATCCAAGATGTCACAGCGACCATGTGTGGGTACTTCAAGGAGGCGTCGCCACCTGTATTTCGTTCTTACACTTTTTCTGGCTTACTAAGCGTCTTATTGTTATAATAGTGGTGTTTTTGGTGTTGTAGAAAGGCAATTTACTGATGCAGAAGAAATCATATTGCACTTTAGAAGCCCTGAAACACTTTCTCACTCAAAGTGTTCTTCGCACAGTACATCTTCACTTTGCTGAGGTATTCCAAAGCATCTTTGCACGGGACATCTGGGTCTGGCGTCGGGTCGACATCGTCGTCCGACTCATCATCGGTTGCAAGCTCCGCGCCACCGCACACCGCTGCAACGATCGCATCATTCGTGCTCGCTTCCTCGCAGACGGGAAGCTCTGACTCACCGGCATCGACATATTCTTGGAAAGTATCTGTGGCAGAAACAAACTTGCTTTCAACAAGGCCAGACCACACGTCGTCGGTGTTGACTGTCTCATCGGCAACATTGTCGCTCGACTCATCGGCGTCAAGAGCCTCTGCATTGCGCACGATGCCTGCTTTGTTGAAGCACTTGCTTACTGTAGTGGCTTTTACCTGCCACCACGAAGCGGCAACCATATCAATCGCGCCTCTTAAATTCACTTTAAGAGGCTGCTGCTGCTGCAAGCTCAGCAAAACTCTTTCGCAGGTGCGTTTTTTGTAAAGTGCCTTTACGGTTGCGATGACACCCTGGTTGAGCGGCTGACATTTTGCAGTCGTGTTGGCAGGCAGAAACTTGACTGCAGTCAACTTTGGCTTGATGTTGTGGGCTGTGCAATTCTCGAGAATGAGCACGACTTGTCGCTTCTCTGCCACCATGTCTTCATCGAACTTGCAAAGCCAGCTTGTGAACATGTCTTGCGTCATCCACGCCTTTTTTTGGATTTGTATGTCATTGGCAGGTACTCTCGCTTTTTAAAGCAACCTGGCCTCGCTGATTTTCCAATGACAAACAGGCGGCCCTTGTCGCTTGCATCCATGTTAGCCAGGTTAGTGCAGAACAACACAGTCATGCACTCTTTTGAGGCCTTGCAGCCAGAGCAGGCTTTGCCTCTCAGCGCAAGAGTGCGGTTCAGCAGAAGGTTATAATATATGCCAGCTTCATCGGCACTGTATAAGTCTCTGTTCGTATATGTGGACAGCATGGTTTCCAAAGTTAAGCGAAGCCAGACTTCGATGGACTCGTCGTTGACACCACCGCTTTCATCGCACACCACTTTACAGCTGATGCAATGGCAAGAAAAAAAAGAAAAAAAAAAAAAAAACCCGAAACCCCGACAGCCGAAAAAAACCATGAACCAGAGGGACCTGGCTTTTTGTCGGACCATGGGGCCACTCACTGGTATGCTCTGAGCCCTAACTTCACGGAACCACCTGAAGAGCGCTGCGTCCACGTCTTCGTACTTCGACGTACGTATTCTCTACCGTGACAGGGAAGACGAATCTTGCTGCAGTTGCTGTCACAATTTGTCCTTGTTCTTGTATACGGTCGACATGGGTGTGTCAGAAACGCCGTATTTGGCTGCCACGGACGCCTTCTTCAGCCCACTTTCTATGTCCCTTACAACGCATTCCTTCGTCTCCAGCGATAAGGCATGCCTCTTTCTTTCTCACACTGCTTGAAGACGCCGCCGACGCCATGGTGACAAAAGCCGGACAAGACACGTGCACAGAGGACAACTACGACACGACGAGATCATGATGTGCACACACCAAATGCAACAAAGAGACTAAAAAAAAAAAAAAAAAAAAGAAGGAGTGCGCTGTTGTTGCTATCGCTTCTACCCTGCACACCCTGATTGGACGCTGCTATAGTGACGAAAACACTCACCCTCTTTCCTCTAAAGTCTCCCATTTTTCTCCTTTTTTTGTGTCACTTTTCGCCGCTGGTCTCTCCGTGCGCGCTCACGCTCCCCCTTCTCCGCGTTTGCGCGCCCGGCAACCGTGTGGACATGCGGGCCGTGCTCAACGCCTCCAAGACAAGGCTGTGCTCTGTGCACCGATTGCATGGTCGTGTGTGCTAAGAACCGCGCTATAACCGGTATTCTGCTTCGCGCGCCTATGCAATAAACGGTCCACCTATACATTGAGTTCTATAGGAGATATATCGGCGGTCAAAAAACCCACGCTATAACCGGTCCCGCGCTAAAAGCGGTTACGTTATAAGTGGTCTGCACTGTACTATACTCACTTCGTATAGCTATCTACTAATTTGCTATCGCAACCGGTGCTTCGCATTTCAGGCGAAACTGCGACTATTCTCGTTTTTTGGTGATACGAATTTTCGGGTGATATGAATATTTTCGCCGCCCCTTGAGATTTGTATCACCGAGATTCCACTGTATTTCTCAATATGAGCTTATTTTTCTATACACCCTGGATGTGAGAAAAATATGGTCTCTTGTGCAATGTTTGGGCTTCATACTAGGCCGGAGAGTGTGTTATAAAATAGCCTACACTGCTGCTTATAAACAATTAATTGCAAGCAAGCTCAAACATTACTTTCTTTTAGTTTAATTAAAGAAAAGAATATTTACTCTTGCCTATCATTATTGAGAACACTGATGAGCAGTTTCCTAAACTGCACATGACCAAATTTACAATAAGACCTAAATACCTGCATTCTATAGATCTTTGTTCAATCTCAGCCATGCAAAATTTGGCTGAGATTCAGTCATCAGAATTTTTGTGCACAAGCAGTGAGGACAGCCTTGCATTAAAAAGACAGGAAAAGAATAAACGAAGTTGAAAGTTTCTAAACATGCCTATTACTATCACAGATGATTAATTTACATGAAAGTTGGTCAGAATGCAGATCAGCTTTTTCAAAAGTGTAAAACTTTTTTCTGCTGGGTAGGTGATACCCTCAGAACCTTTGTAAGCTTTCTCCTCCAGGCAGACTTTCTTTGCTGCAATGTGATGATGAGATTTAGCTTCAGCTGTCCGTCTTTCAAATTTTTTTTTTATTTTGCTCAAAGTGATTAGCTACCAAGCTGAAAGGATGTCCAGCTCCCGTAGAACTTTCTAAAAGCCTTTGGTGAACCTCACTACGGCTACAGAAGTGGCTAAAGCCCCTCAATACTGCTCTCATCCGTCACCTAGGTTAAGAAGCGCTAACCCATTCACCTCAAATTTTCCACCTCATCTCTGACTTATGGAAGCGGAAGTGACGCCCTGATGTTTCTGCCATCCTTTCCGCAGTGCCTATGGCTGTGATGCTTTCTCCGCGACCATACCGCTGGCAGTACGCACGTAAGCTGAAGAGTGATTGTGATTTTTCCTCTATGAAATTCTGTCATGCTGTGATGCCACTTAGGAAACGTGGATGAGTAAGGATACTGGTTGCTCGTGTGTTCTCAGCAAGTCCAGAAACAATGTGGAAGACTATAACGAAAAGTAGTAGTGCCGAAACTTCCATCCAATTGCGGGAGAACTGGAACTAAGCAGCAGCGGCTTGTCAAAGGCTAGCATTACTTAAAAAAAAATGGCAGTAGACATGATGAAGGGGCTTTAAAAGTGGCCATCTCCACAACAGTGGGTGGAGATGGCAAATCCAGTTTTGGAGCAGAGCAACCAAATCTTGTTGAAAGACTCAGCCACGTTGGGGGCTTTGCCCTTAATACGTTGAGACAACAGCTTTTTGTCTGAAAGTCTCATACGTAGGAAGCATGGCCTTTGCCCGAGCACTGGTAAAAATTGGAGAATGAGCTGGTGCCAACTCAACCAAGCCTGGTGCTTGCTTGTTCTCCAGGAAAGCTCACCATCTGGGAAAAACTTGTGACCCTCATCAGCCAAGTATCATTCAAGCCTCTACAGCTACCATGCCTCAATTACGAAGGTAAATCAGTCTCTTTGCCCTTATTTTTTTTTTTTTGCCAAATTATGGCTGTACATACGAAGTCAATATATCTATTCCCAGTGGTGGATCTTTCTTGGACTGGCCCGGCCTTATCTGCTGGTAGCTCTGCAGCACAGCGCTGCTGTCAGTTGTTGAAGATGGCGGTTATCCTCCACGACAATGCGAGGCAACATGTGGCAATCAGAACCGCCAACAAGCTCCGGTCATTTCACGGGGAGAATCTGGACCACCCACCATACAGTCCAGACCTCGCCCCTTGTGATTTTCACGTTCTCAGCCCGCTGAAGAAGTTCCTGGCAAGACAGCGATCCCCGTGCAACAATAAAGCCAAGACAGCAGTAAGACGGTGGTTCCACAGTCAGCCAGACAAATTCTACCACAGGGGCACCTCAAATTTAATGCTGCAATGCAACAAATGTCTGAACCGGTCTGGGAACTATGTAGAAAAATAGTGTAAGGTACGTAGAATATGTAGTATGTACGTACGTATATTTGTAATTACCTGTGTGTACCTTATTTTGGCTAATAAAAAATAGGGGCAAAGACTTTCTGATTTGCGCTTGTAGAATAACTTTTTGCAGCCTTCAGACAGGGAAATGCCGTGACTTTTCTCACGTATGCAAAGCTTGCTCAATGTGCTACTATACCTTTAGAGCCAAGCTGAATGCCACACTTTGCTTCAATTAAACTCATGGTTTCAAAAGATCATTAATTCAGAGTGAAAAAAGGTTCAGAGCTTACCAATGCATCAATTAGCATATCTGCACCCTCTTGGCTTTCATGTAGTGAGTCCACATCAGTCAATTCTTGTAGAAGGTCCACGACTGCTATGGAAATGTCTGCAAATGCAATTTCACCCTGCTTAATTTAACAAACTGCTGCAGTGGAACACTAGTTATATGATTTCATTTGACGACATGAAAATGCTATTTACAGCTAGTAGTTGTATAGCCCAAGAATGAGCATTAAAGTTGTGGTGCCATCCCACACAACCTGCAAGATGGCAGAAGACATGGGACCTGCAACATCCCATGTCTTGTGCTGTCTGGAAAGGAGCTAAAGATCATCAACCTGAACCGTTCACATCGCAGCGTGCCCTGCAAGCAGGGCCAAGGTCAAACAATGAGCAAAGTCCAATGGTAGTTTCCTACAGTTGTGTGCACTCTGACCAAATCACTGACAATCCGGACAGAGAGCTCTATGGCTAAATAAAAGTTTCTTTTCATCTCAACCTGTTAAAGGGTCCCTGAAACAATTTTAGTCATACCTTAAATCATTTAGACATAAGCATATCCCATAGAATGCTTCCTCATGAAGCTTTATGATAGTAAGAAAAGTGACACTCATCTTAAGCCATGATATCTCCCCTCAACTTGTATTCCACAGGGCCATGGTTAAGCCCAGCCTCCTTTAGCATAACACTGTTCAGTGACATGCATGCGTGTGTTGCCTTGTCATCTCATTTTTGTCAGTTCAGGCTGCTATTTGTTCAGTGACAAAGTGTTATTTACTTCCAGTTGGGTTTGAACATGGTGTTTCCAGCCTCATTTGAATATGCATCATGGTCCTGGACTAAATTAGATACTGTGTGAGTACTTCTTCCTTCTCTCTTTCGCTCTTGCTCCTTCGCAGTAGAAGGCACTACCTCGCATGTATTAGTGCAGAAAATGTAAAGGTCACAAATGGCGAGCGACATATCAAAAGTTTTGCTTTGGTCCCTTTAGTGTTATTGATAGATGTACACAAAAATTCTTCTGGTCAGTACTGGTTGCTTATAGCACAAGGTTTCCGAAATAAGGCATAAAACTGGGTTAGTTTTAATATGTAAATAACAGAGAGTGCAACATGAAACAGGAAAAAGAAAGAGCCAGCATTGGGCTTTGTCTTGTGTGCTCTATTTTCGTCTCATTGCTGTTTGGACTTTCAGCCATGAACCATGAATTCCACCTTAGATGAGACACATGCATGCTCATTTTCTACATGCCTGTTTTTTTTTTTACTGCAAGTTTTTCCCTGTGGAAAAGGTACTTCCAGAAAGTCAATGCGCTGTTGCCGCTCTTGTCATCTAAACTTGTGGACCCATGGTTGAACCACCAAGTATTTGGCACCGGCAGCTACGGCGAATGGTCACCATACAGTAATGCAATACCAGTAAGTAGGGCTGTGTGAAACAGGCCAGAAGGAAGAGGACAAGTACTAACTGCCAATTGAAATTTATAACTTTAAATGGTGGTTTATATAATGACCAACAGAAAAATTGTGAGATCAGGAGCAAAAATTCATCAGAACTAGTAACGACAAACTGATTAATGAAAAGAATGAATAGGGTATCACAATCCTCCTCAGCACATACTGGCATATTCAAGGAATGCAAAATCCCTTTGCAATAGAGCAACTGATGGCTTGCTTCTGAAAGAGTCGCTTTCACACGCTATGCTGGCTGCTTTGGCAATGATGCAGGTGCGATCATCTCTTTGCCTGAAGATGACCACTGTGTGCTTGAACACGGGTGCACAGCCGTATGCGTGACAATGCAGGGCTAGGAGACCTTCTTTTTCTTCTTTTCACCCAATGGGTACAAGGCTAGTTTGCTTGAATTTACTTAGCTAATTCATTATTACTTGCACATCTTTTAGCACGCTACCAGCTGCTGGAGGCTCAGAACCTTACAAAATTAGCAAAACTGACAGCACTCAATCTACATGGCTAAAGTGCATGTAACAATCACTAATAAGCTCATATAAATGCCAATTATACCAGTATTCTCATGGGCCAAAAGACCCAAGATGCTCTGGACAGAATTCAGTTCAACCAAGATTGGATAGAGCTCTGGCTGGGTGGCTACAATGTGCATCTCTTGCAGGATGTCATTAAGTTCCACCTCAGAATCCATGAACCTGCGAAGAAAGCACAAAGGCATTGTATCAACAGTGTCCAAGTAGATCCATAGCAAGGAAATTGAGCATAAAGATAACCGAGAAGAAAGGGTAAATGATATCTTTGCTAAAGAATAATGCAAATCCCACACACTGCGGGGATCGGTCTAGGTGAAGCTGGGGCAAGCCGTCAAAACAAAACATCTCAACAAAAGACTTGCAGGGTACATCAGCGATGAAAGTGCCTTGTAAATCATCAGCCAGGTGGCAGAGAAATGCAACAAAGCACCGCCACTGACCACAACATCCAAGCCTTTGGACCCCACAAAGCTCTCATGCAAGAACATACCTCAAAGAGCTGGTCATTGACAGAAGAGGCCACATACTCCTTTGACAACGAAAACGGGAAAAAAAGCCAAAGAAAGCTATTCGCTTTATTAAAAAAATTATGCGCTTGAAGGTGTGTGTTTGTTGCAATGAGAATATTTAGTTTGTGTTTGTTGTCCCGTTGTGCAACTCCATAAGTCCAGGGGGTTTTGCCAAGAAAGCTTTGCTTTAACAAAAACATGTTAATAGCATAGACAATTGTTTTCTTCACCCATTTGATGATGCAACTTTTCGGTAAATCAGAACCCTTTCTTCTGGCCTGCGAAATCTTATCAACTTTTACTTATACAGGCACAAGACTTCATGAGCTGGTAACAAGTAAGTCTAATAAATGTGCCTTTCTTATATAGCTGCACAGTTCTCATGATCAAACCACACTGTAATAAAATTTGTGACATCTTATGGAATTACGTAACACAGGCTGGTGCATATTGCACGTTTTCGCTGGCCTCTCCATGATCAGATGCTCCACAAGTGCACACGGAACTCATTCTGTCAGGTATGAGGAAGTTTGCAGGAGGCACCTAACAGCATGATGCCTCATAAAATTTAATTTTGGTGTTTTAGGTACCAAAACCATGATCTGATGATGAGGCACACTGTAGTGGGGCTCCTGATTAATTTTGACTACCTGCGGTTTTTTAATGTGCACCTAATGCACGGTACATAGGCACTTTTGCATTTTGCCTCCATCAAAATGTGGCTGCCGTGGCTGGGATTTGATCCCATGGAGCACAACGCCGTAGCTATTAGGCCACCATGGCAGGTCAGCATGGTACCTTGCTGCAAGTGTCACTATGAAGCATGCTTCAAGGCACAATATTTCGTAGCCATGCTAAGTTGGGCTGTGGGGGTGATTTAGCCCTTTAAAGATGGAAGACGAGCTCAACTTGTCAAGCGAAAACTTGCCAAAAAGACGAATGACAAGACCAGTTGGTCGTGTACTTTTTTTTGTTATTGCTCTTTGTGCAGGCCTGAAGACAATTTGAGCTCTTGTGCTGCTCTGTGCTTCTTCCAAATGGCTGGCTTTGTTTAGTGCTTATGGTAAACAACATCAGGTCGTGAAAGGAGCAGTTGAAGAGTGAAATTGGGGCATATACTCATTTGTGTGCGGTGAAGCCCACCTTCGTTAGTGTAAAAAAAAAAAAAAGTTTTGTTATTAAACTTCACCTTTCTGACAATTTTTTTTTTGTGGTCTTGCTTTATATCATCAGAATCGAGAGCATACATTAACTTGTGTGCAGTGAAGCCTACTTTTGTTACAGCATACAGAATGTTTTTCTTTTAAAGTAAAATTTACTTCCCGGACAAACATTTTTCACGTGCTCTTGCTCTATGTGACTATAAGACTCATTTGCATGCAAAAAAAAATAAAAATCCGCCTTTTTTACAAGTTTCATAATTAATTTTTTTTTTACTATCCTTGAATGGTTCAAGGTGTACTGACACATATTTTAAATGTTATAGAAACTCTACTAGTACATGCTTCTTGCATGTCAAAGGACAACACTTAACAGGAATGAAAGTTGAAGGAACACTATAAAATATTTTGATACTAAAGTTGTCTTGAAATGCCAGACCTGGCGCAATTGACATTACTATGCTATGACATCATGCACAGAGCAAAATTTGCTGACATCATGAGGGAGTAACACTAAGTATGATGGCATTGTTCACCAAAAAATAAACGACTGTTGTGCACATTTATTCTGGCTGCACTTGTGTGATAGCCACAAGAATCAGAGGGTTGGGGAGAGCCAATGTGTCATAACGTCATAATGCATCCACCTCCTGCGTACCAAAATCGAAAGTGGTTCATAGCAATGAGTATTACAGGAAATTATTCAAGGCTTTCTGACATGTACCAGCACTATGGTTAGGATAGTTCGAACTAACATTTAAAGAAAAAAGAAAGATGACAAAGGCAATGTCATGTCAGTACTCCTTAAACCAATGACCATGACCAGGTGACATTGGACTGACAATTGAATAACCTTCGCACAACAGGCCTAAATAAGTGGTGTGGCCTGTATAAAATTAACCTAAACCAACTTGAATGTTTATACGAACAGTATTTTAAAGGGGCCCTGAACCACCCTTCAGGCTTGGTGAAATAACATAGTTCACAGGTAGCATATGCTGCTGTGAACACCTCAGCAAAGTTTTGCTATCATACGCAGTGTGTGAAGCTCGCAAGCGGATCGCAAAGTCACCTTTCTCTCAAACGCTTTCTTGTCAACAGAAGGCCCTGTCCTCACTCTCTTCTGGACGCTTTAGTTTGTCATCAGACGCTTTATTTTGTCATTCCCTTAGACGGCTGCTATCGGCCGATAGCTGACATCAAGCCTCGGTCGGCTATATGGTGTGGATACCGCGGCCGCTGCAGAGTGCTGTCACGAGTCCGATGGCTAAGCACACTGCGGCTCGTTGAGGACAACTGCGTTTGGCTTATGTTTTGCACATCATAGGCACCAAAGGTGGAAGTCGTGGCGTCTATGTTAACATTCAAAATGAATTTGAACTGAACACCACGATGGCATTTAGAAGGCAGAGTGTTGTGGGCACGCCCTACTGTGCCGCAACTTTGGGAGTGCAAGGCATTGAAGAACGAATGGGAGCACAGTGGAGGCTGTGTTTGATAGCCAATAACTCTGTTTCTGCTGAATGCTATGAAGTACTTCTTGCGGCAAAGTATTTCTTAAATAGCCTATTTTCACTTGTAATGCCTTTCTCCACATGGATAAAAAGTAGTTCAGGGCCCCTTTAAAGTACGATTTATTTAAATTACAAATTTGGGTGTTATGTTTCCACACCTGTTTAAAGAGATGGCTTACTAAAGAAACGAAGAAAAAGAGAGAGACATCGAATAATAAGTGAAAAGTTGGACGCCTCATTGATTAGAATGTTGTCTTGTTCTCAACAATGATGTTGGTCTTCAACTCGTTCTTTTACTTCATACTGAGATTTACACAATGCAAGTGAATGGAATGTTACAGCCCAGGCCATCATGCAACCTGTCACCATTGTAGGAATAGACTTGTGATGGCAAAAAAAATATGCTAACTTATGATCTTTCTGAAAAAAGAAAGTATGAATGCAATAAAGCCAAAATAGAAAAAGCAGCAAGACACAAGTACATAGATTATTTTCTTTTTAGAAGAGTATTCCTTTGGGTACTGTACAACTACTTAGAAGGCACAAACCACTGCATCGCTTTTGACTTGCTAGTTAAAAATGCAGCAGGCAATGGAATCTCAATGGTTCCAAGAATAATAAATTGATGGACCTTGGACAAGTTGTACAAGTTGGTCTCATGACCCCAGTACACTGCGTCAATGAATTTCACCCGTAGTATTCAATGTGCATGAGTGCTTTTGCCCAACAGATTTACCTTCGGCGCTCCTGGTTATCAAACGTGGGGACTAACCTGGTTCCATGCCCTCCTGAGTGAGGCGTTGCAAATCTAGCTCACTATAGTACCGTGTCACTGAGTGAACTTCCTGAGAGTCTTCACCCATAGTCCGCCACTGCCACCCTAGGGCCGTAATCCATAGCTGGACCTGCTCCTTGTACGTATCGGGGAAGACACTTCCTTAGTTGATACCACTGCTGCAGTCGTGTCTAAGCCTTACCAGTGAGCTAACGAACCCGCCACAGCACCTCCTTGAGTGCGTCGTGAAGTAAGAACTTGAGCATTGCACAGGCCTACTTTTTAAGGCCTGGGCCCACTGATAAACTGCACATTACCCAACTGGGTCGGCACGGTGGAAGGCTGCTCTAAGCAGGCCCAAGTGAGAATAAATGTTAAAAAAGTTACCAACAGCCCCATAGACTGTATAGGAATAAAGCGACAGTTAAAGCAGTAAAGTTTTACAACTTTCATTTTGCTTAAGCCTTTTAATATAGCAATGGGATACAATAAAATATGCAGAAAAGTAAAATAGATACAAGATATGTAGATAGAAATTAGACACATTAGATCAAAAACTGTGCAAAAACAGAAGATTGCACAGGGACTCCTGCTTAAGGCAGGTACACCTTTCATTCATGGCATACCCATAACCACAACAAATTAACAAACACTATTGTAGCAATTGTCTTCTATTTCAGTGTTCGTGCTTTGACTTTTTCCACTTTCTGGAGTTTGTTTTCAGCATGTCATGCAGCTGAATAACTTTGGAAATACCTACAAAGATTGCGCAGCTACCCTGCTTCTCCACAAGAAAAATAGAAAATCAGCTATCAAGGGGTCAAGTAAGAAGGCACAACCTTTCCACTACTATTAACTGCATGCTTAGAAGAAGCACTTAAGCTATTAGATTGGGAAGGCTTCTAGCTTCTGCTGTCTCAACAACCTTCAGTTTGCAGATGACATTGTCCTGATCAGCAACACTGGGGATGAAGTGCAACAAATGATTGAGGACCTTAACCAAGAAAGTGGAAAAGTAGGGTTAATAATGCAGAAGATTAACATGCAGAAGACAAAGGTAATGTTCAATAGCCTGGCAAAGGATCAAGAATTCATGATCACCAGTCAGCCTCTAGAGTCTGTGCAGAAGTATGTTTACCTAGGTGAATTACTCATAGGGGACCCAAAACATGACAAGGGAACTTACAGAAGAATAAAAATGGGTTGGAGTGTATACAATAGGCATTACCAAATCCGGACTGGGAGCTTACCACTGTAGTTGAAAAGTGCACAATAATTGCATTGTACCGGTGCTAACATATGGGGCAGAAACTTGGAAGTTAACAAAGAAGCTCGAGAACAACTTGAGGTCTGGAGCAAAGAGCAATGTAACAAAAAACATTAGGCATAACATTAAGATACAGGAAGAGCACGGTGTAGATCAGAGAGCAAATGGGGATAGCAGATATTTTATTTGACATTAAAAGAAAAATATGCGGATCTTATGCACTGTGGGATTCGATGTAGGCAACACTTTCTGAGCTGCTTGCTTTGATTGGCGATAATTAGTGGGGATGTTGACGGCAAATGTTTAGTTTATTCAACATTTAGTCCAATACGAGAGTGGTGAGTTGATGTTAAACATTACTTTGCGTGTACCACTTCTGTTTGTATGCGAAGTGCACAGAACACAGAGGGAGAGGCGTTTGTTTGAGGTGTTCTTGCATGCCATACTTAACCTACAAGAGGGTTGAGCGTTGCATTTTCTCACATGGCACAATGCATCATGGCCAAAGTATAAAACTTTCAGTTGTATTACGGAGCTGTATGTGCCAAAGCCATAATTGGGTTACGAGGCATGCCGTAGTGACGGACTCCGGATCAATTTTGATACCGTGGTGCTATTTAATGTGTCCCTAAATCGAAATGCACGAGCCTTTTTATTTTGCCCCAGTTGAAATGCGGCCACTCTGATCGGGATCAAACCCGCAACCTCGAGCAATGCCACAAAAGTGTTGATTTGACGTGCGACCATTTACGTAATGTCGCCTAGGCTCCACAGTGCACTTTAACATGGCTCTGCTTGTGTACAGCGTGTGTAAGCTGTCCGTCGGATAAATTTGTATGGTGTTTATTTTTCAGAAATGGCAGAAAGATACTGTACCGTACCTTGAACTTAAATATATCCAGTTCGCCCGCAACCGCTGTCGTGTCTATAGAAGTAGCGTTTCCTTGCCTTCTCATGTTACCTTATTCTTATCTACGCCCCCCCCCCCCCGCATGGGAACAGCTAGCGAAGAGTTGCAAGGCTGTTATTCACTTGTTTTGCGACTTCTACCCATTCTCTGCTCGCTCTCCGCCTCCTATCTGCCATTCCATCTAGCTTCCCTCTGGTCTTGCATGTTACCAGAAAAGTATGCACTGCAGTTTCTGCTATGCTTTAGCAGAGGGTCACGGATAATTACAGCTGTCAAGAGGCTAATGTGGCGACGTAGATGGAGATCCAGAGGGTATTGTGCCTATGCAACGTGATGGAAAGGTCCAAAAAAGTTTCTTTTTCGCGTCGACCTTCCTCTCTGCCGTGCTCCTGTCATGCATACACAAGTTCCGAACCACCTCTTGACCACAGTGTGCCAGGTGGCGACGGCGTTATGTATACACACGCTCTGACCCCCCACCCGACGTGGTGTGCCAGGCAGCAGCGGGTGGCAGCGGCAGCAGCAGCAGCAGTGGTGGGAAAGTCGAAGGAAGAGGCAAAGAAAGCTTCGCTTTAAAAAATGGGAGCTAGGCAGGCCATGTAATGAGTATGGCAGATAACTGGTGGACCATTAGAGTTACAAAATGGGTGCCAAGGAAAGCGAAGTGCAGTTGACATTGGCAGAAAATTAGGTGTGGTGATGAAATCAGGAAATTTGCAGGCGCAAGTTGGAATCAGCTAGCGCAAGACAGGGGTAATAGGAGATCACTGCGAGAGGCCTTCGTCCTGCAGTGGACATAAAAATAGGCTGATGATGATGCAGCTGATAGAATGCATCAGTGTTTTCTTACACGCCCCTTCATCACGTAAGAGGAAATCAACGCAATAGTGCATACATTACAAAGCACACCAACAAACAGCGTCACTGCAATTGTCTCATTTGTGCTTCACCTTTTATCACTTTCTTGAATGAGCTTGCAGCATGTTCCTTTGTGTGGAGGGGCTTTTGCTGCACAAAGTGGAGCTAAAGTTCCATCATGCATAAATAAAGGCCAGCACACGGCCTGCTGGACTGCTCAAATACTACTTAAGCCTGGCCTGAAAGAAGTCCGCAGTGCCTAGCCCATGGGCCGAGTTGGGTTTTTGGCTCGGTGTGGGCCTGTGCAGTGCTCTAGTAGGGACACGCTTGTTTTGTTTTTAGACTTTAGCTAGCTGGTCTCGCGCACATTAGGCCAAACCCTGACAGTGTTCGCATGTATCTGCCAGGTTGTGGCTTTCTATGGCTGTACTCTTATTATGTGCCTCAAGTGCACTAGTCAACCATCGCTTGTCGCTCTGTTCAGGTTGTACAAGTGTGTACAATCTAAGGCCAGCATTGCCCCCCACAACAAGAATGAATGCATTGAAAAGAGATGCGGGAGCACACTCATTAAAACCAACCAAAAGTAGACAACACTCATGTCAATGGATGATATTCCCAAGGAGGTGAGACACAGCTATAGCAGCATGGAACAGCAACTGAGAGGGTATGCCACAGCTTGAGGAGAGCAATTTTCTGCCACTTGTAACACTTTTAATGTACAGAGCATATGCAGCATAGTGTAAATGGAATCAGCATTGCAATGCTGTGGAAGTAGTATGGTACAGTAGAATCTCAATAATTCAAACTCGAAGGGGCCTGAAAATTTGTTCGAATTAAAAGAAATTCGAATTAAAGGAAGCTAAATGAATGGAGGACTTGCCTGCTGTGGTGCATGTGCACTGAGCTAACCCACGAGTGGGAAGTTCCAGAAGATTTATCCACACGTACTTACACATAGTTGATGTCCGATTTTTCGGACTCCCTAGGGGCCGCGAAAACGTCCGAAAGAATGAATGCATGCCTTTTACTGCCCCCAAGGGCTCAAATCACCACAGGCATGTCTCAAATAGCCCCAAAGGCCTGCCAGTACACTTATTAGGCATATCGGTGCTCGTATTGTGATAGGAGACAGCGGGTGCACACGTGTATAATTAAAGGAAACATACCATGTCCAGTGACAACTGCTCATTCTAACTTTTGGTATGCTTCACAGCGTAACAGTGCTACATTGGGGCAAAGCTGACTTTCGGGAACCGGTATTAAGCAATGCACTTTGCTTTCCGCGCTCCGAAGCCATTGGAAAGGATTACAAAGGCAGAGTTGATGCCATTGCTAACAGCGGCGAATTGTCGAAGTGAAAAACACAATACCGAAGAACAAGACTCTTGGCAGCGAACGTTGAAGCAGCTAGTCCTTGCATCGCCGCGGTGTGGCTCCGGCGGCCAGCGGATCTGCGTGCGAGAGCGCCTGCTCGAGGTGGCGAGATAATCAAAATAGCGGAGGTGGTGGCTTCGATTAATGCCGTTCCAGACCTGCGGTCATGGCAAAAAGTCCAGAAAATCGGATGGCGAAGGTTGGCGAAAGATGCCGGGGCGCTGGTGCGGTGAAGGCATTTGAATTATCGGGCATGTCCGAAAAATCGGCCATTGACTGCACAGGACACCCGTTACTAACAGAAGCGGTGACGTGGGCCAGCACATTAATTTATGCCACGTTTTTTTCTTCTTCGTGCACAGCGTTGCGGCATCTCTTTTAAGCTCTTCCTCTATGGCGGGGTCAGAGGAATGCTGGTCGGAGGCACCGCTGTGGGATTTGGCGCACTGCTGAGAGCATTGTCGTAGCACAGTACGTTCGAATCAATCAGCGCAAATGCTTGCACGTTCAAATTACCGGGCATTTTTGCCCGTTGGAATACACATAACTTTGGTGGGACCACAGCGTCAGTTCGAATTAAGCGTGTTTGAATCAACGAGATTTGACTGTATATGAAGTCAGAGCAGCTGCGAAGAAGAAATGTGACTAACTGGCAAGTCAAAAGTGATGTAGCGAGCTGTGCCTCTTAATAGCTACAGCACATGACGAGACCTAAAGCATTACACCAAAACAGTAGTGCAGACCAGCAGGAACCTGGGTTCATATTTTGCAACAGTTCTTTCCATATTTTTCTTTTTGTCCATTATTACGCAGATGAAAAGTAAGACATGAACATAACGGGAACTACGATAGAAGCTTACATGACAAACCAGTACATACATTTATAATGTCGCACTACTGTTCCAGAGACAAAACATTCAGGAAAGCAGTGCTTTTCAATAGCAGATAGGATACTTTACTGAGTGTCTTAAGAACAGTATGTAAGAGACCATCTTCTAAACATTATTTTTGGGCACAAAAGGAGACACACAAAGGAAAGACACACACATACACACAAAGCGCCACTTCCAACTCATTTAAAGGCTCACAAGGTGAGAACATAGGGCTCGATTTTTGCACATGTACAACACAAGGCGCAGATGTTGCGACAGTGCTGTTTGTGTTTTCTTTGTATCTCTCCTATCACTTCGAAAAATAATGTTTAGTAGACCCCACAAACTTGCCTAAGAAGGAGTCCTACTGAGGCAGTCTTCACTAGGAAGAACACACAGTGCAGTTAACTATTTGATGGTCAATGCCTTAAATATGTGGCACCACGAACAAATCTCAAATGGTCGATGCCGTATATTTATGGTGCCATCTGTATGTTTGAAAAATGGAATAATTTTTCAACTCTTTGTTGCCAAGCAAGTGCACAGCACCCTGTGTGGATACAAGTAATTTTTTATTTGCTTTGTAGTCTCTTGGTTTTCATACCAAGACTTCTTTACGCTAGCTTTTCAGTGAGCGCGTCCGTGCATGCGGCAGTTATTTTTGGTTTCATCTTGCGGGCTGTTTCTATTCATTGCAAACGTAAAAACTTGTGTTTATCTGGTTTCTAATCTCTCGTAGGGTCACCACTAGATCCTCGCCCGTCTGTTGCTCATAGGAGTGCAATTACATCTGTTCAGAGGTGGGCACTGGTATGGATACAAACAGTGCTGTCATGCCTGTGTTTCTTTTCTCGAGACTTGGGTTGAGATACCCCTTGTCGGCAATGCAATGAAGGATTACTGCCAGTTTCTGACTCGTTTGGGTTTTGTGATTGGCGCACAACCATCTAGTTTTCTTGCGTGCGCTCACATGCACTGTTCGATTACACTGTGAGCATGCGCACTGGTTGCTCGGCTGAAAGTGAGACAAGTGGCGATTTCTGCAATGCAGAATACTACCCAAGTGCTGAATCAGAATATATATATTTCAGTGTATGTACGTTTTTTGTTGTTATAAAAGTATTTATGTTAGCGTATGTATATTCATGAATAGATAATGCATGTTTACCTACAAAAAATATTTTTTGTCCCTTTATGGTCACTCTAAAAACATTGCGGTACATTTTTTTTAGAAATAGGTCAGGCTGCTGATTTTAAATCTGCAATAAAAAAAATTAGATATCAAAAAGTTGCATTTGCAAAAAAAGAAAAAAAAATCGCCTCTCAAAGGGTTAACCAGACTGCACAGAAGAGGGTATGGCATCCCTAATGCTCATACGCTGTAAGTACAGAAAATGGCCACGGGAGTTTAAGGAAAGCTGAAACACTTTTCGAAAAAAATGAGTTTCCTGCGGCATTCTACAGTTTTTAGTCCATTGAACATGAATATCTAGTTTAAAAAGGGCGGAAACAAACGCAAGCAGCTGTTCTTTGCAAGAAAACGCGCACCAGCGCCTCAGGGCATTGCGCGAACGCCGCTCTTGCCCGTGATTGGTCGGGACCGCTGTGACGTCATTCACGGGGATCACCGGTCGGCGCCGCCGTTTCAGAGCGTGTATAGGTGTTCTGTGGTAGCACGCTGTTCTGGTCTGGCTTCACAGGCGAGTTGTAAGCATTATGGAACGTTCTCGCTGTCTCGGACAGCTTGTATTTTCGCCTTACATGTTCGAACCGACAGCCGATACAGAAAACGATGGAGGAAACGACGATGTTGAGTGTGCCAACAGCGAGAATGATGTGTGCACCTTCTCGCGCATTGGAAATATTAGCTGGTATGTATGTTTTTTTATGTAGCTCCACGTTGCAATGACAGGAGAAAAAAAAAAAAAAAAAGCGCTAAAGTGTCACTGGGGAACTTGCTGCTGGAAGAATGCCGAAGCACTAACTTCTCGGGTGCAATTAATTCCGCGATGTCAAGCACCTTGCCGCTGCTTGTCTAAAGTTTGGTGGTTTTTAGCATGTTGACACACGATTGCGAACATAAGTACCGCATTTCAAAGCGCGCACATACAGTGCTGCGAGGTACAGTCATAGAAGTTGCTTATCATACACATCCAGATCAAGATGACCAGGGGGATTATACGTGCAATATTCAGACTATGGTTCGACGACTTTGCGATTGTGGCTCGATCAAGAATCGGTATGCGTGCTGCATGCTAGTGTTAACATACAGATATTAGGCAGTTTTAGCACCGCCGTGTGGTAAACACGGTAACCTTAAGGTAACTGCAACCGTACGTCGAATGTCGCTAGGCAAGCCTAGCAACGCTAGCAACAACGCGTTTCCGCATTGGTCATAAGGCTATCCGGCTGCACTAAAACTGTGTTGCCAGACGTTCACGGCTGAAAATGTTCGCATTTCTCGAGTATATCAATGTGGGCACCGGAACACCGAAATTGGAATACCGATTGCCCGCATTATTGTCAAGCTCCGATGATAATCCCTATTGCGGAAGTGGTACGAGCACAGCACAGTTGATTTCGTCGGCACGAAATTCTCTCTCCTCACCGCACGGACCCACTGCGCTGCAAGCTTGTTGTCCTTCTGGAACATGTGAAACACCACATCGTCTCGCCCACATGTGTTCGCACAGCTGAATGCTGCACAGAACGAGGGCATGTTGGGCACCCTTGGCTGTAGGCACTCACGCAGCACAGAAGGGAACCACAGTTAACGAAAATTGCAAAAGAAAGCAAACGTAAGCGGCGGCAGATCTCTCAAAGCGTCGTTTAGTAAAGCGCAGGACGGAAAGAAACACGCCAGCACATGCCGGCATGCCAGTCCGCCGGCACACTCCCCGGGAATGACGCCACTCTCGCTGGTTCTCTCCTCCAGCTGCCTCCTCACCCGGTACTCCGGGAAGCGACGGGGGCGTGTCCGCGGGGGGGATTTAAAGCAATTTCCACACCTTATATTAAAAAATGAAGAAAGAAATTTCAGAACTGTAAATTAATAGGTCCGTTCTTCCCAATCCCAGCAATTCATGGAATTTGAAAACCGTTTCAGCTTCCCTTTAATGCCAGCAGGCCAGGCAGCATGTTTTGCACCTGCTTGCTATATATGTTTGGCAGTAGAAACTCACTTTTCAGGAAGATCTGGGTATTTGATCCTCAGCTCTTGGTTTTTAAGCACCCTTTTCTCAAAATTGAGTATAAGTTTCTTGAGATTCGTGTCATCAAGAATGTCAACCTGAATTTGAAAAAGAAGAAAGAAGAACATCAGAAGAAAAACGAAAATTAGGAGGGTAAAAAGTTGAACGCCATGCACACAACACATACAAATACACACAATAAGGGTGACAAGTTTTCAGGCTCATGGAAGTGAAATGGGGGTTGTAGCCCACCAAACTTCATAGGGTTAGGCTAAATACATGTACTGGGCAAAGGAGATATTCCCATAAACAACCAAACCTTCGTTTACATTTTCACAGGAATAGCTCATGCATGTATATAGCTAAGTATTAATGATCAAGCATCAAGAATATAAAGATACCCGTCAACCTGCAAACTTTAACATTCTTAAATATCTCATAGACAAACATCAGACAGGAGGCAGGGGAGAGGAATAGAATGCATTTTTAATGTTTTCTTTCAGCAGACACCTTTCGAGGGACACATACGTACTTTAGTAATTATGATTAACCTTTAGGTGCAGCACACTTTGAACAGTCGATACTGACAAGCAACACACTGTTTTCATATCCAAGTGATTTTTTAGTTACTACATTGCTGTTCACAATTTTGCTTGATTCAGGAACTTGCCTGAATAAACTTGCTCCAAGCAGGCACCCATCTGGGGTCCTTTTATGACCATCAGAGGCTTTCCAATGGAAGGATCGGGGATCGACGAGTAAAACTTTTTCATGAACAGAATTTATTTCTCATAAAAAGAATGATTCCGAATTTGTAAAGCTTAAAAAAAAGAAAGGGAGAGTGGCAGGTATATATAGGCTAAGACATCAAAATTAATGCATACATTAAAGCTCGACTGCATCCTTCAACAAATGTGCTCTTCTCTACTTTTCTTTCATCCATAGTCATCTAATGTTTGGAATAATTGTCTGAGGAAACATATCTTTGTTACACTTCATCTGTTCAGCGCATTCAGAACACTGCTACCTGCATTATTACATACAATCTACGTCGCTCTAGTGCTCTTAACTTGCACCATCAATATTGCATTTTATCCATGCGCAACTCGTTTTTACTTGTTTATTCTATAGAGGGGCCCTGAACCACTTGTTATCGAAGAGGAGAAATGCATTAGAAGTTAAAATAGGCTATTTAAGAAATACTTTTTTGCAAGAAGTACTTCAATGAGATCAGAAGAAGCGGGGTTATAGGTAATCAAACATGGGCTTAGCGCTGCTTTCGCTCCTTCTTCAATTCCTTGCACTGTGAAGGCTACAGCAGAGTGGGGCGTGCGCACAACGTCTTCTAAATGTCACCATGGCGAGCAGTTCAAATTTAATTTTGCATGATAACATAGACGCCACTACTTCCTGATTTTGGTGCCTACTGTGTGTTAAATGTAAGCTAAACGCGGTTGTTCTCATCGAGCTGCAGTGCACTTAGCCAGTGGATTCGTGGTGGTACCCAGCGGCGGCTGTGGTATCTATGCTACATAGCAGACCGCAGCTACGAATAACAGCCGCGTATGGGAATCCGCTTTAATACGAAATAATGTGTCCAGAAGAGATGGAGGAGCAGGCTTCTGTTAAAAAGAGAGTATTTGAGAGAAAGGCGACTTGAGCTTGTGAGCTCCGTGCACTGCATACAACAGCGAAACTTGGCTGAGATGTTCACAGCAGCGTATGCTACCCGCGAAATATGTTAATTAACCAAGCCCGAGGGGAGGTTCAGGGCCTCTTTAAGGTTAATAACAATGAATCGCCATATGAATTGAGTGATAAGGATTTATTGCACAATACTTTCAGCCCTCGTTTTGCATCCAAGATAAATTTATTATTGCCAAGCGTGCATAATAATTACGCTTCAAAAGCTCTGCCACTTACAGCTACATCCTTTTGGAGTTATCTACCACTGCATATAAAGTAACTCACTGGATATAAAATATCACTATTGTCATTTAAAAGAGCTCTCAAAGCCTTTTTTTCTAATACATGCTCTCAATCTGTGTAACAATCGTTCTGGTTTTGTTTTTCCCGCCTATTTTATACGTATGTATTTTGAACAGATGTATTTGTATCTTAAATCTTTAGAAGTGCTTCACCTTGTAAATCTTTTGCACAGTATTGCTGCCTTCTTCATGTAAGTTTGCAATTGTAAACTTGATTGCAAGTCCTGTTGCAGTTCTTGGATTACGGGACCTTAGTCTTTAATGCCATATGGCCCCTGAGGTATTTGAAATAAATAAATAAACAAATAAATATTTTTGTCTATATTACACTCAGGTCACATGGGCAATTGCGATCTCGAATGATCCCGATCGATCTCAATCATGATCGAAAGTGCCCATGTGACACTGGCATATTATAAAAAAATAAAAACAAACTTCAGCACAACCGAACCAGACACACACACTCACAATTATGCCCCTTCATGGCTGTCGCAATGTTTTGTTGAGGAAAATTTTTCTAAAAATGTTCAAAAATCAACACTTATGCTAGTGACACTCGTTGTAAATGTTCGAATTATGGCCAGAGGCTCTCGCGCATTGCTCATACAGAGGGAATTGCCACATTCTTTGCCTAGGCTGAAAGTGATGGTTACTTCACTGATAGTTCATGAGTATGCACTATGCCACGAATGGCATTTAAGTTTTAATGCCACTAAGCATGTCCATGTGGCACCCCGCGAATGGCATTAAAATTTAGGGCATTAGCAATTAACGACATTTTCTGTGCCCGTGTGGCATGGGTATAACTTTGCCCACTACTCCACAGCAATGCAGAGAGGGCTGTCACCCACACAGAGTTGCGAGAAGACTTTCTGCACATGCACTTAAATGCGGAGACGCCAGGTGGATACTGATGATGGCCAATGTTACCAAATATATCAAACTATTGCAACAATCATTGCCGCACAAAAAAGATACTGTGGCACTGAGTATTCGCTCCATCATAATACCATTAACGTGAATCGACGCTACATACACGTGAGGACTACGTGAGCTACAGACAACCAAAAACATGTTCAAATCTTGGCGACATTTCTGAGACAAGTTTGGCGGCACTACGCTAGTCAGACAAAGCGTTAGCACGCACTGATTTCCTTCTTCAGTAGTGATGTTCGGTTTGTCAGTGCGAACTAGAGCACACGACAACTTGGGTACAAAGAAATTTGATCTTGCACAGCTGCTAATATTTCCCACTTCAGACAGCCCACAATTTGCACGACCACAGTTTATGAGAATGGAAGAAATATGCAGAGCATACGCTGGCATCAGGCTCTGGGGCATCCGTGGGTTCTAGCATGATCCTAGACGCGGGCTCTGGGTCATCCCGCACAGGAGCTGCGATGAGAGCATAAAGAATTGCGTAATGAAAACAAATAACTGTCGCTTCAAAGGTTCCCTCGCTTTCTTACCAAAACGGGAAACTCTCATCGTTCCACCCGCATTGGCGCTGTGCTGCAGGCGCTTTCTCGGTCGTGTGTCCGCAGTTTCCTCATCATCTTCCAAGCCCCGCTTTGGCTCCTTGGCAGGCTTGTATTAAAAGATAAAAATGTGCAAAGGTCTTCGTGATGGCTACTTCAAAAACACATCAACAAATTAAAACACAAGATCCTCAGCTTACCTTGTAATTTAAAAGCTCCCCGACGTCCATTTCCAAATACTCATAGATGATTGCGCCGAAAACCAGAAACAGAGCAATGTTTTTATACTAAAATATTTTTAGTATTACGCAGAAAACGTTTAAGTACATTGCTGTCTGCAAAAAATAAGTAAAATATTTTGAAAAACAAACTTTTTTTTAAAATCTGGAGTTTCAGGTTTTATGAGCATTGTAATCAATGGCTGTCTTCTGGTTGTTGTGTTCGGGTGTCGGGCTCTGAGCAATGTTAGTAGTTTTCTCTTATTTTATGCGCGATGCTCGTTGTGCATTCAGTTTTGCTTGATCTGTGGTAAGACACTGAGTGTTGAGTTTGTTTTGTTGAATGTGCTCAGTTCGTAGTTTTTGTGAACCTAGTGCGACCGGCTCGTTCAACTTGCCATCATGTTAGGCCTAGGCGCGGTGAAGTGCGCCCGCAAGTGCGAGGTGCGTTTTCCGCAAGAAACCAAACGTGGGCTTGCCTTGCGAACTTGCCGTTAAGGGAAGCGAAAGCGCACTGTAATTCTCACATGCTTGACACGCGGTAAGTGTGAATATTGTACTAAAAATACGCAGGAGTAAAGCGTGCTTGTTACACTGCGCATCCGTTTATGCAGTGGAATTGTGGAATCAAGTGAGATTCTTTTGTCTAAGTTTTGTGCATTGTTTCGCATGTTTGCTCGTGCCCGCCCCTGCGAGAACACAAAACTTGCTGGTGACGGAACAGAGCTTGCCTGCAGTGTTGATGCATCCGTGATTTACCTCGTGTTCGCAGTTGAACCGTTGGTGATGCTTGCGAGTAACAGGTTGTCGGAAAGCTCAAGCACCTAATAATGTTCATGTATATTCCCGCGACCGCTCAGTTGCCTTTCGCTGTCCCTGAAACCCTTGCGTGAATGAAGCAGCTAGCGAGCGATTTCGCTTGAGAGGTTGCGTGTGCAATTTTGGTAGTAAAGGCCCCGTTAAATTTCGTCGTTCTACTGAACCAATCCCACCGTTTGTGTTGTTCATTTTTAACTGCCATTTTAAAATTAAATATATGTATTTGCGCGTTCCTGTGTGTTTGAATCCAGGATCAGTTTTTGTTATTAGGATTGCGTTTGAAGCCAACTCGCCCTGTGATGTCGGTACTGTTGTTTAAATTTTGTTTGTTTGGTAATTATATGGTGAACTAATGCTATAAACTAAAGATGTTGTCGAAGCGCAAAATTTTATTTTGTAAATTTTCATGGGCATGTCACAGGGCAAGGGAGCGAAAGCTTCTGTCGGGAATTGGGCAGATGTGCAGCCACTTGCATACATTTGTCTAGGCGCGTGAAAAGTTATCCTACATAGGTGTTAGACAACGAAACAAAAATTAGCAAGAAAATAAGAACTGGAGTTTAAGGTACACAACAGCTGATCTGACAAAACAATAGACCACACGCGGGCATGCTCTTGACTGGTTTCGAGGTGAGAACGCTAACTGTAGTGGCAATAGCAAGTTATGCTATGAAAATTATTTCGTCATGCTCAACGTTTCAAGGCAGTGCAATTGAAGCGGAAATTTATGCGTTATACGTCCTGCGCAACTCCATGCCTTTGACGGCAGGTGCCACTGATCGTTACCAAGTACGAAACAATTGCGAATGGTCCGGCAACAATGTGGGTCTATTCCTACTCGAAAGGCACCGCGCACGAGGCCCCGGAGAGCGGGAGGCGGCCGAGGCTAGCGGAATCACGTGAAGCTCCTTCCTTAATTTTTTTTCCCTTCCCCATATTCACAATGGTGGAGTGAACCAACACCACCTAGACAAGAGTTCTCTAGAGGGTGTTGAGGATGGATGGATGGTGGCTATACCCTTTGTAACGGGCGGCGGCTGGCGCCACATCGCAACCCGATGTGCACAGGGTTTCTGGCAATATGCAAAAAGTCTACACTTTCCATTTCCTTAAGCAAAGATGTTTCCTTGTACGAGCTGCATTTGGCATACATTAATAGCTCCCCGATTCCTTAGTGTAAGTTTATCTATGCATATATTTATCGTAAAGCTATTTTCCATACATAGGTTGTTTCATTGAATTCAATAGGCTACAATTTCTGAATGAATGCCTATCTACCTTTACTTTAACTTGTATTCAAAATTTTGTAAAAGAAAGATACCTGCTTGAAAATTACAAACCTTAATTGCTGTTTCTTTATAGACCAGTATTTCCAGAAGGAAGTTGAATTTAACATTTGCTTTGATCTCGTACTGGCTCTGTGGTTGAGGTTATGTGCTTGCTGTTTGGCCACTGCTTTCTGATAGAAACAATGCAAGAAGATTTTTCTTAGGTTTAGGTGGTACGGTAAAGTTCGAGTGCCTCTCCTCCTGCATCTCTCATGGTCTAGCTGTTGCCCTTGGAGGTAAGGTCCACTCTGTTAATGAGCATTGTTGTGAGTGGGTTATTCAACTTACTGTAACTCATGGGCAGCCATATGAGAAAATCGCTTGCTTTAGAACACACTTTTCAGAAAGTAAGTTGGCGAGGGTGCTTTATTTGTCCCCGGGGCATAACCTCAGTAGAAATGATTCAGAGATAAAATGCAGTGTAGTCGAAAACTACACAATGAGTGTTTTAAAGGAAATGACTCCTTCCGTGTGTCTTGATTAGTTTCCTTCACAGCCCTAACTTGTTCCATTGCATTTCAGATTTTGGGTTTACTTCATGCTCGGCTCAAGCTGTAGTAATCAGTTGTGTTAGCCAGGTTTAATGTCACCCTTTAAGAACGAAACCTCTGTAAAGCCATTTCAGTGAATATTTTGGGGGATGGTTTTCAAGTGTTGGGAAAGTTTCATGTGTGCTGTGTATGAAATATAACTGTGCTACTGAAGTGGTGCTTAGGAAGGGGGAGTGCATTGAAAGTGCAGGCCTGCAAAGCAGAGCTTATAGCTGCTGCATATAACTCACTAAAAGTACTCATTTAACTTCATAGTTATGGTGTGATTGAGATTGGCACTCTGTGGCAGGAACGCATTAAGTGATTTAAACCTGCTTAGCACAAAGTTCTGTTTGGGTAAGGGGCAGTTCTACACTTGTGCTTTGTTCAAGTGCTGTGGTCAGTGCAGTACCTATGCTTTTCAGTCATTGCTCTGTTGGTGGCTGCTGAAGCGCTTCACAACTATAAGAAACATGCAGTGTGATTGCATAGGATCATTTAAAGGCCAACTGCAGCGAAATTTTCAACCGCTTAAAAAGCCCAATTTCAGATAATTTAGACATGCAGTAGCCTCTGTGCAAAATGTTACGCTTAAAATACAGGTCAATCCATCAAAAAGAGGTCGCAAAAGTCGGTGTTTTTCATACCGAAACCGAAAACAATACAAAAAACTCCGCCGTTATCGCCCGGGGGGAAGTGACGTACGCCGTAATCGCCCAGGGGAAATGACGTACAGTGAAGAATGTGAAGAACCAGCGCCCGTGCAGTCTGGGTTCTATTCTGGACATTCCGACATTTTCTTCGATGCGTGACGTAGACGCGACGCGTACAAAATAGCGCTGATGGGGCCCCGTTTTGCTTTCGTAACGTGACGCAAACTTGACGTTTTGCCTAAGAAACTGAAATGAAGACACTGAACCTAAGGGTCTCAGTAAAGCAAAACAGTTTTCCTCCGCAGTAAAAAAAGCAGCTAGCTCAAAGCGCATGATGATTCCGCCGAAAGCGCTTCTCGCTTCCGTCGTCTGCTTCATTAGCTGGGATGCGTGTCCCCGGGAAGCGTATTTACAATTAATTGAAACAACGTGTTACTATTTCGCATTATTGACGGCGCCTCCAGGACACCAAAGCGGCAACTGGGACATCAAAGCTGGAACCCGGACTGGTCCGTGGGTTGGGGCTCGCCGAGGCCTGCGCGTGCCAGGGGTGTATAAGATCGGCCGTCCGCTCTCGCGGACAGCCATTTTTTTTATGCGAACACCCCCTGCCACGCTTCGGCCTCCGCGGCCCCAACCCACTAGCCGCCCTGCTTCCAGCTTTGATCCCCCCGCTACCCCTTGGGTGCCCTGGAGATCCTGCGCCGCCTGCATTATAACCTCAGGTGCTCTCCTGAGGCCTCCGGTTACATGTGCCCTGCTGGAGCAGTGCTTGTAAAAAACGCAATCTATCGTCGTGACGAAAAAAGCGACCCGCGACTATACAACGCCAGTCAGAACCTTGCACCTTCAGACACAGCGACCACCAAATGGGGCGTCCGTGCCCACTGGGGCGGCACCTCACCGCGCGGGCAGCCAGCGGCGGAGCGTAAACAAACTCACCGCACTCCGCAATGCCACGAGGCGTTCATTTGAGGGATCGCCAGTCGTTTGTGCGAAGGCGCAAGTAAGAGCGGGCGCGAGAGAGAAACTCTGGGGGCTTTTGCTCCTTGAATATATGACTCTGCCTAGGCACTACGGAGGAGGTTTTCTAGCGCGTGTTGTAGGTGTTTGTCCCTAGGCGTGCCGGCATTGCGTAGCGGGGTCGACTTTGTTTACGCTCAGCTGCTTGCTGCCCGTGCGGGCAGATAGATTGGATTTTTTACTCTTAGACAGGTACACCCTTTGGGGTGTATATCTGGCACAATAATCGTCATCTGCCTTGCTTGCGTTTCATTTCCTGAAAACGCCGCGCCCGCTACTTTCCTGTCGGGAATGCTATGTCATGCTGATAACACGCCTGCCATTCGTTACTGGGAAGTTACCGTTACCGGGCTCGCCGCGTTAAAGAAAGGAAATGCGGACAAGACAGATGACGATTATTGTGTGGCAAAAGGGTGTAATTTTGCTTGAGTGTACAAGCACTGCTCCAGGAGGGCACATGTAACAGGCAAACGGAGGAGGCCCCAGGAGAGCACCTGAGGTTATAATAAAGCAGGCGGCGCAGGATCTCCAGGGCACCCAAGGTGTAGCGGGGGGATCAAAGCTGGAAGCACGGCCGCCGAGGCCTGCGCATGCCAGAGGTGTATAAGATCGGCTGTCGCGGACAGCTAATTTTTTTATGCGAACACCCCCTGGCACGCTTCGGCCTTCGCGGCCCCAACCCACGGACCAGTTCGGGTTCTAGCTTTGTTGTCTCCGTTGCCGCTTTGGTCTCCTGGAGGCGCCGCCAATAATGCGAAATAATGACACGGTGTTGCAATTAGTAAAAAAAAACACGATTGAATAAATTTAATTACGTCCAGCAGCCAACTTGTGACGCTAAAGCCAGCACTACCGCGCCCCGCGACATTTTTCAATATATGCGGCCCAGGCTCTACTACGGTCGCTACGCTCCCACAGAAACATCTGTGATGTTATTTACAAGGTACATCGTAAGGCGCGAGAAAGGTATGATCCGCCACGACTGACTTAGCACGAGCGCCGCAGGTGCGAGACAGTCTGTCCGACACAGCGGTCGCCAAATCGTGCGTCAGTGCGCGCTGCTTCACCTATTTTACAGCGCCAACAGCCAGCGTCCGAGCGTAAACAAACTCGACCCCACTACGCAATGCCGGCATGTCTAGGGAACAAACGCATGCAACACGCGCTAAGAAACCGCTTCCGTAGTGCCTAGGCAGTCGCATATTCAAGGAGCGAAGGCCCCCACATTTTCTCTCTCGCACCCGCTCTTAAGCCCCCAACCAGACGTACGCGTTAGAACGCGTCCGAACGCCCTGCGCTCGACGTCGCGTCGCGCCCGGCGGAGGAAGAGGGCGCGCACCCAAACGATGCAGGAGTCGCCGCGCGCTCGTCGCGGCGATTCAAGGCAGCCCAGCCCACGCTTAACGGTCACGTTAAGCAGTGTGCTAAAGATGGAAATAGCACGCAATAAGTTTTAACTTAAAATTTGTTTTTATATTTAAAAAAAATGATGTTGCAGGACTCCTAGTGGTCCAGCCAGCTCAACTGTCAGTGTTGTGAACTCGGTGAAACCTGCAGCAGCGTCGGCATAGCATCACTCGCGTGGTCTGTGCCTTACGCGTTCCGCACGTTGTGTCAGGGCCCGAACTTCGGCGATGAATATGTCGTTAATAATGCACCAGTTGCGGCAGAAGACTTCAGCGGCTGCCATAAAAAAATACCAAAACCCGTGCGGAATTCCGATCACAACGCACGCAGCTTGCCCGGGCTTGCCTGCACGCCGCGCGAAGAATCGTTCCGGACACGTTGAATTCGCCGTCGTCACGTGAGGCTCGTCGGGCGGGTGACGCGAGCGGCAGCTCCCGGCGCGGGCGCAAGAAACCTAGCAGTGCGAGGTCTCCACGCCGCCCCGCGTCAACATGCGATGCAGCCTCCGCGCCTGACGCCGTACGCGTTCAGACGCGGCGCTGCGCGTGCGGCCGCGTACCAGCGCGTACGTCTGGTTGGGGCTACACTCTTAAGCAAAATTACACCCTTTTGCCACACAATAATCGTCATCTGTCTTGTCTGCATTTCATTTAACGCGGTGATCCCGGTACTTTCCAGTAACGAACGGCATGCGCGTTATCAGCATGACATAGCATTCCCGACAGGAAAGTAGCGGGTGCGGCGTTTTCAAGAAAGGAAACGCAACCAAGGCAGATGATTATTGTTGTGTGGCAGAGATACACTCCAAAGGGTGTAACTTTGCCTAAGAGTGTATCAGCCGAGACCACACGTACGCTTGCGGACGCGCCTCGCGAGTAATGCCGGTTTGCATCCACAAATACGCGCGACAGCGCGCGCTCACTGGCTCACTCACAGACGCCTTGGCAGGCGCCACTTCGGACTTTGTTATCGACAGTGTTTCAGAATGCTTCGATATGTATAAACGTAATTGTTACATTTTTATAGCTAAAAAGGAATGAACCACTTTCTTCCATGATATAAATCTGCTTCATTGAGGTTTGAACGTTCCGCGCCGTAGCTGCGTAGCCAGGCGCGCCGACGCGAGGCAAACCACGCGGGAAGAGAGCTCTTCCCCTAGATCACGCCGCGTTTCGACGCGTACGAGCCATGCCGCACCGTCAGCGCATGCGTGGGCGCGTGAACGCGAGCTTACGTGTGGTCTGGGCTATACTCTCGCCTGCGCAGAAACTTCGAGAGACGCCACGCCCCGCTATACCTACTAGAAATTGTCAATACGCCCCCGGGAAACGGGAATGAGTCATCGGATGTTGGCGCCAACGCGCTTTTCTACCTTGAGACAACATACGCGACCTACCGGTGGTGATGAGCGCACGTTCTAGGCCACGTTATCGCTATCTTGCGAAACCTAAGTGACTCAGCCCGACTCGGCTGACTGAGAAACGGCCGGAATCGCCTCTAGCGTTGCGCGCGCCAGAGGTATCCGCTTGCGCGACGCAAGCGCCGGCGCTGAAATCTCGTGTTCATTAACAAAATTTGTTGATGGGCTAGTGGTTCATGCTTAAAGCGCTTGTCCCGTGCTTCTGTGTCTATATTCTGTCCCGTATTAGAATTGCGCCTACCAGTACTCAGTTGTTAAGCATCTCCTGTTCACTTCGTTGCTTACTCGCACCGCGTGAGATTTCAAGACGCCGCCTAACGTACATTCCTTTTTATAAGTTAAAAAGACGCCGTTGTCATAACTTATGATTGTACGAAAAGGCATTAATATTGATTACAATACGAACGCAACAGTGAAAAGTGGACAACGTTGCAGAAAGTTTGCTATGTTCAACAGTATTATTTCATATAAACGCGTTCTTTTAAAAAATGATGGCTCAAAACACAAATGCCAGCACCACCTGAGGCGATGCAAATACTATGAGCATGCGTTATGAACTTAAGATTTTCATGGTGCCAAACGATGGGGAAAATGTGGCGATACGCACTCTCGGCCGCCATTGCATATGGCTGTTCATTAGTATAATTCGCGTGGCTCGTCGCACCACAAATTATGGCGGAAAATCTCTGCAATGGCGGCCCAGCGTAACGTCACGCAACGTCAAATTGACGTTTACGAAACGGTCCGTCATGTGACGCTCCACACAGCATATTCCTTCAGCCAATCAGCAAGCTGGCAGGGAGGCTATCTTGGATCGCCACCACACATTTGCGAAATTGCAGATGCATTGCAGTGGCTTCTGTACGCTACCGATCACTTTCTTTTTGAAGCGCTAACGTCGATATACAGCTGCCAATGGCCAGAAAAATGTATTATTCAATAAAATTTGCAGCTCCACGTCATGTTTCGTCATCTTGATGAAAACACAAAATTGCATTTTGCAAAATCCGTTTCCCAGCGCAAATTTCAAGGCACGGGAGCTCTCAACAGCCAGTCAGAGAGTCAACATGGCGGATAATGGCGACCGTTCAGCCGCCATGCGTGTCGAGAATAGAGCTTCTGAGGCCGAATCTTACAATGGTTCGGATGGGGAACGGTTCACTTGGCCTCATCTGATTGGTCAAAATTTTACTTGCGCCAGAGGCCGTCAGAGACAGTGGGGCGGCACCGCAAATTATGTCACCTCACGCATCTGTCAATCATTTCCAAAGCGAACCCGTCTGGCAGAGAGCGGAACCGGCGAAGGGGAAGTCCGCTTTGGGTTCCGTTGCTGTGGCTTGCGACTCTGGCCGCGCGCGCCGGTTGCGCGACCCCAGAGACGCGGGCGTCGCGCGCGCGTTGGTTGCTTTGGAGGCTATTACTTTGTTGTCTGCTTGGCATTGCTCTTTCGGTGTCGACCACGGCTGGAAATGCGATACGCGTTCGAAGAAATGCCGGATAATGAGTTGCACCGCCCTTGCCGGCTTTCTAAGTAGATTTTTTGCAGGCTACGTTATCAGCTGGAGGAGACTCGGTTGCAAGCGTACCAGCGGTCATTCCACACAGGTGAAGAAATTGCGTGCTGCGGTTCATCGCCACCGTCCTGCACCTCCCAAAGGTCGGTCGGAAGCGAAGCATTCATCGGAATGGCCTCGATCTCTGCTGCCGATACTGTCCACGAAGTTGCTCTCGCAATTACTGTGTTGGCCGGTAGAAGGGCTGGGTCAACTTTCCCGTGACCGCTGCTTCAAAGCCAGTTCCAAGGAAATATTTGCATGGTGAGATCGAATCCCCAGTGCTATCGTCAGCGTGAATAGCGCGCAGATCTCCATTCAGCAATTCAGAAGCGTTTAACCTGGGCTGGTCCAGCGCTTCCTTCGTTTGGCTGATAAAACTATAGTCAGGGCAGGAAGATATTGTGGGGATCTCTTATTTGGCTGCCCTTTTTTTCTCTGGTTCGGGAGTGCCGCACTTCGTTCCTCAATTTCACGGCACAGCGCGCACCGTCAGCACCATGCTCTTTGATTTTACTTCACGTAGGCAATGCAGTGCCCGCATATCGTAATGTTCATTTCAAGTTCTATTGCTTCCATCACGCGACGCGCCGTGGGGCAGATCGCAGGGACAGCGGCAGCGCAGCGGCGAGCGAGTCATGTCCGAGCCGATGACGAAGTGCGAGAAAAAAAAGAGGAAAATTTATATAGTCGGCTAGTAAAGGTTGTCCTAAGTACCAGGTCGCGGTTTTGTCGGCTCGCTACTTAGGAAGTGCTGACAGTGCATTCCTGTTGCGTGCATCGTGCAAGCCCCTGGTAGCAGACGACACAGCGTTGCGCTCTGCCAACTCATTTACGTTTGCGATGCCACCTGTCGCCTGAGAATGAAAAAGAATGACATTAATAAATTCTACATTGCATAAACGCCAGGCACCGCACGTTTATACTTCAGAACTTGGCGTATAATATTTAATTTATATTTTACATTTATTTAGCGAGCAGAAATATTCTGCAATTCCTCGACTAGCGCGTCATATAATGACGTACACTTCAGAGGTAGCACCATCTAGTGTATTGGTCGCGTTCTCCCCTTCCACTTCTGGCTTGGGAGTGGCACATTTAGTGACGTAAGCGGCGAAGTGAATGGTTCGTTTTCCGAACCGTTATAAAATTATGTTGAATTCCAATGGCGGAGTCAGAGCAGCCGATAGACTCCGCGAGCGAGCACTCGACTCTGACGTAGAGCAATCCCTCCAAATCCGCGAGTGGAACACAACCTGCGCCGCCGAAGCAAGGCGGAAGCGGAAATTCTATCCCCGAGTTACCCAGGATACCTTGCGTGTTGTCATATCCTTCCGCTGTTTGATCCCAGCACCGCCGCACCGGTCACTTGTCTCTTTGGCGCCGTTCACCTGTTGTTTTTTTAAAAGTGCGGCATGGATATCTCGCCAAGCGTGCAGCAGCTTTTGCTTCCTCGCGAGACGTGACCGGTGGCGCCTCCCAGCAGACAAACGTGGTAAAGGAAATACGTCACGCAGAGTTCCGGTCCACTCCGCCGGTTTTGGCGGAGCATCTTTTTCTGCTCCACGGAGTGACTCCCGATCTGAATCCCCTCCGACTCTCTCATTGGAACACCGTACTCCCGCCCTCGCTCTGTCATTGGAACAAACTTGCTCCGACTCCGCCATTGGAATTCAACATAAAACGCGAAAATCGCCCGCCGCTCCGCTGTGGCTTAGCGGGGCGACTCGGAGCGGAGCGTACCGTAAAGAGGCTCAACTAAAACACTATTCAGCGCTTGCTTTCCGTCGGGCGCGATCGGAGATCTTCGTTACGATCTTCGATACGCGTTCTGCTCGGATGCTGCAACGTCACAAAGTGACAGTATCCAAATTTGTGAGAACGGGGCGGAGAGCAGCGTTTGTCTTCTGCTTGCAGAAACACTACAAAACGAAAGGTTTCTCGTCTTCCAAGTAATGAAATCTCAAGCTTCTTCTCAAGCATAAACACGTTTTCAAATAGTAACACGTGTGAGTACAAGTCAACAACATTCTAGTGGCTCGCTGGCACCCGATGATGGGGTCGAGTTCACCGCACAACCAACGCACTATTTGTTTCGCGAAACGAAAGTGACGCTGGAATTCGCCTTCTGCCATTTCTTCAAACGCGTTTCGCACCTCCATTGCACCCGTTCCTCCTCAAGCAACGCCAATGCAGCAACCGAAGTACCCATCATAAGAGCCATTTTCTTGAATTAAACTGTGGATTGGATCCGAACGTGCCATTCCGCGACCGAAACCGCCGTTTGGATCCAATCCACCACACGCGCCATACGAAGCCGGTCTCGTACGAGCGTCTGATCGCTCCAAACTTCCCAACTCCCGTCGCGTTCGGCGCCTCGCAGACGACGTGCTCGGTTGCAAGATGATTGACAGGAGCGTGTAGTCATTTTGACGTCACCAAAAACGTGGCCGCGCCCTGCGGCTGGCGGCGTCGGCGCGGAGTAGGCCAATTGTGCGCGCCGAACAACGATCTCCGATCGCTCCCTTGTATTCCGTTCCGGTTATCAGTGAACAGGTCACGCACGTCTGCTAGCTACAGGGTTAGTATACTTTGTTAGCTGCTTCACGCGCTGTGACAACGCTGTTGCGCGCCCGCGATTTTTTTTTTTTTATGTCATGTATTCCCAGAGTCCAGCCTGTTTTTTTTTCTATCTGGATGTCTACGTTGCACAGCAGGGCCTCGATGCGTTCTGCCTCCGCTCGAAGAAGAGCGCATTGGGGTGGCCAAGCTAAAGGTGCGGTATAGTCTGGCACGCGGAGGAGGAGGAGGAGGAAAAAAAATGTATTTTGACAAGGAATTTGGGACCTCCCAGGCCCCCTGGGTCCCCGCACTACCCCACTGCACTCAAGTGTTCATGTTCAACATATCCATGATGCTGGCAGCTCGGCTGGCGGCGATCTTCTGCCTTGCTTGGTCCATGGAGCGTAGTGAGAGGTTCGGAGTGTTACCTGCCCTCCGGGGGGAAGAGAAGCCGGGCAAGCCAGGGGTATATGGGTGAGGTTTACTTTCGGCGCATTGCACAGAGGGCAAGAAGGTGGGATGGGTCAGTAGTGGGATAGGAAGGATGGAGTAGGTAGCGTGCGCGTTTGCAGACGGCGCCATAAGTGTTGCTCCCAGGTAGTGAGGGAAGAGTGAGGGGGGTGGGTATATTTGCCTCTCGGCACGAGCATTCACAATGAAGTCAGCAAAGGTACACGCACTCTCCCTCGAGAAACCCCCCATGAGGTCCGCCTTTGCCCGGTTTCTCAACCCTTGGGCTAAAGAATCGGTGGCCTCATTGCCGGCGTTTCCCGAGCGCGTGGGCACCCAGTTGAGCTCAGCGCTGCGGGAGAAGGGAGGGCTCTGGGTCAGTGTGTGAAAGGTGGCAGGGTGAACTCTGCCCCTAGCATAATTCAGCAGTGCAGTTTTACAGTCACTCAGGATGTAGGTAGCACTGGAGCTGCCGAGCGCTAGCACTATAGCACTCTTCCGCTTCCTCTGGGTCTGTTCCTGAGGGTAGTTCCTGTATTAAGGAAGGGGTGTTCGGTGTGTAAGCAACCACTGTGGCCCCGTGCTGATCACGTGCAGCATCTGCCCTTATTGCATTCTGTTCATTGCCGTATGTTTTTGAAGGGCTGCTGCTCTGGCTTTTCGTCACTCACGGTTTTGGTTGGGGGCGCATGTTACGGGGGAGCGGTCGAATGCGTAGCGTTTGACGAATTGCCATGGGAAGGGCTTTTAGGGAGTCATGATCAGCAGGAAGGCTAATTTGAAGTTTAGAAAGTATATGTCTTCCAGTAGGGGTGCTGGCTAATCGGAGGTATTGTGCCTGTAGGTTGTGCTTCGGTTCTTGTATGGTGTTATGCACACCTAACTCCACCAGGCGTTCGTTACTAGTGTTTTTGGGCAGACGGAGCGCTGCCTTGGTAGCTTGCCCGATTGTAGAAATTATTGTTTGGGTTTCGGTTACATTTAGGTTGAGGTAGGGGGTAGAATACAGTACTCTACTCATGGTAAACGCTTGTACCACTTGCAGAGTATCTGATTCACGCAGGCTGTGAGCTTTATTTGTTACTCTGCATATTAGCTGCGTGGTGGCTGCTAGTGTGCCCTTTAAGCGTTTGATTGTTTCAGTATTTCTGCCATCTTGTTGCAGGTAGAGGCCCAGGATTCGAATGGTGTGGACCTGTGGAGCTCCCTGTTGTGCATGTAGATTCTGACAGGAGTATGATACAGTTTACCAAGAAAAGTTCAGATTTTCCCGGTGAGCAGGTGACGCTTACCATGGTGACCTCGTCCTGTATTACCATTGTGGCTGTTTGCATTGTTTCTTCGATTTGGGCATCTGATCCATATGTGGTCTACAGGGTGATATCATCTGCATACAGAGTATGGTCGAGATGCGGAATTTGCTGTAGCTTCCGTGCGAGCGTAATAAGTACTGTTTTGAAAAGGAAAGGGGACAGCACGGAGCCTTGCGGTGTGCCTACGTTTGCTAGTGTGTAGCGGCACGTGTGAAGGTTGTCTACGCACATGCTGGCCGTTCGGTTTTGCAGGAAAGTCCTTATGTAATTGTATGCTCGTTGGCTAACGCCTAGGTATAACATAGCTTTTAGGATGGCCTCGCGGGTGACGTTGTCGAAGGCCTTCTTGAGGTTAATCGCCAGTACTGCTTTGGTGTGCATAGGCATGAGGGGGCCCATTATAGCTGTTGTGAATTGAAGAATGGCATCATGCATGGATAGGCCAGATCGGAATCCAATCATTGAGTGTGGGTATTGACTGGTGTCTTCCATGCGGCCGTGCAGTCTAGCTAGGATGACTTGCTCAAAGAGTTTGCCTAAGCTAGAGGTAAGGGAGATTAGGCGCATATTTTCTGGTGTAACTGGTTTGTGAGGTTTGGGTATTAGAATAGCCCTTCCATGCATCCACTCCTCTGGCAGTGTGCCGCTCTGCCAATGCTTGTTGAAGATACTGGCAAGTTCTCGCAGGGCATGGTCATCGAGGTTTCTAGAGCGGCGTTTGTTACGCTATCTTTGCCTGGCGTAGTGTTGAGGAGTCTATGAAGTGCTGCTAGGACTTCTTGTATAGTCATGCCCCTGTCCAATTCAGTATTTGATGGGCCGGCGAACTTCGGTAAGGAATTCTAAGGCCTTGGCAAGGTGTGTAGGCTCCCAAGTGTCTGTAGTAGCGCCTGCGTGTCGTATTTATGGTTGTTAGTCAAGCGACACTATTTCTAGTATGTTGTTGACTTTTCATGGGATCAATTAGATGCTTTAAAAGATACCATGCACGAGCAGCACTGAGATTGCCTCTGAGACCTTTGCATATCTGCTGCCAATTCTGCCTACAAAGTTGTTGGCTATGATCCTGAATTTGCTTTGCAAGCTCAGATATCTTGTTTTGCAGCTTCTTATTGCATTTTTGCTGAACGTATCATTTCATGAGACTTTCATGTGCTTCTATCATACGAGCCAATTTTGAGTCCATAACTGGGACTTGTTCTGGGCTATATACCTTGTTACATGCCGCTTGGTCCTCAAGGACCTGTGCTGTCCAGGTTCGTGCATCCACCGGCCCAGTTTCTTGGTTTGTTCCCCGTTGTTTTCTCAATTTATCCCAGTTGATTAGCTTATGCTTTATTCTCGTACGAGACGCTTGGGGACTTGAGACTTGAACTTCGACAATATAGTGGTCACTGCCTAAAGTATGTGTTGTTCTATTTCATTCCAAATTGTTGATGCGTCTGCCCATCGTGAGGTCTGTACTTGTGTCCATCATTCCTGTTGTACCTTGTCTGGTGGGGCAATTAAAATCATTGTACACCATGAGCTGAGACTGTTGAGTTTGTGTCATAAGAACCTCCCCTCTGCTGGAAGTTTTCTGGTATCCCCAGTCGATGTGTGCGCCGTTAGTCTCCGGCCGCAATAATTGGTGTTTTATTTGCCGCTGCGGTTATTTGCGCTATTAGGTTAGTGCACCGCATTGCTGGCATACTTGGTGGATTACAGATATTTGCGATGAGCAAGGAATCCTGTTGAATGTCGAGTGGGATTACGTCAAGGACTATGTTTTTGACTTTGTGTGGGAATGTAAGTTGTGTGTGCCTTATGAATCACTTGATAAATGTGGACACAACTGGAGCACTATCATTTGGTGAGTGATAAGCAGCATATCCTGGGAGCGAAACACTAATTTTAGTATCCTGTAGCAGAATTAGGTCTGGGGGTGTTCCTCATTTAGTATGAGTTGGATTAGCACTTCTCGTTTATGAGGTATGCTATAACAATTCCAATGCCAGAGTTTTAAAAGGGGAGGAGTAGTCTTCGATTTAGGTGAATCGCCTGCCATTTTGCTGGCCAGAAGTTTTGGAAGTGGAGGGGGGTGGGCGATTTGGGATAGGGGTGCCACCTGCATTTGGCTGGTTGCCTCTGCCACTATTAGGCTCATTTGTGTGCTGAGCTGGGTAGAGAAGGTATCTAGTTTGTTCTCTAAAATTTTGAAGCATTCGTCAATGAGGCAATCCATGCAAGTTTCGTTTCGAGTGTTGGAAATTGAGCCTCGAGTGTTTGGAGGCGATTTTCTAGCAATTGTTGAAATTGATCGCGCATCTGCTGTTGGAAGTCTGCTAGTTTCGCTATTAATTTTGCCTCAAGTTTGGCTTCAAACTGAGCCTCCATCTCAGCTGTTTTGTCTGATGGTTCATGCTCAGCTGTTTTGTCTGACAATGGAGGAACTTGTTTTCTTTTTTGTAGGTGGGGTGGAGGTTGAGGTTTCTGCGGGACATGAACTCTGAGTGTCTATAGAGGTAAAGGGTGACCAAGAAGTGGGTGTGAGGGCTGGGTGATGGTTTGAGTAATAGGTGAGGGGTTGGGTTGGGTGATGGCCTGTCGTAAGCCTCTTACGTCCTCTCGAAGGCGGGCCAACTCCTCGTCCCAGGGGTCTGATTTGCGGGCGATTCGTTCTGCCCATGTGAGCTTCTTGGGGGCCTTCGTGGGGGCTGATGGATTCCACTTGGGGAAATGTTCTGAATGTAGCTGCCACCTTCCGGTTGTGCCCTTGTTAACTGAAGGCTTTGTTGTTTGTTTTCGCTGTGTTGCTTTGCAGCATCCTTTTCCTGTAAGGAGCCTGCCGCCGCACAGGATGCATCGGGGCATGCACTGACGTCTTCTGTCTTCACTGTGTCGTTTGCCGCATCTTGGACACCTTGGTATTTTCTCTTGTTGGCACACGTCATGTCTGTGTCCTGGGGCGCGACAGTTCGTGCAGGTCTTGGTCGCACCCTATATGGCATGCACAGGTGTACTCCCCCACAGTAAATACTATGTGGGATGGGTCCCTGGGCATAGATTATAAGGATGGACTTAGACTTGCCCATGTGTCTTGCTAGTAGGATGCCTGCTTCAGGATTTCTCGCTTGTAGACCTCGTAGAAGCTCTTCCGTTTCATCCCAAAAAGCATTAGAAATCATGCCTTGTACTGTGTCCGCTGCCGGGACTATGTACGCTGCAACCCCGTCTGCTTTTGCAACCCCGTCTGCTTAAAATCGGAATGCTTCCGATTTTAACCAGGTTAAGGGCTATTTCCTGGTTAGTGGTGGCCACTGTGCACGTGTTGTTCGTTGGGTGCACGCGTAGTTGCACTTCTGCTACTATCGGTATCTTCACCGCTTCGGAGAAGCAGCGGAACAGCAGCTGCGGCAGTATCTTGGGTAAGAAGAGGCCGTCCTGCGAGCGGAAAACTACCTTAATCGCATGCTGCCCGCAGTGGAGCGAGCCATTTGGCGACTTCTGCGCGTGACTTGCTGTGTTTTTCGCATCTGCGCCGGGTCCGGGCGTTACATCGGACGCCGCATGGACCCGGGGAAGCGTTTCGGTGCGTTCCGTTTTCCGCGTACCCCCGTTCATATCCTCCCTTGGGGATTTTGACTGGGACTTGCCTTGATAGGTTCCGATGATAGTGGTCCAGTCTGCTCTGGGTTGTAGTCCTCTTCCCAGAGGGTGGTTCCTTCGACTTGTACTTCCATCATTCTGGGCTCGGTGTTCCGCCGTGCTATAGGTCTGCTTGGCGCGGCCTGTACGGTGTGTCGGTGTTCTCTGGCTGATAAGTCGGGTTTGCTCGGCGATAGGGCCACCAAACTTGCACACTGGCATCCACGCAACCTTCCGGTAGCTGTACGGCAAGATTGATGAAACCAGGTTATTTACTAAAGCGGCAGCATCGGTTTACGGACCCGATGTGGCATGCGTCCGCTCCCGCCGGCCGTTGACGCATTCTGCCGCACGCAGTCGCGATCCACGCGTGGCGCAGTTACGCTACATTGGCGAAAATTTGACGCTCTAGTCTAGTGTGGCTGGCGCGGGAATAGAACGTGTCGTATCGCACGCTAACTTGGCTGACCAGCAGCATGCTGTTTGGGTTGACTAAAGCGAGCGTTATGCGTTTGCGCCTTCGACAAACCAAGAAGCGCTTGCTCGCCGCGTACTTGTCTGCTAGCGCTGCAGCAACAACTGATAGCCGCGCTGCTTCGGGTCACGTTGAAAGGGCCGGGTAAAATTTTAGCGGTCTTAGCGTCTCTGGCATGACACCGACCGCTGCCTGACACGCTGGCTGATCACAACTGATCACGGTTGACTGATCAGACAACTACTGCCATCTGTAGTAAAGGGGGATAAGTAGCTGAGGCTTGGCATGGCCGGGCTAGAGTAGGTCGGTGCTAAGTATGCGTAAACTCACGGCTAGGCAGGCCAGACAGCGGGAATAAAGCTTCGCCCATTTCGCTCTGGCGGCATTGCATTTCTGCATGGCTTGCAGCCGTCTATACACCATGGCCGCCGCGTTCTCCTTCGTGACATTTGCAGCATGCGGTTCCTGCTCGTTTCTGGCGCTGTGTCTGAAAGGATTTAGTTCGTCTACTTTGACGCGTTCGATGTAGATCGGCACGAAATATCTTGATGGTGCTCTGCCAGAAATGATCGCTCAAGAATATTGCCCTTGAATTCAATTTACCTTTGAACGTTACCTTTGGTTTTGGTGCGCCATCGCGGCATATAGTACTTATAGTCACCCCGAGAGAGCGTTTGCCAAGCAAATCTTGATCGCCAAGTGCAGTTTACATGCATTGTGCGCGTTGGCTGGTCCGCGTCGCATCTGCCTGCTGCGGCACGGTGCACGCGGTGCACTCTGAAAGCTGAGACAGGAAAGGTGTGTTCGGCCTTCCTCTACTCAGCGTTGTGCACTGCACAGCCATTGCTCGTGCTCGACTACGTATTCTAGCACCCGATGGCCATGCAACGCATCGGCACTCTTCCAACAACTCAAATCACGGGCGCAACAGGAGGAACGCACGCCGAAAGAGACACCCGTCGACTCACAAATGATGAGCGAACAATGCGCCTGGCTGTCTCTGAGAGATAACAGTTGCGTTCGGTTCTTCAGTATTCGCCATATCCGCACCACTACCGCTTTGCCGCCGGGTGCACGCGTCGTCTGTATAGACCCCAATAGCTGCTAATAACAAAATTAGTCAATTACCATTCCTGCGGCTTTTCCAAGATTACTGTGAAGAGTATACGCTAGGCATTTATAGTCAATTTAGCCCAAGTGAAATTTCGTTGCAGTTGGCCTTTAACACGAAAGAGAGAGAGAGAAAAAAAAAAAAAAACATCTGGATGGCAATGCAGTCTTCGAACAAGATATGGGCAAAAGTATCGAAGCAGTGTTACAATCCTCTCGCCTGTCATTTTAACCAAGTACCTGTCTCCAATAATGACTGCTAGCAACACAGGCACTGTCGACATCAACCTTATTGCTGTTCACATTTAGTTGACAATAGAATATGCCGGTAACATGCTTTTGCACTACACTTGATTCATAGCACAGATCAAGGTGTTTTTTAGGGTTATGTTGAGCATGACATGTTCAGTCCTGTCCTTGACTGGTGTTGACCTCGCACCATTTAAGGACTGGTAAACATTCTTTTTTCTCAATACATTAATCTGAGAGAGGCCTGTTAGACTGTTGGTTTATTTTTCTTGCTTGCAAGTGCTGTTCACAAGCCCAGGTATCTGTTGGTACGCCACTTCCCGAATCACGATAGATTTTTATTATTTCTTTAAACTGACGCAGGTAGGTAAATGACCGTCTTTTTGTTTTTCTTTCCACCCTGAAATTGATATGCCATATTAAAGAAACTGCATCTATATGTATTTCAAGTTAGGGGTGTGCAAATGTTCAAAACTTTCAAATAATTAATTGAATACTATCATATTTGATTCAGTCTTCAAAGTATTTAGTAACTATTATATCTAAATGCAAATATTTTTTTTTGCATACTTCAAGTTGCCTATTTACGTTCAAGATGCCTATTTGCGTAAATATGTTGTCCCGAGATTGGAATAAAATCGGGATGTAATAGTTTCATGTTAAAACGCCCCTGATATATACAGTAGAAACTCGTTGATACGTTTCCGTTATGTACGTGCGCCAACTTTCGCATCATGTGCGCCAACTTTCGCATCAAGAACAAGAAAAATGACCCAACATAGTTACGCAAATTTTTTTACCGGTTTATATGTTCCCGGAAAACACGATTTTTCAGCACCAGTGTTCATTACGACGCCGAACTGCGATCGCATGATCCGTTTTCCGGCTGCTATATCCAATTTAAACAAGAAAGTGCGAGATGCGTGCGCGATTGAGAACAGTATATAGCTGGCCGCCGCGTAGCTTCACCGCAATACTCGCCCTCCCGTCTCGGCAAAAACGCCGGCGTGCACTCGGTTTCTCATTTCGGTACCGGCAAATCTTCTCCTGGGTCGTCGCACGCGGCATTCGCAGCTATCACTGCCAATCCTATTGCGATAAGCATCTTCGCCTATCTGTCTGACAGCGCGTGGAGCCGTCGGAAGCTTAGCGCACGCTTTTAATAGGCGATAATCGAAACGCGCCGCCGTTCCCTGCTGCAGACTGCGATCGTATACGTTTTCCGGCCGCCAAATCCCATGTAAACAAGAAAAGTCGCGAGGCGCACGCGATCGAAAACAGTATGTAGCCGCCCGTCTCAGCCAGCGCGCTCAGTTTGTTTTCCGGCACCAGCGAATCTCCGCCTGGGTCGTCGCACGCCGCATTCACAGCTATCGCTGGCAACCCTATTGCGATAAGCATCTTCACCCATCCGTTTTACAGCTCGTGGTGCGTAGTGCCATTAGTAGCGTACTGCACGCTTTTAGTAGGCGATAATCCAAGGAGGTTCCTGCTGCAGGTTGCGCGATGTGGGCATCACGTTTCGCTTCGGCGGCATCCGGGGTCGCCCACCAGCTCGATTTCGTTTTGGTTTTCCGTCGCCCTCTTAAAACACCACGCAATAGGAAGAAAACAAAACGCGCCTCGGGCCGCCAGAACACCACCACCTCTACGCGTGTCGGCGTCTCGTGTCGCAACGATCCGCGCGACGCATCGCGTTAAGTAGATGTCGACAATGATTGCGTCAGTCGAATCTTCTTGTTACTTCGGATCGTACGTTTTCCCGGTTAGTACGTCCTGCGGGTTTTTTGAAAACGTATAAACAAGGTTTGCATCTATGAGCGAGGAAAATCAAAATAAAGTGAGGCCAAGAAAAGCCTTTAGAAGGCAGGAACACAAACTGATTTCCCAACAAGAAGCAAAGTGTGCCAAATTGACAGACTATAAGTGGGTTTTACAGGCTTGCAGAGTCATTCGGCAAAGCCTCATACTGGTTACTTTTGAGGACAGACTTTTTGTTAATAGCAGCACCATGATTTGGCATCATACACTCGGCACTGCCTCCTGCTTCATCCTTGCCACAGCATGGCATTGACACCAGCATACATATTCTGGAGCTTGGGAGGACCACTGCCTATAATTCTCCAGAGTTGCAGAAATTCTGAGGCTAGCAACAGTTTCACCATTTTCCTCCCCAGTGTGCTATGAAATTCATAGGTGTTCTAGTTAAAACATAATCTAAGACAAAACATAGTGCAGTAAAAATTAATTTTCTATCAAATGGGACTCTGGAAGCATGATTTAACCCTTTGAGGATCGACTTGTTTTTTGCCATATGCAACAGCCCAGGGTCGATTTTTTTTATTGCAGATTTTGAATTCTTTAGAGATGCCTATTTCGAAAAAAATTTACCGTCATTTTTCTAGGGTGACCGTAAAGTGAGAAAAAAATATTTTGCGTTGGTGTATATGTACTTATTTAAGAATAACAAAAATAAAAAGAAGGAAATAGACTCGTAAGAATTAAAAATTTGATGCATTGTTATACACATAGTTCACGGTTTAAAAAATGTGCACACAAGAATATTTCGCAAGTCTCAAATGTTCCTGCTCTTACACTAATATTTACATCCATAGCGTAATTGAACTGCGTGGGTGAGTGCACCCAGGAAAAACTGTGTGGTTGTATGCCCATCAAAACAGCAAAACGTGTGACAAACTTCCGCTAATCTTCATTTTATCGCCAACTAGAGGCAATTAGTTTTCGCAAATCTCCAAAAAGCAAATGCATTCACAGCGGCATTCTTCCTGTATGCGCACACCTGTGAGCAATAAACAAGCAAGTAACAGGCTGTCACCCTTTGACTAAATAGTAACGAGATAGCTATAACTTTTCCAAGCGCAAGAAGCCCAAACCGCCCGCCATGGAACAAAACCCAAACTAACTGCCGCACACCAATGCGTGAGTGGTAGTATATGGATGCCCTGGAGCAAACAAACCATGCAACGAAAACCGAGAGAGGGAGGCGCGAGAAAAAAATTCCCGGCATTTCCGCATGGTGGTAGCACATGCCAGGAAAGAAAAAGTCAGAAAATTGGTGCGCTTTTTAAACGTACAGACGCCGCCATAAATATGTGGCATTGACCATTTTGGACTTGTTTGCAGCACCGTATATTTACTTCATTGACTCTGAAAGGGTTAAAGGAATAACTTTCTTTTACTACTTACCCTTGGTTTTGAGGCTCTGTCTGGCCAGGTGCACAGGAGTGCTTGGATTGGTTGGCTTGAGTGCCGACATCACCCTCAGCATAGGTAAGGTGGAGTGCACACTAGCTGTGGTACAAATGATGACACCATTGTCGAGTGGAGACAGCACTCTGGTCGCAGCATGGCCAATTTGGAACTGCCAGATTCTGCAGTGCCCTTGGATGTCTTGACACATTGCACGAGAGATCTCTTGCTGACTTAGTCATCTTCAATTTTTTTTCGCTTTGTTCTACCCAACCTAAATTATCATCTTGCGTACATTCATATGCAAAAGTAGGGATACCATCACTATTTAGTCATACACTCTGAAATAAGAACAGTGCAATTTAATCTTAATTGTACAACCAAAACTCGGCATCTGCTGACTTCAGATTGCTTACATAAGTCGTAAAGTATTGCTCTTCATGACACATGCACAAGGCAAGGTGAAACATTGTCAGCATCAATTTCAAGAATATTTCATGCAAGACGTTATTTTAAATGTGCAAATAATGTCTTTTATTCTGTTGCCTTTGGTTGCGTAACATTAATTTTTTCTTATTTATTAGATACTGTCAACTCCATTCTCAGGGTCATTCTAGGGAGAGAAAGGTTTGAAAAATACATAATACACTGTGATACACAATGGGCATTCAGCAAAGGAAAATGCTCATAACAAAGCTGATAATATGCGATTTTCAACATACATATCCAATTCACATTCAAAATCAGCATGTTGTTTGGTTACAACAGCATAATTCCACATTTCTGTTGTATTGGGGAAAAAAGAAGTGTTAAGTAAGGCTGAATAACTGTTCTCTGGTTTATGCAGGCAGATCTTCCTGGAGGTTGCAAATACAATTCCTTATTTACAATTACAAATACAATTCCAATTCGCACTCTCCCTTGCCTGATTGTCATCAGGCAAGGGAGAGTGCGAGAGGGTGTCGGCGTCAGGATGCTGGCGTCTGTAGCGGTACAGCACGCGGCTAACACAGCTAGTTGGTTCAGCATAGCTAAAAGACACGGTTGAAAGATAGGACAAGGCACACGTAACTTTGTGCACCCTTTCATGGTCTTAAGAACTAACTAGTCTACTGACCAGCCTACATGATTTTAACATGGCCATGACGGAGTCTGTGCATCAGTGTATACAGCATATGAAATGGGCCACCAGTCTGCATTTTTCTATTTTAACCTTTAAGACTCATAGTCCACACCACATAACATACAAGACTGGACATACGAATGTGTTGTATATAGGCTGTTAACTGAACCTTCTGTGTTGCATATTGCAGCTTTTTTCTTTAGAAAATATAGCTTTTGATTAGCCTGCTTGCCATTGCAATGTGTGTAGAATAGTTACTCCTAAGTACTTAAAGCGATGTGCATTCTCTAAAACATAATGTCCTATGTGGTACATGAAAGAAACTTCCTGCTTTCTTGGGTTAATGTGTGTAAATGTTGTTTTACTATAGTTTATTTCCATGTTCCATTTCACAAGCCACTCATGTTACTATCTGCCACGGTAGCCCAGTGGCTATAGCATTACACTGCTGAGCCCGAGTTAGGGAGCTTGATCCTAGTTGTGGCAGCCACTTTCCAACTGGGGCGAAGTGCAAAAATATTCGTGTACTGTGCATTGATTGCGCGTTAAAGAATCCCAGGTGGTCAAAATTAATCTGTAGCCCCCCACAACAGCGTACCTTGTAATCAGTTTGTGGCGTTAGTACGTAAGACCATAGATTTTTTTTAAACTCGTCTACTAGCTGTAAGCATCTGTTTGGCTTACTTTGGTCATCTTCACATGTTATTGGGGAATAAAATTAAGTATCGGCATAAAGCTTCATTTGTACAGGAGCTTGAACTAGGGAAGAAATATCATTAACATAAAGGGAAAACATTATTGGTTCTAATACAGATCCTTGGGGAACCCCTGAATGCACCCACAATGGGCATATGATACTTATGATACTGCTTTGATCAGAGAACCAACAAGCTGGTGTGATCCAAACACTCCTTCTAAATAATGAGCCTTTAAAATCCCTTGAAAGCATGGTGGGCACGCTAGCATTTTGAAATTTGTTTGGAGTTGGGTTGAATGACAAACATATTTTAGTTAAAATTACGGTGTCTGCTATGAATTTTGGGAGAGAAATAGCATTGTAAGTGTATCCAAATTTGCTTTTAGATCATCATCAATAGGTAGAGCCAGAAATGCTAGTTCTTCATGAAGGGATTGCTACAAATTTCTTTTGTTGTGTTCCGTTTTAGGTGTGAGTGAAGTGTGAAGGAAATTTTCATGGGATAGCTACTAATTGCCCCCTTTTGTCTACGTGTATCTTTTTCTGATATGTTGAGCAATACAGATGTTGTATGTTATGAAAATTACTCACTGCCATTTCTTTGATGAAAACAAATGTGAGCTTGGTGCATTATTTCACTTTTATTTTTATTCCCTAAGTAATGTCAATTTTCACTAATGGTAATGCTGACAAAGCTTACTGCTACAGCCAGAATGCTCCAAACGTGTCAGAGGAGTTTAATAATGCCAGAAGATAGTAAATGTGATGTTTTCCATGATTTTTTTATGGGGAACATTTTTTTGTCATTCTTACTTTTTGAAGTGCTTCAGGGAGGAATTCGCTAAGAACATGGTGTAATTCTTTTTTTTATTCTCAGTACAACTATTCTGTACTGCGCATGAATGCTGCACATTGTTTTTATGATGAGTTCATGATTAATAGTGCTCACATGAAGTGAAAAGATGGGCACTTATATTCCAGCATCCAACTAAGGGTGTTTATTCCCCACATGCACCCAGAAAAACAGATCGCCTCATCATCAGTGTACCAGAGCCCATTTTGTTGGTTGTAAGTACAGCCTGAATTTACTGCCTTTTTAAGATAACATATATATACCAACATTTATATGCCAACTGCTTACTACAAGTGTAATAGTAGTGCTGGCACATGCTGCAAGAGCTGTGCTCATGGTGTTTGGCACATTTAATGTCTGCAACCAACAAGGTAGTGCAACCAGCACCTTGTCTAGTGTTATTGGCGTTGGCTCCTTTCTGACTGCAGACTGTGACGAATAAATTAGCCCAGTTCTTTCCAGATGTGCTGTATAAGGAATTTGACATTGTTTCTCTCTTCTTCTTTTTCAATTAATGGAACTTGAAACCAGAATAGCAGCTATACAGCCATTTGAGGAATTTCACATCTTATTTTAGGACAGTTGTTAATCTAAATGGCCGAGGTAAAAAAAAAATCTGCTGCAAGTAAGTTGCCACACTAAATATATGTGTAGTTGTCATTAGCTGCTGCTGATTAATTTCTGTTGGTTGTCTGGGGGACAAAAAAAAGTTGGTATCCTTTATAAATTAATCCTGTCTGTGGCTTCCCCACGTGTAAGCTCCCTCAAAGCAGCAATTTGCCTATGTTCGTCCACAGATCTGTTGCATGCTAATTGATACATGATACTGTTCACATCTGCTCAGTGTTGAATAAAGATTATCTTACTGCATTCCTTTTTTACATAAATTGTGAAACAAATAATGGTGCAAGATCAGCAACAGGAATTTGTTGCCTTAACATCCTTTAAAATTAGTTACTCTAGCCATGTACAGAGCACCATCTGAGTGCACATTTAAGCTATTTTATTTGTAGTGCTGGCAGTAGTGCATAAGGCATAGCTGCTTGCTGCAAGTGATAAAGATGCACTGGTGGTGCAAGTGGATTGTCTCGTGATGCAGTGACTACTAGGCAGAGTTGGGATTACATTATTTTGTTAAGTTTCAGATACATCTGATAGGTTTTCATTTATAAAGCTCGCATCTTAGGCAGTGGAAAAGCACTTCTCTTATTAGAAAAGCTCCTGATGACCTTACTAAACTTAGTTGTGATGCAGCTAATTGTTTAAGCTTGAGAATTAACACCATTGTTTGTAATTTGAAGCACTTAGTTTTTCATCAACTTAGTAACGATGAGCCATCGAATGCAAGATGTACACGTCTTTTGCTGTGTGTGCCCATCTGGTTCAATTGTATGCCAGGCACCAACCAGCCTTCAATAAGACAAATGCCTAATGCATATTTCTGAGTGCTATTGTGCAAAACACTGCTGCTGCTATTGCTGTATTATTAATTATGCTGCCCAGTGTATGTTGCTTCTTGAAGGATTTAAACATCACAAGTGTTCGTAATGTTTTGTAATTAGAATGTTTACATGCATTGTGTCACTTCTTGGACAATGGTAGAAAATATTAAGCATTTAGTCAATGACCAATTTTCCGGATGCCCAATTTTTCGGACATGCCTGATGATTCAGACAGCTTCGCGGAACTGCCACGTACCCCATAGAGTGTATAGGAACATATTTCGGGCACAAAAAACCTTCGCCGTCTGATTTCCCGGACTTTCTGCCATGACCGCAGCTCCGAAACGCCATTAATCAAAGCTACCTCCCTGCTGCCATCTTGATCATCTCGCCATCTTGAACTGGCGCTCTCGCACGCAGTTCCACGGGCAACCGTAGCCACCACCGCGGCAACGCTAGGCCTAGCTACTTCGACGTACGCTACCAAGCTTCTTGCTAGTTGCTATTCGGTGCTGTGTTTTTCATTGAAGCAGTTTGCCGCTATTAGCAAGGGCACCTACTCCACCTTTGTAATCCTTGCCAATGGCTTCGAAGCTCGGAAAGAATGGCATGTTGCATAATGCCGGTTTCTGAAAGTCGGCTTTGCCTCAGTTATAGTGGCTAGAGGAGTAGGTGTGCCTAAAGCCCCTCCATCCATGCGTCAACGCTGCTTTTGCTAAGTAACGCCAACCTTTGTTGTCCGCCACTGTTCTCTGATTTGTCGCTCATACCAGTTCTGCTTCCACAGTTTCCGCTTCTGGGGTTTCCGTTTCTGGTCGTTCCGTTTCCGAAATTTCCGGTTCCTGAATTTTCGCTTGTACGCTCGCACCTCTATGCAGAAGTGACGTCGCTTCCGCCTAAATGAGAAGGTGGGACTACACAAGTTCCGCTTGACGCCAGAAGCTTATGGGGTGAGTGAGGAAGGAGCGTGGAGGAGGAGGGTAGGTTGGCGGTAATTAACCTGGTCGGCAAAAACGTGTATGGAGGGGCTTTAGGTGTGCCGACCGAACGTAGTCCACCACTTCTCCTAATCGTGATGAAAAAAATGGTGCTGCATTCAGTAGAACAGTTCTGGAAGGGGCAATTGTCATGGGACACGGTATGTATTCCTTAATTATAAACGTGTGCACCCGTCGTCTCTTATCATAGTGCAAGCACGCGTACGGCTAATAATAGTACTGGCGGGCATTGGCGTGGCCAGGGGGGGTCGAACTCTCTCCCCCTCCTGAAATTTTCAGAAGAATCCCTTTTTCCCACGGAACGGAAAATCTCAGGAAGTGGGCTCCAGAAGAACGGCATGGATAAAAGGGAAAGCTTGAATGTGAAAACAAGGCCAAGCTAGTGGCAGTTTGAAGGTGTAGGGAGGGGTTGTCATGGGGGTAATCCTCTCTCCCATGCACAGAACATTGCGGCCCCACTCATAGCACACCTTCACCTCATCCTGGATTGTGTTAATCGTAACTACTGAAGGGGGATCAGCATTAAAAATTCCACACACAGAGAAAGACGGGAAGAGCATGTGCATAAAAACTTCAGGGAATTTTTGCTCCCCACCAGGCCTTCGTGTTGTTGAAGAGCTTCCAATTTCTGGTACTTGACTGAATCGTCGACCATGCTGCGTGGAAGAAAAGTATTTCGAAAATAATGCGACTAGCTTGTCTAGCATACGCTTAATAACCCCCCCTCCCTATTTTTTTTCTCCTGTTTCTTCCCCTTGTCTCTTACTTTCATTATGTTAAGAAACTTGAGAAAAGCTTGCTGTTTGGCTTGTTTGTGCGCACTGGTAAGAATGAAAGCAGGGTAAAAAACGGGACAAGAAAGACCTGCAGAAGGCTAATTTGCGCACGGCAAAATATATCAAGGACGGGGGTGCTGGGCTAGTGAGGCTAATAAACCGGCACAACAAACAGGTGGAAGGGCAGGTAGGTGAGTGGCCTCGAAGTCCACGCAGAAACAAATATGGGAATGTTAGCGGCCACCGTGCTCTTTATTAACCCAGTGAATGTTGAGTGTGACAGGGACTAACGGTAAAGAAATTTAAAAAGGGGAGTGGGGTGATGTATGCGAGGAAGAGGCGGGGGACACATGCAAAAGGTGTCAAGAATGAAGTTGGCGGATAATTATTGACTTAGGGAGAGCGTCACGTCACTTCCCAATTGCTCAATGCCAGACTGTTGTGGCCAGTCGGCTAGCTGAGGCTCGCCTACCTCATTGTAACAGATGCTGCTGGCTGCGGAGAGCCCATCCTAACTAAACATCTTGGCAATGTTCAGAATAGACTTTCAAATCTCTTGGAGCTACTGGCCTTTATTTTACTGCGAACTATGGGTGCCGTAATTTTCACAAAGGCTTCAAAACAGGAAACAGCTTCTGCTTTGGACTGTCTGCCTCATCAATTCCCGAGTGTGATTAAATAACAGTATGCGTCGCGTGATGACTACTATACCATAATCGCAAGTTGCTTCCAAACATCTCTTCAAATAAATAGGACAGCAGGTCACTGAAAGTGAGTGAAACTTGCGTCATACGATACTATTGAAGTTCTAGTGCAAAGCTTCGTTCCTGTATATTTTAAATCTACAATGATATAGTATGCCTGCAACGCTGAAAACGCATTAAGCGATTGGCAACTTGCAAAATACGGTTCGCCCTCTTCTGTACGTAGCTGTGGCTGTACCACTTACTGCTGGTAAACGATGATCTCCACTGTTACCTGGGCTGCAACAAGTCTGGCCTGCAAACAGGAAGGCACATGATAGTGTGCTGTCTTGTTTTTTGTTTGGCCCCGTTTTTAGCGCTGTTCGTTTTTCCAAAAGCAGTATAAGGATGATAGCATAATTTGGTGTTGTTGAAGCATTCTTGTCCGGGAAGTGCTAGGAGTTTGTCTTTGTGTGTATATATATATATATATATATATATATATATATATATATATATATATATATATATATAGAGAGAGAGAGAGAGAGACAGAGACACAGACAGACAGAGATGGAGTGGTAGTTTTCGGCGGAGAAGCCCTCCCCAGAAATAAATTTCTGGCTACGCCACTGCTGGGAGGCCTTTAGAGCTATTTCAGATGTACCTGTGGCGAATTGAGCCCTTAAGGACAGTAGAAGACATTCGTTCATTTTTTTTCTGACGTTTTCGAGGCCCCTTGGGAGTTCGAAAAATCGGATGTTGTCTGTGTATTTAATTTTATGAACTTGTAGCACTTCTTTATTAACATGTAATCAGTTGCAACATGTTCTGATGTCAGTATGCTTGAATGCAACAAAAATTGCAGGCCATATTTTTAACCTGTTGGTTTTCATTATGCTAAATGAACATGCTTTTGTTATACTTATCCCTGTACTTTCCTGTATCTTCAGTGATTTTCTGGTGTGTGATCGATAACATAAGACACACTAGCTGGTGTAATTGCAAAACATAAAGGCTAGGCAGCTATTACTTCCAACTACTGTATTTGCATGTAAATAACGCAGCCACGAATGTAATGTGACAGGCCAGTTTCTGTCAGAAAAATTAAGATGTATATCACAATTATAACGCGATGTGATGTTGTGACATCTCCAGTTTATGGAAATGATATATGAAAGTGGACCTTATTCATTGTTACTGAATATAATCTTTGCAAAGTACAGTGAAAGGAGTGCATGCACAATTTACTTGTCACTGCTGATGTCTTTGTCAATGAGAATGGTGGTGTCCTCACTGACATTAAGGTTATTGAAAAGGTGGTACTTCAGAAGTGTCCGCGGCACACTTGAACACTGTTCCGTATGCTGTAGCCATCGTGGTGGTGCCTAGGGTTTTAGCTCAGTGCAGTTTGAAGCACCAGAAAACATTATATTAATGGCATCAAGCGAAATTAATGCGAGGTGCCTTTTGACGCCGGGAATTCCCGAGGGGGGGGGGGGGGGGGGAGGGGGAGTGCGATATGTTTGTGCAAATACATGCTTGCAGATGGGTGTTACTTTTTTGCCTTTGCATTGCATCCCAGCTACATCTTTTCTACTTTTCTCTGTGAATGTCTTAATGGTATCGGGGAGAGGGACTGAAGTTTCTAGACTAATGCTTTTTAATTCTTATTTTATAACTATTGATCAAGAGAGCTCATCCACAGTCACAACCTTACACACTGAAATCAAATAAAGACCATAGGCATACAATGGGCTACATTTGATTGCATTTGGGACCCAGTGAAAGTGTCATAGCAGACAAGGGAATAATTTGTAGTGTAACCTGTCTGCAACCTTTCCTTTAAGATTAGATTTTGCATATCCTGTTCAAATAAGTTCATGTGTACCATCACCTTTGCAGCCCCAGTGGAGTGCCTGGAAGTACAGCTCGGACACTCAGGCTTTTTGCTTGGGTGCAGAGTAACAGCAAGGCTGAAGAGGGCAGTGAGGCCATACTAGGGTTTGAGCACCCTTGAGCAAGTGGAAACAGCATGGCATCCGTTGAGCACCAGGAGTTTGCAGTTGGCAGCAGTGATGCAAGTGACGGTGAAGGCTCTGCTACTGGGAGCTTAGCTGGACCACAAACACCTGAAGAACCAGAGAGTGCACTTGAAGGTAGCATTAGTTTACTTCCATCAATCGTTACATACCTCGAGCTCTTATAGCAGTGTTACATTGGCACTTGCAACTCTCGTTGGGTTGAATGGCCGCTTACACTGAAACTACCGTTCAACTGAACAGCAATCTACTTAGAGTTACATGGGACGTATGGGTTCAGTTCAGTTAAAATTGCAGTTTTGTGCGGGTAAATGTTTCATAAGCTAGTTTTCAGAGTAGAAGACGTGGCAAAGTCAGTCACCTTCTTATGAATCTGAGGTATTTGTTAGTTTCAGCAGTCAGATTTCCATGTGATAACGTTAAGGACTGCGTGTCGTTAAATGACTAAAAAGCTTCCTGTAGTATTTTTTTGACAATAACTAATATTAAAGAAGTAGGTGTGTTATGCAAAGGTTGTTTTTTATTCAGTTTCACCACCTGCCCCACCCCGTTAAACCAACAGTCGGTTAACTTGTCAAAACAATCCAAAGCCCATCCCCTGGTTTTCATGTTTACATGCATTTTTGTTTGTTTATTTCTCGAAGAGTGCGCGAGTTTTCGTGATGTACATGGTACACTGTCTTGTGCATGTGGTCAAGTTTTTTATCCTCAATTGAAGCTGTCTCTGTAAAAGAGGCCGCTGTAAAGTGCCTCCGTAACAGGGCGTGAAACAACTCAATTTTAATCTTGATGTGGTATGACAGTCCTGAACATGTGCAAGTGGCATTGAAAATTCGTGGATCGCAGGATGTGAGAAATTGTTGGAATTTCTGGGCAGTTTGCATCTGTAGTCAGTAAAACTGTGCAGCACTGCTGTTTACATATGTTGTACACATGTTGTATGAGCTGGAAACGGAATATCGGTCTGCAGAAATATATTTTTTCCCTCATCTCATGGTTTGTAAACCTTTTGTTGCTGACTCTACAAGAGTTGTAGCTATAATAATACAGGTGCTGACTATGTCTGCTGGTATCTGTAGTGGCTCCATCACCCCTATTTAGAACATAGCAGTAGAGAACTCGGCCTTGAATTTACACCATTTACAGATGGTACCGCTGGCTTCGAGGTAGTGTTGCTATTGTGTCTGACCATGGGCTATCAAATGGGCAGATACTTGGTACTGGTGCACTTTCCCTTAAAATGTCTATGCTCCTATTTTATCAATGACCTCATCCTGCACCAAGGCATCTTTGAGGATTCCCAGACAGCCTAATGAAGATGGTCCCTTTTCGCTGCCCGTGCTGTACTGCCTACTGCTGTGGCTTTTGTTAATGGATGAGAAGCACAAGTTAGTAAAAGCTCGTTAATTCACAACTTGTTAATTCGAAATTGCGGATAATTCGAAGTAGCCGCCGCGGTCCCTCCAACGATGTATTGAAAGCAATATGTAATGTATCCCGCTAATTCACACCGAGATCCGCACGGCCACCGATAATTCGAACTCGGCGTCATTGTGGATGGGGAGAGTGCTAGTACGCAGGAGCACGTTGGCGACACTGCGCGGGCCGCGCCGCTTTGCTCTTTCCATCTGCAGCCCTTTGTTTAGGCCTGACCGGAGAGAGACACATTTGTGCCTGGCCAGCCATGGGCAACGCTTCTGTTGCAGGTCGCTTCTCTCAAGACCTCAAAGATAAAAATGTGTATGTGGCGCTGTGTGTTTTTTTTTCTTTCATCTTTACATTTTTCTGCTGCATTTTGGAGGTTATGGTCCTTCTCTACAAGGTGTTCTGCCGAGAAGAGGCACCAGGTAATGTCTGAAACATGGCGGCCATGACGTTTATCAGCACTTGCAGTACCAAAAAATATAGCCATGGACATTCGTTGCTATTACACATATCTGAGTGGCATGGCCACCGCTTGTATGTATAGCGGAACTCGGCAGCATGCAGCCAGTGCACCTACGAAAGTACAACGGAGACCAATGTCGCAGCAGGTTTTGGTGCGTTTCGCGGGTGCATTTTAGAGCGTAGCTCTTGTTCCTGCTATGCAAAGGCGTGTTTATAGCCCGGCGTTTTGGGCGTGCATCGCTTGCGGCCAGTCGCGCTACGCCGCTTGCGCTGCGCCAGCCGAAATGCCGTCCCCTCTAGACTTTGATGTGCGCACCGTTGGCTGCTCTTTTCGGAGCACGTGCAGAATGATCCCCAACCCACCCACCACTTTAAAGACTTTGAACAGCTGTCTCCGACCGTCGGCAAAGCGGCTTGGGCACCTTTTTTCTCCGCGCCATGCATTGTAGGTCGGTGCTGTCAACCTGACGAATGCGCGGATGGAGCCTCAGCCATCTTGACGTCGGGCACGTCGAATCGCAATGGCTGCGTCCGGTAACATTGGCTGCGCCAGTGCTTCAAACTATAGACATTATTTGCGCCAACGTGACGTACCATGGGCGCACGCGCACTCGCACTACGCCGGACTATATATGCGCCTTAGCTGGGCAATTTTTTCCAAGACTTTTATTAGTTCGAATTTGGTATAATTCGAAATTTTTTAGCATCCCTGCGGAATTCAAATTAACAAGCTTTTCCTGTATTGCCAATGCATGCTCAGAAGAAAAGCTGCTTTGAGGCCTCTGGTAGACGAAACAGCAGAAAAAGTGGAGTGCCTCTCTTTTTTACTCTGAATAGGCATGGCAAACACCTGGTGAATGGCAGTGCTTCGGTGTAGGCTGTGTAAGTTTGCTGAGTAGTGTCACGTTGAAGTGTCGGTTTTTGTCCGGAGGCACAGTGACGAGGCGACTTGGGGTGTAAATAAACTTTATTTGTGCGGACTTGTGCCCATAAGAGAACTTCTAGCAAACACTGTTCGACGGTGGCGAAAACATGCGCAGTCGAGCGGCGGTGGAAAAGAATGCTAGCCCTCTCACCAGTCCGGTATTTATAACCGCGGCACCAAACGTACTAGCACAGGAATGCCCCGCAACGCGTTTATCAAACGCTTCTCCAATGCGCTATCGACGCGACGCATTAAAACGAGTTGAAAATGGTGCTGTGCAAAGAAAGGAACACCAACAGAAATAAGTGTGTGTGGCAGTGCTCCTCCATCGAAGAGCATCGTCCCGATGCTGCAAAGAAAACAATGCAAATAAAACATGAAACTTGCAGCAACAAAGAGAAAAAAGATTGTCTGTGAGTCTGCTAACGCTGAAAAAATTCTTCATGCATACGACGTGGATGACTTCGGGGTGCGCTCGGCATCGTTGAGATTGCGTCACTTCATCTGGAGCAACTTCGTCTGTGAGAGGACCAAGGCTCCGTGTGATCTTGTGGCTGTCATTCGCCGGCATGGTCTCGCTGAGACCATGACGACGAATCGATGTCCACACCATCACACGACCACCAGGCACAGTCTTCTTCCCGCTGTCACAAACTGTAATGTCAGGCATCGGTGTGTTGCTGCCACTTGATGAGTGTTCAAGCAATCTGGCGGTCTTCCTTGGTACGTTGCAGAAAGCCAATAACATCTTTGTCAATGTTCTCGTTGTCGACAGGGGGTAGCATGGTGTCCGTATTAGTGGCTTCTCTGCCATAAACGAGTTTAAAAGGAGTTATATGCGTTGTCTCTTGCTGCGCTGTATTATGCGCGAATGTGATGTAGGGGAGAATTTCATCCAGTGTCTTGTGCTTGACGTCTACATACATGGCGAGCATATCAGCAAGTATTTTGTTTAAGCGTTCCGTCAGGTTGTTCATCTGCGGGTGGTGGGCAGTAGTTTGGCGATGACACGTGTGGCTGAAACGTAGAATCTGCTGCATGAGCTCAGCAGTGAACACCGTTCCCCTGTCGGTAACGGGAACCTCGGGTGCACCGTGCCAGAGAACGATGTTCCTCACAAAGGATCTTGCAACCTCGAGTGCACTTCCTGACGGTAATGCCTTTGTTTCAGCGTAGGGCATCAGGTAGTCCGTCGCCACTACTATCCACTTGTTTGCACAAGTCGAGGTCAGGAACAAGCCGAGCAGGTCCTTCCCGATTTGTTGAAAGGCCTTCATTGGTGGGTCAGTAGGCTGTAGTAGTCCAGCCGGCCTAGCAGTTAGGGTCTCACAGTGCTGACTGTCACTGCAGATCCTCACGTAGTGAGGAACATCGACGTTGATTTCCGGCCAGTAGTATTTTTTCTGAATTCGTAGGAAAGTACGAGCAAATCCTAGATGTCCTACGGTAGGCTCGTCGCGGGACACTTCTAAAATCTCTTGCTGCCGATTGTCCGCCCTAACTAGGAGGTATGTCGACCTGTTTGGTGCGAAGTTCTTCCAAAATGTGCCATTGCAGAGGCACAGCGACGGGATGGCATGCCTGTATGTCCTGGGTGGTGAAACGGTTATGCCCTCCAAGAAGTCAATGATGCAGTGTAGGTCGGGATCTGCACGTTGGTTGTGTACGAAGTTAGTAGCACTTATCAGCCCAAGAGTGGTAATATGTCACTTCATAGCCTTCTGCCGGTGCATCTTGGCAGAAAGTTCCAGCCAGGTTTTAGGACATTGTTCAGTAAAAGTCTCACCACAAAATAGCTTTGAGAAAATACCTTACCACTGCGGTGGATTAGTGGCTATGTCTTTTTGCTTGAGCTTGAGGGTTCTGGTTCAATTTCTGGCCATAGTGGCCACATTTCAATGGGGATGGTATGCTAAAAGATGTTTTTGTACTGTGCTCCTGCTCAAGATGCCTAAGGCAGTCAAAATGAGTCCAAAACCCTTTGCCAGGTATCTCATCGCCCCTGTGTTATTTTGGGACAATAAATGTGATGAATACTAAATTATCAGCTTCATTTTTATTTATTTTTCATATGCTTATTGATTGTGTAGATTCACACTGCTTTTCTTTAATTTGGGTCCAAATTTCTTGGGTGCACACTTAAAAACCAAATATGCATCTTCCTTCAAAACAAGTGCTTTCCATGCTGTATGTGACGGCATGAAAAGCTTTTTTTTTTTAGCAAAATTCACTGTCTCATTGTTGCTGGCATGTAACCTCTGATCTAGAGCAGATAGTGTTACTCACTGGAAGGGCCTTCTCTAAAGATGGAACTGCTTACAGGCACAGACTGGTAAAATTACATGATGAGAGTGCTAAGGCAGTTTCTACATGAAATCTTAGTGTGATTTTAAGAGTAGATACTGCCCGCATGCACATTAGATGGTGCAGGGGTAAACTGATTGCATAAAGTTAGGCACAAAGTTTGAGAAGTCAACGTGCACATGCTCAAAGTGACACACAATGCAAGTGTCGGCTTCATAAAGCAGCAGGGGCTTTTAAGCTATGCAAATGCATGCACACAGGCAAGCCATGAGGGGCTGGGACACACGTCTTGCCATACTGCTAATACTTCAAATTGACGAGCTTTCCTCAAACAGACTATAAACAGTAAAAACAAGTAACAGCAGCTGTGAACAAACAGATTGAATAGTGTTCTAATAAACTGTGTCATGCCTCTATGCACTTTAGTGATATTGCACAGAGGTAGCACAGAGCACGTTGCATTGCGCTGGGCAAACTACACAAATAATTTTTTTTCATGGACACTCCAGGAGCCTTTCTGCCATTGTCATCGCCCTGATGTTGCGTATAAAGTCCAAGGGCTATGTATGGTGCGGCCATGCGGGCCTTATTTGAAAGGGATCTGCAATGGGGACACAGTCTAGGCACGCTGAGGGCCAATAGCTTCATGTGCGCTGCGTTCTTGCTGCTTAGTTCGCATTAAAGCAAGAGGGAGCAGGAAGGTCAGTTCGCTCGCTGCTGCGCTTCCTCACTCCAGCGCTTTGACGGCGAGTTTTTGGAGTCAAGTGAGATGTGTTCATGTTTCCTTGTGCGAGCAGGACACCATGCTTGTCAATTTAGTTGGTAAGCGAATGTTTACGAGTTTATACGGTCGATAAAACTACTATCCTTACTTCATATAGCTGTCTACTATTTTGCTATTGCAATTGATGCATCGCGTTTTGGGCAAAACTGCGACTTCTTTTGTCTTGAACTATTTTGGCCTTAATATGAATGTATGGAATTTTCAAGGCTGTGTCCCTTGCACAAGAATATGCAACAAAACTGACCTTTGAGCCGAACCAAGTGGGTGCTGTGATACATGGGCATCTGCGGTGGCCATTGTGTCAGTAGTCTGTGAAATTGATGGAGTAGTGCAGAATTATTCTTGAAATCTCAGTGGCATTCCTATGGCAGAAGTTGGCACCCTTTCTCACACTGTGCTTAAACTAGCTCTGTAAGCATGATAGTTGAATAACTATATGTAGCAGACATTCTTTAACTTGTAAAAATAATTTCTCTCGCGTGAAGCAAGAGAATGAGGGCCATGCTGTGACAAAAACAGCACAGCCAGCAGCCATAGTGCATAAACAAATTCAAGCCCAGTCCATGCAATGATAGCATGACTGAAAAATTTAACACTGTTCATTTACTATCACAAACATTCCATGGGACGAATGTGTGGTTCTTTATGTATATAAGCACATTTTTGTGTTGGCTGTGTTTTAAAGGGCCCCTCACAAGGCCCCATAGCAAGTTTTGATTATATGCTGGAAGTTGTTACGTGTCCTCTACGGACCGTTCTGTCGTAAAAATGTTTCACATCGGCTCATTAATAGCCGAGATAGAAATATTTCAGTGCCGCGAACCCATGATTTCAGCAAGTGGGCTCCACTGCCAACCAAGACATTCTCTCCACTTGCCCCGTCTAGCCTACTCAAGCGAAATTCCTTCCCTGCGTTCTCCCATACTGTACCTCGAGGATCGCATGACGCATACGTCACAGGCCCCGCCTTCATTTTCTTTTATTGCTCCTCGTTCCCCCTCCCCGTCACTACGCACTACCACCGACAGTGTTGTGTGCTGTGCACAAGGAATAATGACTAGCTGTGTAATTCAGTGCTACACTAATACTGAGGTAGAACAAGCGTATCGCAGAGCGTGATCACGCGCTGGAACACAGTAGAAAATGGAATAGTTTCGGTACCTGTGCACATGACCGCACGACTGTGGGAACAAGCAGACGAGGTAGAAGTACATCTCTCTTGCTTCGGTGCGAAGTAAAACAAAAAACACGCAGATATTCCAGTTGTGTGTTTTATTATTTCTCTAAACTTCAATTCGTCAATTCAAGCAACAGATCGCACAGATAACAGATATTGTCTTGAATAATTCTCAAAGTCACGTGTCGCCACGAGCGACGTCACACTGCAGACACGACTACGTAGGCGCAGGGGCATGACTACGCCACTGTCCGGCTTGGAGCACGGCGGCCGTGAGAAGGAAAAACAACGTTCGGTTTGAAATTTCAGATCTTTCCGCGGCGCCTAGCAATATAATACTTTGCAGACACGATCATTAACGTGCAATGTATGCTCTCTGCTTGTCAGCGCAAAATGGCCAGACCTGGTGAGGTTTAAGCTATGCAACTGTAATTGGACATAGCGATGCTACAGATATTTGATGTCTATTTATATGTTAGGCTTGTAGTGTAGCAGTGACTGTATTGAACTGTATTAAAAGTCACGAGAGCTGGAATGTGAATTTTAGTACTATGCCAACGTTTAGTCGGTAAGCTTTCCTTGAACAGACTTATTGACTGTAGTAGCAAAATATAGATTGAAGAGAAACCCGGTATGCTGCGTTATATGCCTCTATGCACCGTGCTGAGAGAGCACAGTGTGAGCAGCATGGCTGTGGATGACGAGGTGTGCACTTAGTTAAGGGGGCACCCAAACTTAATTATGCCTTACGCAAGAACGTACAGTATTTAATTGACAGTATTAAAGTGATAGCAATACACATAATTGCTGCACCACTCATTCAAGGTGACCTTATCAACGAGGGTTTCAATGTGGGCTTGTTTGTAATGCATCTTCAAGGAGTGTACGGAGCGCGATTAAAAGATGGGACAAAAGAAGAGACACAGGGACACACACACAGATCTAACTTCCAACAATGTTTATTATCAAAAACCAGGTTGTACTTATACACTCAGCCAACATGAGTCACAGCCAAGTGAACAGATAAACAATCAGAGCGAAACATTTTTGTAAGTGATATGTTAAGCCATGTGCAACAATTTCAGTTCTTTTTCAGAGAGAGCCAATGACGGTTTGCTGATACATGAATCCCCTAGGGCATCAATCTGCTTGGCTTCTATTATAAGTAGTGAGTTTGCACTTTTTTCTACCAGTAATGGTTGTTGATTGGTGTTGAAACACAGGAAGAAGTTTAGAGATTGTAAGACATCAATTATATATCATATACCTTTCCGTGTGGGAAATATTATCGTATACCTTTCCGTGTGGGAAATATTACGTTGGACAGTCGGGCAGATGCATTAATGATAAACTGCGCGAACACAAAAATAAAGTCGACAAAGTTGTTTCAGGTGGTTTTCTCTCCCTTCATTGTAATCAACATAAGTGCTCCCCTCTCTTCGAATCAACAGCCATTACTGGTAGAAATAAGTGTAAACTCACTAGACTTATAATAGAAGCCGAGCAGATTGATGCCCTAGGAGATTCATGTATCAGCAAACCGTCATTGGCTCTCTCTGAAAAAGAACTGAAATTTTTGCGCATGGCTTAACATATCACTTACAAAAATGTTTCGCTCTGATTGTATATCTGTTCACTTGGCTGTGACTCATGTTGGCTGAGTGTATAAGTACGACCTGGTTTTCGATAATAAACATTGTTGGAAGTTAGCTCTGTGTGTGTGTCCCTGTGTGTCTTCTTTTGTCCCATCTTTTAATCGCGCTCCGTACACTCCTTGAAAACCTTATCAAAACTTACAGAGGTATTGAAAGCCTTATTAAGGTTGTCACTTGTGCTGTTAGTATCTTTATTATGTGAGCTTTCATAGCATGAATTTGGACATTTATGTTGAAAGATTTTGCTTTTAAAAGTTCTTGTGTTTTTGATATGAAGTTTTGGCTGCATTTTGGGGTGTCTAATCTTAGGTTATCACTTTGGCAATATTTCGCGTGACTCGGCACTAGACATGTCGAATACTTATGGCTGACAGCGCACCTAGCGATGTGTGAAGATAGCTTGGCACAGGGCCAGGAAGCTGTCAGCCGTATATGCCAATGAGTCTAGTGCTGAGTGATGTGAAATATCCCAAAAGACATTTTATCCCTGGAAGTGATCACCCAAGAATACCTCCCCTGTACACATGTCAAACACTGCTTTTTCTCATAGCTCATTGTACTGTGCTTGATGGCCATGTGTTATCTTCGTGGCATGTTTAAACAAGCCAAGGTCCTAAACTTCAAAGTTGCCTGTTGTAATGTTGTGTCCCTGCGGGCTGTGCTTATGAGGTGCTGTTGTAATGCAGAGGGGGAAGCGGTGGCTGAGAGAAAGAGCGAGGAGGCAGCAGTGCAGGAAGCTGAACCTGTTACTGTTGCACCAAGCCACTCTCCTGGGGGCTGCAATGAGGGGGTTGTTGAGAGCGAGGAAGAGGGCGCTGTTCATAGCCCAGAGCCTGCACCACAACTGCACGTGAGTCTCGCTTTAATAATGAGCTTCTATTTTATCTGTGGGAAAAAAGTGCTCTAAATTAGGTACCTCACACGCTTACTATCCGTTGTGTGCACATTAAAGAATCGAGAATGGCTGAAATGAACCTGGAGCCCTGACTATTAGATGCCTCTCATAGCTGATGAGTTCCTGTAGCATGTTATAACTTAAAAAAAAATTTTTTTTAGTGAAAGCCTTAAGTGGAGAACAAGTTGCAAAGTTTGCTCAGCTGGAGAAGCCGGAGCACACATTGGCATATAGACAGTCATGGCCCTTGAGTGCACAGTATTGTAATAACTAAAGTAGTACTGTGGTTCCAGTGTGGCTTATAAGCATCATGGTTTCCAGCTAACTGTAGTCAATTAGTCACTTTTTTTTTTGGCTGAAGTGGCATTTGTATTGCGAGCCAGTGAGTGAGTGCATCAATATAATAGTTACCACAATTTGGCAAGTGTAAAATGCCTAGTAGAGGTGGCATTAACTCAGAAAGTCGGATATCTTGCCATCTGTAGTGAAATCTATATTATGGTGAGCTTCAGGGAACTGCTGAAAAGAGTTTATTATAAAACATCATTATATTGAAATCTGAAAACTACTTACATAATGCAGTCAGTCGCGAATTAATTTTTCGGAGATGGAGGGAGCCACAAGGATATCAGAATTATCAAACTGCTAAAAAAAAAATACTGTGAGCAAAATGTTTAATTCTTGAAAACAACACCAGCAGTGCAAAAATTTGTTCTACAGAGTTTCGCTCTGTGTTGTGCATCTGTCTCTTTGAAATTGAAATTTAGTGACAGTTGAGGCAATGTGGGCATTTCATATTTCCATATTGTCGCAGTGCTGCAAAGTCCAGATGTCATATTTGACTTTGACTGTACCACTCTGGCGATTTTGTTAGTGTTGCGCAAGGTAATTTTGGTGCTTTCTGCATACCCATAAGCTTAATCTCTGCAGCTGGTTGTACACGGTTCTGAATTCCACTATACAGCCCTCTGTGTATCCCGTGTGCATTTGTACGAGTGCCAACAAGGCACTCCTACAAAGATGTTAGCATGCAAGCTTCTTCCGGTGGTTCGCTGTCTGGTACCACGTCAGACAATGGCCTATTTTCATTATGGCCTTGATTGTTAACGAGTGCTGCTTCTTCAGGTGCTGGTAAACAAAGTTATGGTTTGGTGTTGAGGCAATGCAGATCTATTCACAATGGCCACAGAGCTCTCGGAAAGCCAAGAAATGCCTTGCTAATGAAAACAAGGGTACAGCAAACTATCTGAATAGTGCCTACTTTGTTCATGGCCGCAATTTTTGGGACATCGTGCACCCAGATCATCTCCTCGAAATTGAGTGGGACACTGAATGCTGTCCGAAAGTTAAGTTGCTGTTGTACTGTGGAATCACCTTAATTATAACTCTCTTATGAACTTCCGGTTTATTCGAACTGAAGTCGTGGTCCTGTAAAAAATCTGTGTACAGTAGCCGAACGATTTCCTGGACCTGGAGGGGTCCAAAAAATAGTCAGAATAGAAGAACAGTCTAAAAAATCTGTTAGTCACAAAACCGAACTTTATTCCAGCTAAACTGGACTGAAAAAGTTGCGGATGGTCCCTTGTTTTAAATTCCTGCTTTTTGTAACAATGTCTCCTTGCATCTGTGCAAGCGTCGTGTTCTCGTCATACACACTAGACAACAATATTAGAGCATTGACGATGTCTTGCGTTGATGGTTACGGGCGGACAGAAGTGTCGTCGTTGGAGTCCGAGTCGCTTTGCGACGGCGCAGTCACCTGGTACACGATCTTGTCGTCCGTGGCAGCATGTTTCTTATTTTAGGGAATTTACCTTTTGCGACAAGCTTACTGACATTTTCACAACCGCAAGTGAAATCCATGTCTTTAAGAGTAAAGGTCAAAAACTCCACTGGGGCACAATTTATTTTTGCAATGATTTTGCTGTTGCCGACTTTGCCTGCTTCAGAAACTTCTCCGTGTAGGTTTGCTCAAAGCAAGTACCACTCTGGTGCCCCTTGACCATCAGCAAACTTTCAAGTGTTTTCTCACACACAGATCAGCGAAACTCCGTTCGAGTTCTGTTCACAGTGCTGAATATTACGTCACATTCAGCATTGCTGTGGGGAATGGAGAGAATACCCAGCATAACCATTGAAATTCTGTGGAACCTGAGCGATCTGTCGACACTTAGTACGCTTCCTAATTGCAACCACTGCACGTTGCACCTTGGCTTATTCAATATGTCGGCTGGAACTTGATATGCGTGCAAGATGGCAAACTCAACTTCAAGTGCATCGATTGCTTCTTCTTTTGATTCGCCACTCTGCTGGGGTAGGATAGCAGGGAACGCCGTAATAAAATGACTTATGCTGTTGAATGAAGCAGTTTTCAGAGCTTGTACTTGAGCAACTTCAGCCATCTTGAGATTGACGTCTTCTAGAGCCAATTTGTGCTGAATGTAATCTCATGCTGCCGTTAAGTACAGACGTACAGCAGAGAACTGCTCTCTCTCTCAATCCAGCTCAGTGTCTCAACCACAGAGTAGGTTGTACTGCCAATGACTGTCTTCATCATCTTTCTGGTTCTCTGCAGCTCCATAGCCAACTTTCAGCAATGAATGACATGCCTTGACAACACCTGTGTGCACAAATCTAGTCAGGAGATCCTCGAAAAGCAGTTCAAGAGGCCCCTCAGTACATGAATCTGAGGAGCCTGTGCCTGAAGAAGGCAGTTTGCCTTCTCAAAAAGCGGTGTAACATTTTGGAGAAACAGCATGCCCTGTTCAGCTCCGATGACAAAATAAAACTGGTGCTCCTCATAGGTCACATGGCTGGCTTCTCCAGAATCCTTGGTATGAAGTTTCAGTTTTTTTTTTTTGCTTTAGGTCCAGAATGAGCTATTTCCTCTTTAGCGAGAGTTCATCACCGTCGGTGCTTTTTTTTTCCCGAGGCCTGCAGCACTCTTGTGAAGATGTTTAGCAGACATTGGGGCAGTGCAGGGTTATTGGGGGTTTGTGAAGAAGTCTTCGTAATTTGGTATGATGCCAAAAACAAGCTCTGCTTGTTACACTGCTTTGCTTCAGAAAAAAAAAAACAAAAAAACTGAGTAGTGGTTTCCACTGGTCGAGCAGCCTCTTCAAACACTTTCCCACCGACAGCCAACATGTTGGCGAATGCTTCAATATCTTTGTGACCTTGGCGTCATGTATATTTTGGAACTCTTTAAGTCAATCTTTTCGTTTCGAGCTTTTCTGTGGGTAAAAAAAAAAAAAAAGTCAACCAAAACCTCATCAACCTTTAAAGGAAGATATGAGGCCCCTTCTTGGGCGGCCAAGTTGATGAGATGGCACGGGCAACCAACCCCTATCAAACCTGATTGAGCCTCTCTCAAGACAGTAGAAATAATGTTTTTCTTGCCAATCATGACATTGGCATTGTCCGAACACATAGCCAACAGGTTTCCAACACGCAAATTCCGAGACTTCATCTCGTCCAGAACCAGACTTGCAATCTTGTGACCCGTCGCTTCCCCTTGGATCGTTCCGAGGCAAAGAAGGTGGCTTTCGACTTTACTCGTTTCTTTAACGAAATATGGCGCAACAATAGGGTAAAGCTGCATATCCCTTTTGTTACTGCCATCCACAGCGATCGAAAATACTTGCCGTTTTAGGGCATCCAGCAAAGGAGTCTCTGCGTTGGTGGTCATTTCCCAAACAATTGACGTCATCTTTGTTTGTCCACAGACGTAGCATTTCGCTTCCTCGCACTTGGGGAACCTCTTCCGGAAAAGTGGTCTGGCATGATCGCTGACACTTGGCGGGATGTTGTGTTCAACTGAAAACACCATGAAGAGGCATTCTACACAAATGACACTGAGGTCGTTGTCACTGTGTACAAAACTTGCTAGGTTTGGCTGGCTGTCCGCAGCTTGCACGTATCCCTGATGCTTTTTTGAAGTGATGTGGACCATGATGTCAAACTTGCGCCATGCGAGATGTTCACAACACAGGCACACGTGGTGCAGAATTAGAACTTCTTCCCGTTCTTCGACGGCACGCAGCACGGAAATTCTGCCATGTACAATTTAAAAAGCACTTGGATGTACTGTCCAGGCTTCAAGCCCTCCATTGCACAGTGAAGCCGCTACAGGCTGGAGTTGCACTTCGTCTGACGCGGCAGCTAGTTACACAAAAGGTGAGGCCAACACTGCAGTGACTGAAGCTGATTGAAGTTTAAACCCGCGTGAACAAAGGCAACAGCACGGCAACAGGTTTGTGAAGGTGCTATCGGCACTAACGAGCTTTGGATATGGATTCGTGACCTCTCTAGTAGACAGAAGTCACTAGAACCTTGCAGCTGCTGATGATGATACAGTCGAACCCGTCTACAACAAACGCCGCTTCAACGAAATATTTCCAGTTCCTCGTCAGCTAGTCATAGAAGTCAATGCAAAGAAGTTCTCTCCACAACAAACAATTTTTCTGGCTTTTTTTCGCTTCAACAAAATTTTTGCTCGGTTGAGCTGGGCTTGAAAATTTGTTTTGCGATAAAAAAGAAACATAACCCCAATCGTCTGCAATTTTTCGTACACCCACGCTGCTTAGGTTCACCGAAAACGCTGTGGGAGATATGGGGTTCTCCTCCGTACTCTTGGGACAAAGGAACGACAACACAGTAGTGCAAACAATCACAAGGGCATTTATTGCACCTTTCATAGATCAATGCCTGCTAGCCGAGTTGCTATCCACAAAACATCCCGATGGGCGCGCGACAAATCTAGAAGTCTGACTCACCGAGCGACCGGATAGCGAGTGAATATGTTTGCCCCATGCTGGATCGCAATGCCTGGTCGTTCGTGTGTAGTCACGCGAATGGTGGCACGTTCGAAGGCGGCCACGCGAGACAGTCTCGCAGAAGCATCGGACGGCGCCCGCGCGGACGTCCGCGCCCGCCGCCGATCTCGAACCAAAGAGCCCGCGCCTCGTCTCTCGGCGCTCGAGTAACCCCGCCGCGGCGCGACAGTCGCGCCATCTCTCGCACCGCGCTTGTACCACTCCGACCGCCGCGGGCGCCAGGCCACGCGAGCCGTGCGGGAAAACAGCATATCAGGGGATGCGTGAGAGTCGCGCATCCCCACATCCCCCAACCTTAAATCACTTCTTATTCCGGCGAAACATGTGACACGGTCTAACATTAACCCGTGCTTCGCGAACAAGATAGTACATGCAACAGTGGCAGCGCTGAGGAAATGTCCACACGCTGTCCATAACATGCGAGCCGACTGTCCTTCGGGTACACTGCTGGCGTCCGCCGGTCACAGCAGCAGCTTTGCGACTCGACGGCACGATCCCAGGCCAGGACTCCGGAGACGACGACGCAGTAGTCGGTACGAGCAAGCGTCGCTCGCGCCGACGCGCTTTGCTGGCAAGAGCCATCGTAGCTGTTGGTGACTGCCGGCTCTTTTGTCCGCCACCGAGGGTTGTGAGCTGGATACAGGAGGCCGCCGAAGTCGCTGCGCCGAACCGGCCACAGCATCACCATCGCCCGGGGTGGCTCGATCGTAGTCCGGAGCAGCAGCGCAGATGATGTGCAGGTGACAGCAAGCCAGGGGTGACTCCATTCACGCTGCGTACACTTAACACACTCGGCAAACACTAAAGTAGTGCAAGGGAGAGGAATTCTGCATGCGCATCGCCCACGTGGTACGACGTTCAACTCGGCTAGCAAAAGATCGGGCAGCTACTCAGATGCTAAGTTCACGTGAACGAAGCTCGCTTCCTTGAGTCGAACGAGTAATTTCAATTCGTGGGAGGCTAAATAGAATGAGGGAAGCAACTTGCAACACCTCAACGCCACGGTCCACCAGGTTGTGTCCCTCCACGTGCGACAGGCAGCTTCGTAAAGCCTTAGGCCTAAAGCGTCGCTACTCTGACAACAACCGGCATCCAACAAACACCCAAAATGGGCGCACAGGCAGCCGCGAGGAGACGTCAGCTCTGTGAGGTGGTCCTACTCCGCTCAGTGCACACAGCATCCGAGTTGACGGCGCCCACCGTCCCAGACGGTGTCGGAGCGCCCGGTGCCAGGCCGCAATACCAGTCAGCCCGTAGTGGCACCCGTGGCCCGCGGCCACCCGGCTCCTAGAGCCGCGACTTCATCAGAGTCAAAGAGATAGGAGAAGCTATTTACATGAGAAATTCGGACCACCCATGAGGCTTCCGTACTCACTCGCTTCAGGCTTGCCACTGCTCCGCGGGTGCTCAGCCTCGCTCTCCCAGGATGCAGACCACGTGGCTCTCGTACCAACGAATGCCACTAAAGAAAAACACTTGCGAAAAGGCTTAGCATGTTGACATGTTCAAACACACTACAGCCACCACCGCCTCGCTCAAGAAAGCACGCCGCTGACGCTAGCGATCAAAATCCACGCTAGGCCTACGCTTCGGTTCAAACAAAGGTCTCGAACGAAGCAACACTGTTAAAATTATCGTCCGATGCCCGAAGAGTCCCACGTTGGGCAGCCAGATGTGGGGTATATGGGGTTTTCCTCCGTACTCTTGGGACAAAGGAACGACAATACAGTAGTGCAAACAATCACAAGGGCATTTATTGCACCTTTCATAGATCACTGCCGGCTAGCCAAGTTGCTATCCTCAAAACATGCCGATGGGCGCGCGACAAATCTAGAAGTCCGACTTACCGCGACGACTGCATAGCGAGCGAATATGTTCGCCCCATGCTGGATCCCAACGCCTGGTCGTTCGCGTGTACAGTCATGCCAACGGTGGCGCGTTCCAAGGCGGCCACGCGAGACGGTCTCGCCGAAGCATGCGTCGGCACACGCGCGGCACGGCACGTCCGTCCCGCTCGCTGTCTCGAATCCAGGAGACCAAGCGCCTTCCTTTCGGCGCCCAAGTAACCTCGCCTGTCAGCGGCGTTAGCAGCGCAACACTCGCGCCATCTCTCGCACTGCGCCCCAACCACATCGACCGCCGCGGGCATCACTCCGGCCACGCGGCGAAGCCGCACTACAGGAGGCGCGCTATGCAGGAAAAACATCAGGGGACGTGCGAGAGTCGCGCATCCCCACAACGCGCGCCCACTGCACAACATTGGCCCTTCGTATCTAGTGTGCTCTCCATGATGGCCAGTTTGTCAGGGTCAGAAGACTGGCCTTCGCGGTAGTTACTGCTCAATGGAGGGAAGCGGATGTTGCATCGAAGTGAGTTGCTATGTTTGCATGTCACAGTCAGTGTCGGACGTTGTCACCTTCTGGGTGATGCTGGTACGATGTACTGTTAACTTCACGAAGCTGAAGCGATTGGTCACGGGAAAGTAGGAGAGGTTCGAAGCTTGCTGCCCCTGCTAGCTGATCATAACAATAAGTGCTCTGAACCATCCCCCGACACGGTGTGCAAGACAGCAGCATCAGTGGAAAAGTTGACGGAAGAGGCAAAGAAAGCTACGCATTAAAATAGGGCACCAAACAGCACGAAGCTTTGTAGCAAACTTCAAAGCAGCTTGGCATAGCCTTGCCCTGATGGGTATGGCAGCCAGTGGATCGGCATGCAAGAGCGCTGGCTCGAGGCTGGGAGATGCCGTATGTACACGATCGTAACTTGACCTATTTTCTTTTTAATTTGACAATCTGAAGGGGGGGGGGGGTCGACTTACAATCGAAACCAAAACATGGCACTGCCAAAAAAAGCGAGACCAATGAGATATCAGGGGAGCTACAACGTAGTTACAATTTTATGTTTGCTCTATGGCCCTACCTGTAGCTTTTCGCTATCTCGCACGTTCGTTAGCTTTTCGGAAGGGTTTTTCAACATTTTTGAGAGTTGTACAGTGCACACAACACTCATAGGGGGCTGTCGATAGTTGATGGAAGTGCCGCTGTTCCATTCGTGGCGCTTGCGGGGAGTATTGGTAGTTCTAGGAAGAGCAGACACTGCTCACATGTTTCTCTTTCCTTGTAGAGCTCATAGTTTGACACGTTCGACTTGACTGCTGGCTACGTGCTACTTCCACATTTCCTCAGTCGTCATGAGTGCCCCAGGCCCACTAAACATTCGGCGCTTGTTCACAGTTGCGTTCAAGAGGGCTGCCATCCTTTATGCCGAAGAAACAAATCACTGCACAGTGGGCCGCAAATTCTATGTTTCTGAACGGGTGGTGCAAGAGTGGCGACTGCAGCGAAGCGAAATTTTCACCTGTGACCGCAAGTGAATTTCCCACGAACCGAATTAAGTTTTCTGGAGCTGTAGGCCAAGCTTGCTGCATACGTCGCTGAAATGCGGGATTGGTCCTTGCCAGTTAAGTGCGACATGGTCATGAAACAAGCCCGGATCTTCCCCTTTTAAGGACCTGCTCCGCCGTGAGTACAACGAGTGGCTGGCGGCAGAAGACCGCGAACTTACGCCAACCGTACCTCTCAAAAGAGCCTCCCTGACGGCTGCGTGTGGTTGGGTGCATTCAGTGGGGGCTGCTGTTCCACAAGATGTGGTGGTGCAGTCGTTTGCCAGATATGTAATTTGCTGGACGATGACGCACTGTGCGATCGTAGCAGTGATGACGATGGCAGCATTAGTGAGGATGATGGCAGAAGTGAAGACGAGTAGTCCAGTTACCATGCCAGCTACCAATAAATTTTCATTATCAAATGCGCCCTTGGGTATGCTCTTTTTTTTTTTCCTATCACATGTGATATGAGGGAGTCGGCTTACAATCGTGTAAATACGGTAATCAAAATGGCAGTGGCATTGGCTTCGATTAATGCTGTTTCAGACCTGCAGTCACAGCAATAAGTCCAAAAAACCGGATGGTGAAGGGTTTTAGCGTCCGAAATTTCTGACGTTCTTATACATTGGCTCTATGTGGCAGCCAGGTGATCGGCATGCAAGAGCAGTGGCTCAAGGCTGGGAGATACCGTATTTACACGATTGTAACTCGACCTGTTTTTTTTTGTATTTGAACATCTGAAGTGGGGGGAGGGGGTGTCGACTTACAATCGACCCCCCCCCCCCCCCCCCCCCCCCCCCGTCGGCTTGTAATGTGGCAGTGCTGTGAAGCCGTCCAAATTAACTGCCGTGCTGAATAAATTGGTCGTTGGCTGTAATGGATTTCTTCACTGAAAAGAGACACATTGACGTAGTAAACATTGATAATTCGACTTCTGAATAATTTGGTCGTTGTTTAACCCTTTCGCTGTCGGACCTTTCTGGCCGTGACGCACCCCCAGTGTCGGCTTGGTTTCAGGGAACGAGCATAACAGGGAATGTACATAGCAATTTATTTTTGATTATGATTGGTATACAAATAACGTAGTCAATGCAATATGCACATTTCAGTGTTCTGCAGCTGTTGTTAGTAACCACCATCATCATCATCAGCCTGACTATAACATCCGTTGAACACCCGAATCTCTTCCTTGCATGAGACTGTCCGAGTCCAAATCTGAGCTCGGCTCGTATTCTGAATCGGAAGAGCCACCGCCCCTATGAGCAGACAAAGGTCCCACGCCGCTCAGCCATACGAAAGTAACCGCGTGCAGGGAGGATGCGCTTTCAGTCGCCGCACAATGGAGAGAAATGGGACGTTGTGTGATCAAGAAGACAGAGGGAGATGGAAAAAGGCTAAAACAAAGTTTGAAGGGCTTTACGTTTACTGCTGCAAGTCGGAAGCGAGGGTGCGGTGAGAGAGCGAAAACAGCAATTGAGTCACTCTTTTCGGAGAGGCAACGAGCGAGTGCGCCTGAACTTGACGCGCCTTAGCAGACACACCAACAGAAGAAAAATAAAAACCTTCAAACCAGCGGAGATGGCAGAACAACCCTTGAACCCATAACCACACGCGCGCGACGCATGATCCAGCGAACGCGGAGCCACCGCGCCACCCAGCAAAGAGAGGGGGGAGTGGCAGTCGCACCGTACTCTTCAATACATGTACTACACAGATCGGGGTGAAAATATGAACTTGTAGAAAGAGTCAACAGATGGCGTGGCCAGTTCAGGAGCGCCAGCTTGGCGCCCAGGCGCGAAATTTTGAATGCATGATAGAGAACGTACCGGTACGTCAGTGACACTGTGGGGGGGAAGCGCGATGACGTACCGGTACGTCCGTGACAGCGAAAGGGTTAACCTTTCTGAATTCAGGAGCTTTTATTTGTAGTTAGTGTGATTGTTCTATGTGGATTTACTGCAGGCAGAGCGAAGTGTGTAGCATTGGGCATATATGGCTTTGGTTAACCATGGGCCAGTATTACGTAAAGCTATTGCAATCTGGTTTTATTCCAAATTGGCCATTAGCCCTCCATGAAAGGTCAGAATGTCTGGGGCTCTTCCCATATTCGAGTCCGCCCAGTGGGCTGGACTAACCATTCTGGGATATCACACAGAGCTAATGGCCGATTTGGAATAAAAACAGATTGGATTAGTTTTACATTATACCGGCCACGCTTTGGTTAAAATCGGAGTTTAAAGATTGAAATCAATATTAAAAGAATAATTAAAATGTACTTTGCCAGTTAACCGAGGACATCAGCGAGGATGCCGTGGAGGCAACCCCGGCTGTGCCCATGGCAAAAAAGTGCCTCAACAGCCGCTCTATGGAGCCCCTGGAAGGAGAGCTGGACTTTGAGGATGATGCTCCGCCGGAGTCACCTAGCAGCACCTCACTTCTTGACAAAGCGCCAAACAAGGACGGCAAGGAGAGCAAACCAAAAGTAAGAACAGTTTTTATTATCACCTTCTGTTCCAAGAATCTGAAACTCAGTGCTGTTGGCAGTAAGGGGAATGACGGCATTATATATACAACGTTGCCACTCCCTTGCTCGGGAGCAATCCACAGATCTCTTGGGTTCAGACGTCTTGAGTGTTTACATCCTTTCTTCTAATCTTAACTTGGCATAAAAAGACTGTCTCCTTTTTGTTTGACATGTCAAAGCGCAGCCGACATGGAATCATGTGCCATGTTTATGGCCTAACACTTGACAATATTTTGACACTCCATTTTCATTAGACACTACTTGAAACATCAGTATGTTAATATTGCTCTGGAAGGCTTTCACTTTGTTTTGATAGACCTAAAGGAATGTTTCTGCAGCACTTTAATATGGTAAATAAACCTGCTTGTCCACTAAACTACACTGTCTTTAGCATGTGAGCCTAATATTAGGTCCTCACAGCAGAAAGCCTACAACTTCATTCAAAACACTGCCTGCTCCTGCCTTCAACTTCTTGGAATGACCACCGCTTCATAGGTTTTCCTATTCATGTGTAAACAAAAGACTCACCATGGTGTTTCAGTGGCTATGGTGTTGTGCTATTGTTCAGGAGGTCGCAAGTTTGATTCCCAGCTGCGATGGCTGCATTTCAGTGGTGAAATGCAAGAACACTTACCGTATTTGCCCGAATCGAGGCTGGTTCTGATTCTAATCCATCCCCCAAAAGTCCAAAGCCAGAAGAAAAAAACATACCTCAAATGTAGACCAAACAAAAAAGCGAGGACAGCGTTCACAAAATGAAAGCAGCATTTATTAAATATGAACGTGCCGAGCTCATTCTGTGTCATCATCGCTGCTAGCCTCGTCGCTATCTGCCTTATCACTGTCACCTCCTTGCTACGGCGCATGTAAAAAGCATTTCCCGTTGCCCCTTCCAATGACGGACATTTTTCTCATCGATGCTGAAGTCCGGCCCAGCTTAAACATTTGACGATGCCTCTGCAGCTAGTGCAGCTTTTGTTTGAAAGCGGTGCTATAGTGGCATCACCTGTTTGGTGCCATTACGATAACGCCACGCAGCAAGCCGATACGACACTGGTCAAAATGTCGACGTCGCTCGAGTACTTCCGTTGGCTACTGGCAGCACTAGTAGCGACTGCAATACTGACTTTTCTAGGTAGTGCCAGCTGTGCAACATATTTATCCATTTCAATCAAAAAGTGGCCCGTTTCTTGAATCATCGAACCTAAGCCGACCCTGGAGTTTGGTATATGATTATTTGAAAAAAAAAGAGAAACACTATCCGTCTAGACTCGCATAAATAGGGTAGGTACTGTGCTATGGATAAAGAACCTCATGCGATCAAAATTAATCAAGAGCTCGCCACTAAGGCGTCCCTCATAACCCTTAGGCATGCATAATGTGTGTGCACACTTAAAGAGTACTTACATCAGGCTTCATGTTCTTGCTTTTATGGCTAGCTCCTGTGGACCCAGTAAAGTGAAAATGGAATGTTACTTGTTCCTTTGTAGAGAATAGTTGGTATCATTAATAATTGGACCATCCCTAGCCTTTATTTGAACTGAGCACCTAATCCATTGTGATCACTGATGGTGATCAGATAGGCTCGTAAACCAGCCACTCAATATAGGCATACCATTTACAGAATTCATCTGCCAGCCACTCACAGGCTGTCATGTCACCCTTAACCACGCCAATATCTTGCAGCAGAGTTGCATATTACAACTATAAGTGTGGAGAATGTTTGTTACAAATATGTTAAGAGAATATTTGGATCTAGCTCAGTGAAATTCGGCGGAGCATGTTGGGCATGTGAAGATTAATATGTAGGCTAATAAATTACATGTATATAGGGTACATTGTTGGAAATTACCGAAGTTCTGTCAATTGCATTAGCTCAATGAAGGCATTCAACAAAGTGTCACTCCTTAACCACTGCATTATCTAGCTGCAATTTAATACACTGTGAAAGTACAGTCGAACCTGTTTCTAATGAACTTGATGGTTCTCCAAAAAGTTGTCATTGTATCAGTAGTTAGTTACACAGTCACTGACAGATTTTTCATACTCCAAAAATTCAAACTTTGTGGATATTCCAGACTTCATAAATGCACTGCCGGGCTTCCCATAGAGCTAATGCATTTTCACGACCGATTTTTTGCACGAATGTAGGCCCCAGAGTTTGATTTTCCGGACCAAATCACTCGTTCTAAGCCATGCTATGCAATCTTGGCGAGCGCCATGTTGGATTTTCTGCTGGCTTGACCAGTCTAGGATTCCAGTGACCCGCTCTATAGCCTCCAAGATTGGGAGGTGCACGCTATCTAGAGAGGGGGCATGCCATAGAGTTTCTCACTATACTATTACCTAGAGGGAAATCTGGCACTGTATGCATGGGAATGCCGGTAGAACCCCGCTGTTACGTTCCTCACTGCTGCGTTTTCCCGGCTGCTACGTCGTTTTCATCCGGTCCCGGCATAGCTTCCATAGGATCCAATGTATAAGGAACCCCGCTGTTACGTTGTAGCTGTGAAAACGTTCCCGCATGATACGTCGCAACTTAGCACCCCGAACCCGCCTGGGCTAAAGTAGACAACGCGCTCCAACCGCCATTTTGGCTTTTGACGAGTTTTGGCTGGGCTTGGCCGGGCTTGGCTATGGAACTGGCTGTAAGAAGCCGCACGCCAGTTCGAGAGGCCGCATGAGGCCGCCACTAAGTGGCCATTCGTGAAAAATGATCTTACTATCATCACTGTGATTACGGTCACCGCATGGTTGTTGGACGGGTCGACTCACGGAGGAAGGAAACTCTGGAGAGGCCCTGACGTCACTCTTTGTGAAGCTAAAGTGAAACTGGAAGTTGGCGTTGCTCGTGGCGTTGCTCCGCCTATCGGGCCTGCTCTCCTCTCTTGTTTACGTTTCTCCCACGCCGCGCTGCGCGCAACCGGGCTGCTCGGACGCGCGCGCTCCGCAGTAATACTAAACAATCGTTAGCACGTTAGCATGATTACGCCAAAGAGGGCAAAATTTCCCGCGGATATTCGTTCGTTCGTCCGTTGCCATTGCCGTGGCGCGGTGACGACAAGAAGCACGAGCCGCATGATGCCGGGGAGTTGCCAAATCCTAGCTTTGGAGAAGCCGTCGCGGCTCTGGACCTCCTCCGCAGGTACGTCGCACCTCACAGCGACGCTGACAGCAATGCGGCCTTCCAGGGTATTGAGAAACGTGTGGCGATTTCTAGCGAGCGAAAGAAACGGCAAGCCACCATTCTAGACTTTTTTAAGTCCTAAGCGCACTCTGTGGAAATAACTTGTCTATAGTTGAAGCTGCACTTTTTTAATTCATTTTCGGAGCTTTCCTCACTGTTGCGTTTTCCCGGCTGTTACGTTTTTTTTCCCCGGTCCGGTGAAAAACGTATGAACGGGGTTCCACTGTATTGTGACTTCAGATTGGCATCGTTCTTGGAGAGCCAGGAGACCTTGAAGACGCACCTGGCAAGCACCGTTCCGTCTGTCACAATGATTAATTTTATACTAAAACAGCACGTAAAAAGCTGTTTTAGCTTGATTATTACACAAAACATGTTTCGTTTAACTATAAGAGCTTGTTATTGCATATACAATTATATGAAATGTAAAAGGTATCAGCGGGCCGCATGAAGTTGGAGAACAGATAAGATTTGCACTCGCTTTGGAACAGTTTGTCGTCTATTCTTGCTTTTCTTCGCTTGGTAATGCATTGTAGGTGAGTAAACTTCACTGGAAGATGCAATATGTGTGAATGGAAACATTTTATAAAGATTTCACTTTAAGAACGCATTATTTGTGTAGTCATGTCCACCTTTTAGACGAAACCTCTTACAACACCAGCCAACATAAGTCCCGCAGACACATATACCGTCATTCCCATGTCGGCACAGCGCCCTTTAGGAAACTACCATAAATGATGGCGCGAGATTTCCCTCTAGGTGTTATAGTGAGAAACTATGGCGCGCCATCCTCCCATCTCGGAGGCCATGCCCGTTCTTCCTTGGCTGACAAAACATTCCTGGGGATGCCACATTTTTCTTTTTCTGGTCATGCTATCATCGCAATCACTTGATGCAAGATCTGTTTTTTTTTTAATTTTTTGTAAGTTGTCATTCTGCATGTAGTGTGTCCACTGAACAAGTGTGTCTTGGAGACATTGCTGCATCTTTGTGTGTATTAGTACGGCTTTGCATTTGTGTGCTCAGCACCACTTCCTGTGCTTTCGCGAGGACCAAGTGGTGCAAAGAAATGTGATTAGTTCCTTCAAACTCCATGGCGATCTTCATTGGCGGAGATCGCCAATGTGGTGATGGTCTTGTCTACTGTATACGGAGATGACGTCACTCTTGTGCAGATCCAATCAAATCTGGTCACCTCCAAGCATAAAGTTAATATAGTGACTCTAAAGGAAAAGGTGAGTGAAAGAAGCGGCAGCTGCAAAGGCACTGCATTGTTGCTACGACTCATTTTTGTAACGCTAGGAATATTCAAGATATTATGTAAGAGCAAGCATTTACAAGTAGCACATAGGCACGGACAGCATTTGAAGTTCATTCCGTATATTTTTCAGAAAGATCGGCTGGCTATTTATAAAATTTGGATGTAAAGTTTATAGTGTCTTAAAAGGCTGCATTTGCAGGGGCCTTAACCAGATGGTATTGTATTGTATTGTATTTTCATTATCTTAATTTTTGTTTTTTGCATTCTTTTGCATGAAGCTGTATGCTACTGTTCAAAATGTCATGGAAAGAATGAAATGCGGTGTTGTCGCTCTTTCAAAACGGTGCCCAGCCAGATCCAATTACTAGCCATTTCAAAACTACAAGCGCAGCTGCCGCCGTTATTTCTTCGAAAGCTCGTGATATATTTTACTATCGCGGGGAACACCAGTGGATTCTGTATACGATAGCGAAGCATTCTAGTGGGCTGGAAGCAGAAACTACTGTGGCATGTTAGCATTTTGCAAAAGTCTATCTGTTCGGCTGCAGCATCAGCCACACGCACACAGAGAGAAGTGAAGTTACATTTTCGATGTCGTTTCGTACCTAAAAGTAAGAATTTTTAAAGGTAGACCGCCATCACGAATATTTATCAGCAACGACGTAAACAAAGCTTGAGTGAACCGTGATCTCCCAATAATGGCGTAGCAGCCTCCAATTCTTTGCAACTTCATGTAACAATGGTCCATCGTGCCGCTTTCATGCTGAATCTGGCCGTGTCGATATCAACAGCAACGAAACGCTAGCAATGCTTGAGCATCTGTTGGTCCAAATTTATCTAAATCGTCCAAATAGGCATACTGCATCTAGTATTGCCATAGTGGCCTCCAAGATGGCACGTCATGTCGCACGGAGAACTGTGCAAAGACTAGTGCCGCCGTTGTCGCCTCCGACATTGCACGTAGTGCTTGCAGAGAAATGTGCAAAAACTAGAGTGCCGCCGTAGTGGCCTCCAAGATGGCACGTGGTGTTGCATGGAGAACTGCACAAAAACTAGTGCTGCCATTGTGGCCTCCAAGATAGCACTGGTGCATGCGCAGTACTGTCATGGTGCTATCTCAGAGGTCTCTGCCGTTGTACATTGCACTGCTTTGCCGTGAAGCACACTGGGGACATGCCTTGAAAGCATGGTTACCCTAGCTTGGTTGAAGGGCACTATACTTGTGATTATAGATGTGAGAGCTGTGAGATGGCTGGGCTGACGGGGAGAGTGGCTACTCCAAGAAGAAAGGCATGGAAGCTGTCATTAAATTTTTCAGCTGCTTTTGTGGTGTATATTGGTGTATACCATTGCTTCGGAGATATTATTGTCACTGCATGATTACACACCATGCTTGTCTCTTCATAATGCCCAAAATTGGTGAGAGGACATTTAAAGCATTTCAGCTTGGATTCAATGAACTGAGAAGGTCAAATGCTCAAAACTAATATGGAAGAGTTTCTGTGGAGCAACAAAATTCACGTTGCGTAATCTACCTTTGAAAACTTAGCTGAAGGTGCTACACAATTTATCCTTCTCGAGAAAATGTCTTGTGCTTCTTTGGATGCTTAGAGGCACCAGCAGCAAACGATAGCGACTGCAGACTTAAAAAACAGTTTTAGCTGCTCCTCATGCATTGTCTCCAAGAATGCAGCATGACTTGGAGCATCTATGCCGAGATGCACAATTTGTGGAGACCATGCGGCAGTTACATTAGGTGTGACCCTTTCCATGCTGTGGACAAGTCTCGCTTATCCAGGATTTCCTTTTGTCTGCCGCGTGCTACATACGAGTGGTGGCAGTTTTATCCTGTTGTGAATGTTGCGCTACTAGATAGCACCAGCTTCTGAGAAATTTTTTTTGGGGGGGGGGGGGCGAAGGCATTAACACTGTAATGTACTAGATTAGGGGTAGTGGGCTAAGGGGAGGCTCTGCGGTGAAGCAGTTTTCTTGGAAACGTGCATTTGGCCCTGCTGTGCCTTTCACCTGGGCCATTCATGTATGCATAAGCGTCGGATGTCTCCTCACCTGGGTGAAAATCCGCATTCAATACGCTCCACTGCATTCTCTAATACAGTCTAGGATTGATAATTTGGACTTCATGGGGAATGTAAATAAGTCCAAACGATCAAATGTCCGGAAAAACATGAATGTATCCAAAAAACATTATTTTAATTTATTTACGTTTTAAGACCCCTGTGCAAGGAAGAAGTGGTCAATTCATTGATGCATGCACTTCCGCTTACGTGCAACCAGGTCCACCTGTATTTCTGCCAGTTTTTGTTGTCTTAGTACGCTGATGCAGCACTGCAAAGGCTCGAGTCAGATCCGCATCTGAAGGCTCTGGAGCTCACGGCACATCATCATCATCCGAGTTAGAATCTCGGTTTGATGGTGGGAAAACTTGCTTAATTGTTCTGTCGTCGTTCAGTTTGGCACATGACGATACCGCGCTGTCAACGTCTGTGAAGTCTTCAAATGTAACTGCGTCAGGAATCAGCACACCGCAGCCTAGCAGGTCATCAATGATGATGTCTGCATTTGAGGTCGTTGTGGTAGGCGGCAGTTCAGGCTCTTCAGTTGCAGAGCCGGGCTCATTCAGACTGCGACTGAAGTCTCATTCGAAGTCGGAATGCGATGGCACCGGTGATGTCATTTGATGCAGATTGTCAATAAATTCACGAGAAAGACTTCTTGGAGCCAGCAGAGTGCTGTCTGGAAGGCAAATTCAACAAACAAGAATGGGCCATGCACGGTGGTGCTGGAATAGATGTGATGATCGTAATGTTGATGCGAACTCACAATTCAGCCAAAGCCTCCAATATCGGCATTTGCAGTTAAATCTCTGAGGCGCATTGCTGCGATCAAGGCAAGGCCTCAGGGGTTACCATCTAGCGTGTAATTTCTGAGGCCATACTTGATGTCTTGTTCCGGTTGCTAGAGGAGATAATGGTGGCAGAGTCGGTGCACGCACAGCCATGGATGAAGTCCGGATAACCAATATAGATAGTGAAATATGAAATATTAGTTGCCTTTATACATTACGTCTATGGGGACATTGGCGGGGCCGCGAAGCTGTCCGAATTACCGAGCATCTCCAGATTATCAGTGTCCGACTTTACGGTCGGCGACTGTATACAGAAGGGAGAGAAATTGGGGAATGAAACCGAGCTGCTTCATTTTCTCTCTCTCTCTCCCTCCCCCCCTTTTTTTTGGCTTGCGAAGGGGATGCAAGTTAAAAACATTTCATTGGTACATAAAGAGTCCAAACATGTGCCAGTGCTACGACTGGCTTATCGGAACCTGCACTGAAAAGAAAACATTAACTGTACACACAGGTTTAGTTTGCAAAGAGCACTTTATTTACACATAAAAAATTGGCTCCAATCCACACTGTAAAGGTAGCTGGACAGCAAAGCTGTAAACGACAACTAGAATGACTACCCATTGCGACATAGGTTGAAATTATTCATGTAGCGACAATCATAAGCACTTTACCTAATTATTAGCCTATGACGTTTCGACGACCTGAGGCTTGGCTTGCGCCGCTACTTCGTGCACCTACAAGAGTAGACTAGAGAGAAGAGAGATTCGCTGCGCCTCGTGTGCAGGCTGCTCTTCAGGAGTCCTTATTATACGTGGCCTAGCTTCCACTAGCACTGTCACAACACAAATTAGTTGCTAGGCGGGTTCTTCTTTTAAGTACAAAAGTGTATTTACATCACCCCCTGCTTCGTATGCAACAATCAAGCTGCCGTCGCCGCCGCAGCTTGCGCAACAGTAATCTTTCCTGGGAAATGTATGTGGGGAGAGAAACGTGCTTCGCATTCCATGTACGCGCAGGAGCGCCTTATCATCAATTATGCACGTAGTTCAGATGCTTGTTTTAAGCTTGTTCTTTATTGAAACGTATGCTGTTCAACATGTATGCTTGATTCCAAAAAATGTATGCACTGCTCACTTCCCTTTGCTGAGTGCTTGTATCCTCTGCCTTACATAGATGTCAGACATAGATAATGAGTTTTCTGTCGACGTTACGCCATGAAGGAATCTCGGTATCCTAGCCATAGACAGCTTTGCTGTAAAACAGGATGAAAAGAGTCTTGCAGCACGTGTTTACCCTCTTCCATGGTGTCTGAGAATGGTTCTGATATTAACGTACAGAGAGCATACTTCTGGCAGACAACGTCGCATTGTGTACTTCCAGAGTTCATGAAGACAGTTTTTTCGGTCATAACAGCATGAGACGCACTGTTAAAAGAGGTCTGAACATAAGCAGCACCACCATAGTTAGGAAATTTGTGAACAGCCAACTGCTCTGTCGGTTGAGACGTCATGTACTGCACGTCGATTGCCGTCCCATCCATTTGAAGCGCATCAAATTGTAAGCAAGGTTTCTTAGACGAGCCACACTCTACAGGTTCTGCGCACACCTTTTTCTTTGGAAGTCTTTTGTGTACTGGCACTTTCAGCAGGCACGTTGGAACATTCGGCAGAATGGTGGGTACTGCGTCCAGTGAAAGTGAGGGCTTTCCACACAGTATCTGCACTTCCTTTTCCTCAATGATGTGAATGTAGTCTCGAAGTACTACCTACTTTGTAACTCACAGTGTCGGTCAGTTCCAGGGGCTTAACACGGTGAAGGTTACGCTGCCAAACACAGCGCCTTTGTCGTCCTCGGGGACACCAGACAACTTCGGCATGTTCTTCACGCAGCTATACACAGTTCTGAAACCGGGAACAAAGCAGCAGTGCTTCCATTAAGGCTTCATCATGCCACCTCATCGGTCAGAGAAAAGCTCTACACGGAATAACAGATGCGTGCACAAAACACAGAACAACACAAATACGGGAACAAGGGCAGGCAAGATAGAGGGTCAATGGGCCAACGCGCAAGCGCAACAGTATCATGGCAAGTCCCAGGTGAAAGGCTCCATAGTGCTGCCTCATGGCCGAAAAGGCTTTCCGGATTTTCTGCTTCACACGTGCACATTGCCCATGTCCCCCCTCGGCCCATTACCCCCAATCTAGTACACTATAGTAACACATGAAAAGTCTGGTGCCACTGGGTTTTAAAAATGGCGGCATGGACTTCAACGGCTGTGACAACGGTCGCATTTGTCAATGTCAGAATCGTGTTTTTTGACATTTCTTTTTTTTCAAGTAAACATATCCAACTTGAAAACTTTAGGGAATCATGTTTGCAGCTTTAACTTTGTTCTGATGATTGCGAGGAATAGCTTTAAGTTTCTGGTGCCTTCTCTTGTGTGGACACAGTTCGATGAGAACACTTTACTGCCGACTCCTCTAAAATTTTCTTGCAGCACCAGGAAAGATGTGTTGCATTGTGTACAACAGAAATACGCTTTAGTTTTGTTCCAAGAAACTTAATTTAGCAACTTCTGTGGCCATCCTTATTTGCAACTTTAATAACATGTAAAAATGATAATGACAGACAACAGAAAATAACAAATGAACTGTTGATAATGCAATGAGGAAAGCTGTTCACAGTGGATCAGACAAAAAAAAATTGGAATGTTTGGTGGTTCTTTTTTAGAAAAATAATTGTAATTGAAATAGATTTTTGATGCATGGACCACTTACAAATAATTTTATTCTTATTTATTGATTATGGATTTATTTTGTTTTTTCAGGCAGACAACCTAGAAGAGGGGGAGGCTGAAGATGATGGTGAAGTGTCTGACGTCAGTGGTGTGAGTTTTACAATTTATTGGCTACTGGGCTCTAATAAAGGGAACTTATATAATGTAGGTTATCTTTGTCTTTTTTTGTTGCTGTTTGTTTTCAGTCAAACTGCAAAGAGTGGGAACACTTATTTAATGCATGCGACATATAAATGTCTTATGAAATGACATCACTTATATGACGATTCTTCAGCCAAAAGAAAACTAAGCATTGTTTTAAAGGGACACTAAAGGCAAATATCATGTCGACGTTGACTGTTTAAATACCATTCCAGAAACCTCGCAATGCTTGTTTCGTGCCAAGAAAAGACTTAGCTTACGAGAAAATGGCATCTAAAGAGTCCGAATACCTTTTTCGAAATTCAAATCTCCAACCAACGAACAGGGGGAGCGGTGACGTTGCGTACGCCATCACCAGCCTTTGCTGCCATTGGTGAGTAAAACGGCGCCTGACAGACGGCGGTACCGAGCCAATACAGAGCGGCGGATTCGCCGCTGTAGCTGCTTTTTGGTCAAGTGGCGTAGACCGTTCAGGCATCCCGTGACGTCACATGGAAGTTGAATTCTCCGCTACTTGGGTTTGTGCAAGTTTCACAAGCCAGCAAAACCAGCGCAGCACTACGCGATAATGAAACTACTGGAACGTGAAAGTGTTCGCAGCGAGGAGTTGAGCGAAAACGAAACATTTCGGCCGCCCGCGTCGTTGTCAAGGGTAATTTTAATGAGTTCTTTTTCTAAAAATGCAATAGAACTGGTCAAGTAGCATTTTATTTCATCTTATAACACAAGGATGTTTTTGCTATGAGTGAGTACTAGTGTCAGAATTTAACTGAGGAGTGCTTTTGTCATCGGGCAAGTACTGGAACGTCCCAGGGGAGTCTCTAATCATGTCCTGCATTTGCCTAAATTTCTTATTATTAAGGCTTTGTTTGCAGTAATATTCACGCCTTGGAGATTCTCAAGCACTAATCTATCACTTTAGCTTGACTTTGTTTGCCTGTAGTGTCCCTTTAATACTTTCGTGACCGCGCCTATTCCTGTCGACAGTATGTTCTCGGTGGCACAAGTTCAAATTTTGGCGCCTCTCCAAGCGCTTCGGACAGCTAGCGCCATCGAGCGGGTTAAAGAGAGACTATTTTATCACTTTCGGATTTGTTTCTCTTTTCCACCACACGGGCATTTTAAAGCGTCTGTCTGCATAGTCGGGGTGACGAGCGCTCGTTTTCGAGATGGCTTCTACGTCACGCGCGTCCGCTTCACGGAAACAGAGAGTTTCGACGGATTCCGACGCATCTGGGCTCGAATTTGCGGATAATAGTAGCAGCACAGACTCGGAAGCAGACTTCGATTCGTCAGACTTCAGTACGGACGACTTAAGTGCGGCAAACTGCCCCAGAACGTCAACAGATATCCGCCGGTGAGTTTTGCTTTCTTCTCGGACTGTGTTATCGCGTCGTAAGGATTTCCGGCATGTTCTAAATGTTACAGTTCTTATCTGCAAGGTGTCAACATCGTTCGGACGGGACCATTTGCCGGCGGCCGCACATAGAGTGGAGTTTTGTCCACGAAGACCGCCGGGAGTAGACCTTGGAATCGCGCTCCGGAGTTGTGCGTGGCGGTTCGTAGGAGCAGTCGATTTCTTCCTGTTGTTTTCACCGCCGAAATCATCAGGGAGATATCCAACACAAATAAGTATGCATGGATGCATGTTTTAGAGAAGCCCACGTACAGCGAGAGAGATGGATCGTGGAAGGAAGTCACTGAAGAGGAGATGCTCAAGTTCATCGGACTTATCGTATACATGGGAATCGTGCAAGTCCCATGCTTGCATTGTTATTGGAGCACACTCAGATTATTCTCAGGGCTTTTTCCACCTACAGTGATGTCAAGGAAATGGTTCAAGGTGTTGCTTGCCTTCCTGAGTGTGTTTTATCCAGAGAAGACGACCGTCGCATCCCATGGCAAGCTTCACCACATATCCTCTCTGCTTCAGCACGTCAACGATTCTTCTGCGCTATTTTTTCAACCGTGTTGCAACCTCTCCGTCGGTGAGAGAATGGTTAAATCAAAAGGTCGGTCCAGAATTCACCAGTACATGAGGGATAAAGTGATCAAATGGGGTTACAAATTATGGGTTTTGGTCGATTCGGAAACGGGATACACTGTTCAGTTCAGCGTCTATACGGGAAAGCGCAAAGAACCTAGCGTGCGAAGTTTGGCATTGGATGTTGTGACGCAGCTGTGCGAAAGTTATGTTGACCAGGGTTACATAATTTTTTGAGAAAATTTCTACACTTCCACATCTTTCTTTGTTCATTTACTGGAGCACAAGACACTTGCGTGTGGGACAACGCAGAAAAATCGGCGTGGCTTTCCACGTGAACTGAAAGACACACAGTGGGGAAAGAAGGTGAAAAGAGGGGACGTTCGATGGCTGCGGGAGCAGAATGTTTTGTACCTGCAATGGAAAGACCGGCGGGTTGTGAATATGATGTCTACCGAGCACACAGCGAACAAATTCATCCTTGCAAAGCGAAGAAAGAAAGTCAGGAATACGTGGACAGAAGTGTCTGTGAAGAAGCCTGTGCTGATCAAGAAATACAATGTGGGCATGCTTGGAGTGGATAAATCTGACCAGCTCATCGGATCCTACAACATTCTTATGAAGTCCGTGCGTTGATGGAAGACATTGTTTTTCCACTGTATCGATATAGCTGTAGTAAATAGCTTTATAATGTTTGACGAGCATCACCGGCAGCATCCAGAAGTCCCAGAATTATCGAGAAGTTTGCACTTCGACCAGTTTGCCTTCAGGCTAGAACTAATCGACCAGCTGCTGGGATAGGATGCATCGTGCGGACCCCCCAGTTGTGCCCGTTGTTCCCTCTCGGAGTGCACCTCAAGTTCAACAGCATCAACCACAAAAAATGGAAAAATATAGAAACTGTAAACCGTGCTATGAAGAAAGAAAAGTTGAGCAGAAAACAAATGTTTTCTGCGAAACGTGCAGCTAACCTCTGTTTAACTTCAAGAAGCTGCTTCGCACGGTGGCACAATAGACACTAGGTCTAATGTTTTCCTGTGTACCTGAAGAACTTTTGTAGATACAGAGCGAATATTTACAGGCTGATTTCATATGGCCCTTTTGTTGAAAATGTATATTTCGATTTTTTAAAATATATTTTTTGTGCAAAGCAGCATTGATGTTTTTATCGATCTTTCTCGTTCTTGTTGTGATTTTTTTGTTTTGATAATTTTTTTCGTGCCATTATTAATAAATATGTTGTTTGAAATTAATACCGTTGGAGGAAAGATAATTTCTTCTTCTACAATTTGATACCATACACTTCAACATGAATCATTTCCTGTGGCAGGAAAAAAATAATAACCAGAATACCCAAAAACTACCAATTTTCCCGCGGTCACGAAAGTGTTAAAAAGACAGTGTTCACGATTATGCTCCTGCCGAAAATTTACACCAGCAGCAAAATAGAATACACTTGGGTTACTGCCATGTTAGCTTTGTGTTTGTCTGTCTGAGCTCTGTGCCACCAGGTGGCTGCACTGTGTAGGCCGTTCACATTTTTTCTTGTGTTTACACGAAAGCTGGACACGCTAAACTGTATTGTAGCAGTAATCTGCCAGCGTGAAATGGCGCCTGCAAACGTGTTGATGCTGGCACCAATAGGATACCGACAGCCACATGCGCTGCAGCCACGCCACTCGCATGTTGCCTTGCAGACAGATACGATGTCGCAGCTTGACATGTTGCCAGTTGCTATATTTGCAGCCCACACCGTAACAAGGGTAATCCACAGTGCTCGCGAAAAGAAAGCTCGAGACCAGCATTGACTGGGCAGCTTGCGTCAACACGGAGAATGTTGTAACACAAGCAGATCACACTTGCTGTGTGCTGGAAGTGCTTGACTGTAGGGATAAATTGTCCTTGTGTATTCTCTTCCTGTTACTCCTTTTTTATTGAAACAAATTTTCCAACAATAACAAGCATTTGTTCACCATAAATGTGGAAAAATTATAGATGGCGCGACCTATGTAGCCAATCAGATAGCTTACCCAACTGACAGTAATTGAGATAACTATGTCAATTGGTAGGGAGTGCCTGAAAACATGGGAGTGGTGTCGCTGCAATTGGTAGCGATACACATTTTTAAAACCTTATAATAAATTGCATGCTTTATGCGGAGCACGTGGGTTCCCAAAACCAATTTCATTAATTTTAGTGTGAACTGGATGATGTTTAACAGTATTGTTCAGTTTTTTCTGCTGATTGCAAATATCTAATTAGATTTTGTATATCTTGTTTAGAACAAATGATGCAAAGCTTTTAATACAGAAATTTAGTCAATTTCTTACGGGACTTTTCAAAAACTTAACTTTGTCAAAAGCAAAAACAAAGTATATGGCCGAAACGCCAGAGAGTAGCTCTAGCCGGTGATGCTATTTTTTTGGTTCTCAGTGCACTTATAATGCGAAAAAAAAAACAAAAACGGATGCAAACATAATTGCAATATTTTTGCTAATCTCCATTTGTAATTAGTGGCAATTAGAATTTGGCCGACAACTTTAGAAATGAATAAATAGCATCACCGGCTAGATCCATTTGACACAAATATATTGATGCTAAACATTTTGCTGATACTTAGAAAGAACATATGAGAACATGTACAAAGCAGTGTGTGGTGTCCAAAAAAATTAAACTGAGAAAAACGAATTTGAACTTTCAGTTCACTGTAACTTTGAATGGCCTAACAATATGGCAATATGAATTGCATCACTATGTAGCCCTGTCTTTCAGCAACAAGTTCATGACATATATGTGGCCATTGTGCAAAAATAACACTGAGATATTGGTTGCAACATCATGCATAGTCATTGAAAGCAATGCCAGAAAGCTAGCACCACGAACTTCACATTTCTATTTTAGTTACTTGTTGAACAGAAGGCACACAAATGGCATCCCTATGCAAATAAAGTTGCACAGAGTTCACGGCCACAACAACATATGTCCTTTGCACAAAGTTTATGGCTACAACAGAAAATCTAGATCAAATCCCAGTGGTGGTCGCCACATTTCAGTGGAGCCGAAATGCAAAAAAGTTCATGTGCTTGTGTTGTAGCGCTTTTCAAGTGCTCAAATTAATCCAGAATCATATCATGGTTGTGTAACATAAAATCCCAGAATTCAAATTAAAAAAAAAGAACAATGTATATCTCTTGAACACTCACACAATTGTGCATTCAGCACAGGTCACACCTAGACCTATAAAATCCCAGGACTGTAGGCAGTCTGTTGCTGGCTTGTGCCTCTTTGCAAGCTTGTCTGTCAGAGCATTTCTGTTTGTGCGATCCTTGTTGGACATGTGAAGCCTCCGACGATCCTTTTCAAGGCTTCGGCGCACCATACAGCTGCCGGCACTGTAGCCCAGCTTCTCGGCTATTGCAGTGTTGCTTCTTGTCGCACCCTGGTTGAATCGGCTGATGGCTTCAGCTGCTGCCCTCTGGACGCAGTGCAGTAAGGCATGCTTAGTCTTTGGGGCTTGATCCCAGATCACGGAATGCAGGGTTTCACTGCCATTCTGAGTCACGTTGTCGCTGCACCGCTCCAAGAGGGCTTCCTCACCCAGCCGCTTGAAAATTGGCTCCAGAGCTTTGAACACAAAGTTGGGCAGGCTGTTTTTGTGTACTGGAGGTTGCTCGCCTTAAGCCACAGCTCAGTTGTAGCTGCACCAGGATTCTAACCCTTCGGGACAAAGGTCTAGCTTGGGAGCATCATCAGTTGACGACATGTAGCGCAGGGTAGCCTCAACTGCCCTCTTCATTCCTGGCGTGTCATTCTTGTGACTCCTTAGAACCCAGCCATAATAATTTGTAATAATAATAATCATCTTCTTAATCCTGTCCTGGGTGAGCCATCCGTTTCCTCCAATGTGGCTCGCATTGGGCCTTCTTTTTGTCAACCAGCCCACGCAAGGCTGCTCCCATGCGCTTGTGCACATGATTGATGCAGTCTTCCTTGTCTATCTTGATGAATTCGTAAGCAGCTTGCTCCGTCGAGGTGTAGAATGTCCTGCTGTCACCATCGGAGAGCATTGTCGGGTAACGCAGCTTGTACTTGTCAAGGGATCTCTGAAACATGAGCAGTTCAGCTTGCGCCTCCATTTGCGTGGAATTACAGTCAATGTTTTTCTGGCACTCTGTAAGATGTTTTGTGTGCCAAGCCACATACCCTTGCTCATTGGGTTTTGGACCATGTGAGCAGCCCAAGCAAAAGTTTGACAGCACGACGTGGTCAACAACGAGTCCGGTGTACATCTCAATGATGCACCCAACAGCGACGTGCGAACTGCGGCCATGTGTCAGCCAGGTTCCATCATAAATAATATCTATGTTCCCTGGTGGGTTTCCCAAGTCCTTGTAAAGTTCTGTGATTTGGGCCACACTTGTAGCCTCACAATCTGTTGCAGCACTGCTGCACGCTTGAACCATCATGTTCATATGGCCCTGATAGGTCTTGTGGTGTAAGCCATGTTGAGGGTGTCAAACCGTGAATTCTCAGGGATTTTTAGTAGTCTGGAAAAACTCAGGGAAAACTCAGGTAATTTGTACCTCTATCAGGGAAAATTAGCAGTAATATTATTGGAAGGGTTGAAAGTAGCGGTAATGCTGACTCGAGTAACAGACAGGAATCGTAATGAATCGTCTTTGTCGCCCTGTCGTCGGCTGGAGGAGTTTCCAATGTACAGTCAACGAACGACTTTCCGGATGCCCGATAATTTGGACGGCTTTGCGGCACCACCACGTACCCCATAGAGTCAATGTATCAGAACAGCCGAAATTTGGGACGCAAGAACCCTTCGCCGTCCGATTTTCCGGATTTTTGCCGTGACCGCAGGTCTGAAATGGCATTAATCAAAGCCACCAGCGCTGCCGTTTTGATTACCTCGCCGCCTCGAACCGGCGCTCTCGCCCGCAGATCCGCTGGCAGCCGTAGCCACCACTGCGGCAGCGCTAGACCTAGCTGCTTCGACGTTCGCTATTGAGCTCCTTGCCGGTTTTGCTTCTGTATGCATCTCTTTTATTCGTTGAGGATGTCCGACTCGATTTGCAATTTTTTTCGAGACGTTTTATTTGCTGTGCATTGTACCAACCTCTCCTTTCTATTCTCTTTTTGAATAACATAAACACTACTCCTTAGTGTTCAGACTGAATTAAGTAGGGTTTTTTATTCTTTTTTTATATGCTTACTAGAGAGTGACAGTGTCAGGCGACGTGGTTTCAGCCCGTCTTGACATAAAACTTAGTTCTGCGTCACTCAGGGAATATTGCAAAGGCACTCAGGGAAAACCTGGACAACTTGGGGAATTTGGAAATGTCACCTTCGTAGACACCCTGAACTAACAAAGAGTGCAAATAAGCAAGTATGGGGTTCCACTCCAACTTTATATCAAATGAGAACATTACAAATTTCAGTGAGAGAAATCCATCTAACTGCTAAAAAAAAGAAAAATTTTTAAAACATTTTCTAATAAAGGCAACATTAGTTCGCTTATTTGCACTCTACATAGCTTTGCCTTCCTGGAAAAAAAAATTAGTGATAGCGCAAGTAAAAGCAGAGATAATGCACCCCCAATACGGCATCATCATCAAAATTGTGGTTTTGAGAAAACGAAAAACATTTCACAACTGATATGTTGAAGTAAAGTTTGACAGAAACGGCCGTAAACGCCATCAGTAGGCACTAGCTATAATTCACGGACGATGTTTGGCTGTTGCCGGTCGATGACATAGTATGCACTGCAAGTACGTTTACTTCAAAAGGATTGCACGTTTTCGGGCCCTCAATTCCCCGCTAGCTCCATCCCGACGCATTCTCACCGCAGATCTCGCAAACCACAGTCAGTTTAGTAGCGATACTGTAATCCTGATCGCTCTGCACCAGCTACGCAGAACCACCACAAGTATTACACAAGAAAACGCCGAGAAGATTGTTCACTGCTGCAAGCCCGACAACAATATTCACTGCTGCAAGTCCGACGACAATGTACGGAGTAGCAGGCCTCGCGACCGAGGCTGTTGCACTATCGGCGGTCGGATCTTCAACGAAACACCAAATCTTTCACTCTCGTAGATGCGATCTTGTCGAGCGTAGCTTTCTCATGTGCTTTTATCTTATCCACTTCCTCTTCATATCATAAGACTCCGGACAACATAGGGGAAATTACTTGTGTGTAATAAATGAAGTAAAGAAACGATAAATTAATGGAAATGAAAGTGGATGAAAAAACTTGCCGCAGGTGGGGAACGATCTCACAACCTACGCATTTCTAGGGATTGTTCTCCACCTGCGGCAAGTGTATTTTTCATCCACTTCATTTCATTGCCATTAATTTATCGTTTCTTTACTTCATTTGTTACAAACAAGTTCCCCTTTGTTGTCCTTGGCGTCAGTGTTTGCTGGCTTCTTATGATATGACTAATAAAGATCGGGCCCTTTGGTTAACTCCCTTTCACTTCCTCTTCGGTTGAGACAGCTATGTTCAATTCTTATGCGAGTGTAACCGGCATGTGGATATGCGTGATGCGGCAAAGCTTTGAGGCGTCGACGTTCAGTGGTGGTACGACTTCAGCAGCGAGCTGCCGGGTATCCTGTGCTGACTACGACGACTGAATCGCTTTTGGAAGTATATTGTGTCTTGTATGTTTCCACCCATAACAATTCACGGAACAAAACTTTGTCAGACCTCCAGCATATTGTTATATCGTGCATATTACTCAGTACGACAGGAATGGAGACATTACCCATCCTCTGCGTTTATTCCATCCTCTTGTTCCTCCCCCTTGGGCAGCTCCAAGCGCGCACCTTCTCATGGCGCTGCGGTAGGCAGCGACGCCTTATATAACATATCCCCTCGTGAAAAAAAAAAAAAAAAATGGTCCGTTACTTCTTGATGTAGTCATGCAGCTTCTTTGGTGTCTTCTTGTTGTGGGCGCTCTTCGCATCTTGGCAAATTACCTGAAGCTTGTTGCGTGCGCCCTGCAGCAGGTGGTTCAGGATTCAGGGGTGCCTTATCTGCGCTTGATGTGCCAGGTTGTGATGGACAGCTTACAGCCGCACTGGTTGAGTGATCGGATGCCGGTGACCAGTTCATGACAGCAGTGGTACCTAATTTCATTCTGCTGATAGCTTCAGGGTGAACGGCCGCTAATTTGGAAGCATTCCACACCCGCCCATCTTCCAAGAGGTAAGAGGCGGGTCCGCGCTTTCCAATAATTTCCAAGATAACTTCCCATGAACTGCAGGTAATTTAACCCGCACGTAGTCACCCACGGCGAAGTTGGGTTCCTTGGCAACGCGTTTTTGAACGGTGTAGCGCTTCGACGTCATTTGCTTGTTCTTGATGCGCTCTCTCAACTGCTGTAGTGCCTTTGAAGGGTCATTGGTGAAACATTTGTCAGGGAATCCCACAATGTCAAGTCTGGTGCAAGGTTGGCGTCCATGAAGAAGAATAGCGGGTGCAACACCAGTAGTCGCATGAGGCGTACAGCGATATGTTTGTAGGTAATCAAACATTGCTATTCTTATCTCACGACGTTCTAAGGGCTAATTGAATATAGGATTTTAATACCTGGTTAAATCTTTCCACTAAACCGTTAGCTTGCGGGTAATACACAGAAGAGTTGTAATGGGTGATTTCGCACTCTGTGAGAAAATCTTCAAAATTCTAAGAAAATTGTGGTCCATGATCGGATACGATACCACGTGGATATCCTTCTCTTGCGAAAAGTTCAAGTAGGAATTTGGTCACTGTAGACGTGGTCGCATCGTGTACGAAAGTCACCTCTGGCCACTTGCTGTAATAATCAATAAGCGTAATGGCAAATTGACAGTCAGCTGGAGCTTGTGTGAAAGGTCCCACAATGTCGATAGCAACTTTGTCCCAGGCTTTCTCGGGAAGAGTGATGGGTTGCATTGGGGCTGCAGATGTACGCGCTGATTTGTCACATGACTGGCAGGCTACACATGTCCGTACAAGTTCTTCAATGTGATTATCCATGCACGGCCACCAATATGACTCCCTAAGACGAGCTTTGGTACGACTAATTCCTGGGTGTGACTCATGAGCCAGATCCATAAGACGGCGGGTCAAAGCTGAAGGCACGACAATCCTGTCACCCCGGCAAAGAATGTCGCTAACAACAGAGAGTTTGGATCGCACGTGAAAGTAAGGTAGCAGCTCTTTTGACAAGGATTTATTGTCAGGCCAAGAAGTAGTGTTAAACTGCTTAACTTGAGAGATAGCCTGATCGGCAGCACTTGCTTCTTGAAACTCTTGCATGGTACTAACTACTGGTGACAAGAGACATATAAATTCTTCTTCGGGTGCATCATGGATGAAACTCTGTACGGGCAGCCGGGAGAGTGCGTCAGCCACGACGTTTTCGCTACCCTTCCTGTATTCCACGATGTAGTTGTAGCACAGCAACCGTGATGACCAGCGCGCAATCCTTAACGGACGGTGACCTGTGCCTTTCGTTGAGAGGAGCGTAACCAAAGCAGCGTGGTCTGTCCGCAAGATGAAAGGTCGGCCCCACAGGTAAACGTGCCAGTGCTCGCAGGCCCAGACGCAGGCAAGGGCCTCACGTTCACCGACGGAGTACTTCCGTTCATGTGGTTGAAGAGTGCGTGAGGCAAACGCGACAGTTTGCAGTGATGTTCCGTTATCCTGCTGCAGTACAGCACCTAATCCATATCCCGAGGCATCAGTTGTAACGTACACGGGTAACTGAGGATCAAAAAGGTGAAGAACTTCGCAAGATGTTATCAACGTTTTCAGCTGCTCCAAGCCGGTTTGGGCTGCCGCAGTCCAAGCGATCCTCTCTGGAGAGTCCATACACGATTATGTCGTCAATGTAAAACAAGACGCTTTTGCATCCTTGGAGCATCATATGCATCATCTTCTGAAACGCTGACGGTGCCGATGCCAGTCCGAAGCACACCCTCTTAAAGCGGAATAGTCCGTCGTGGGTTATAAACGTCGTAAGATCATGACTCTCTGGACTTAGTGGTAACTGATGGTATGCAGAAACTAAATCTAGCTTGGAGAATCGCTGTGCACCAGCCAAGCTGTTCAAAAGTTCCTCAGTTTGTGGCAGGGGAAAACTGTCCACTACTATAGCTTTGTTTGGCTCTCGTAGGTCTACGCACATGCAAATCGAGCCATCCTTTTTTCTGGCTACGACAATTGGCGAGACCCGCTTTGAAGAATCGACGCGCTCAATGATGTCCTGGGCTCCTAATTTTTGTACTTCTGCCGAGACTTGCTCACGAATGACGAGTGGTAGTCGTCTCAGTTTGCTGGCCACTGGTTGAACAGATGCGCGAACTCTGACCTTGTGAGTGAAACCTTTGACAGTTCCTAGCTGCTTTTCAAACAAGTGCTCAAACTCTGAACGTAATTCAGGAGGGAGCACAGGAGTTTCTTGCGTTATTAGCAGACACCTGAGAGGTGACCCTTGAATTTTCATATCCAGAGCCACGATGCCATCTAAACCAAGAATTGTTGTTCCTCCTGACACAACGTACAGAAGGACAGAAGTGCATCGGCCATGAAATGAAACTGGAGCAATGAAACATCCTTTTATAAGAATTGCTGACTTAGAATAATCGAGGAGCTGGACGGATGTTGATGTCAGAGGAAATACAGTATCGAAATGGCGTCGGTAAAGTTCTTCAGCTAGGATTGAAACCGATGATCCAGTGTCAGTCAGGAACGACACGGAAATTCCTTCAATTTCCAACACTGCATAAATTCCCTTCTTACGACTCCAGATGTGACAAACACTTATATGATCGTCCGTGTCAGCTGTATCTGCGTCGCCTTCTGTGACATGCTGAATTTTCTTTTCAGACTTTCGGGAAGACTTGCACACTTTTTCCAGATGGCCAGTCTTTCCACATCTGCGACACTTATGTGTCTTAGCTTTGCAGTGAGGGCTGTTCGCCAGATGGTCCAAAGAGCCACACTAACATTCTTGCTCTTTCAGAGCTTGACGACTTTCAGTTGGCGTCTTATAGCACGTGCACGTGCTGCAGTGCTTTTCTCTCATATTTGACGTGTTTGTATTTTTAACGTGATGCACTTGTGCCTCATGTCGTGCAAGTTCTCTCGCTTCTCTAGTCGCCTGATCATGCTGTCTCGCAATGGTGAGGGCCCGAGAAAGTGTAAGAGACTCTTTCAGTAAAAGACGTTCACGCAAGTATTCGCTGGTAGTTTTTTCTACAAGCTGGTCGCGCATCATGTCGTCCGCCAAGTCACCGAAGTTGCACGCTCCTACGAGACCTCGTAGCGCGGTGACGTAATCGAGCGCAGTCTCACCTAGGGCTTGTTCACGTCGACAGAAACGGTGACGCGCTGCGGTGACGTTGACAGAGCTATTGTAGTGACTTTCAAGTGTCGCAACAGCGCAGTCGAACTCATCTGGGGCAGGAGTCGTCAACGTCCCTCCGGTGGCGCTCAAAGCCAAAAAGCGCGGGTCTTCTTCTGATGTGAGAGTCTGGTAGATGCGTTGTCCTTCCAAGCCCAAGCAGTTGAGCAGAATCGCCTTCCGACGCATGGCAGGTAGGTCGGAGGCACCCGACGCCACCATGTAGTTCTTGAACGCTTGAATCCATTGCTCCCATGGGATGACTGGGTCTCCAGGTGTTGACAGGAACGGGGGTGGCGGTTGTAACCCCGAAATACTCATCGTAGAGGATGATATGCAGCAATCGACAGCACAGATGAAGGGCAAGCCGGTAGCACATGGCTTGTTAACTCCTCGTCGCCAATTATGTTATATCGTGCATATTACTCAGTACGACAGGAATGGAGACATTACTCATCCTCTGCGTTTATTCCATCCTCTTTTTCCTCCCCCTTGGGCGGCTCCAAGCGCGCGCCTTCTTATGGCGCTGCGGTAGGCAGCGACGCCTTATATAACACATATCAAACGTCGCAGTTGCGAGACTAATACAAAATGGTGGCTGTTTTTGTCGTTTGAGCCATGGTTTGAGTGCTCGTGGTCCTTGGAGCCAATCATGACTCGTCATCTTGGTCACATGCTCAAACTGACCAATAATAGCGTGCTCCGCTAATTTCTTTTTCTGTTGTTTTTTTCGTGACCGCAGCACTCGCAATGTTGCCAATGACGAATAAAGAAAGTGAGAAATGCGAGCTTTCATATGATACCAAAATGCCGCTGGCAGAGCGCGTAATTTTAGAGTTAGGCGAGGTGAAAATCGGGTGCGATTTGTCCCCAGTTTAAAGGGCAACACTTGCGGATACACATCTTTAGATCATGATAACGGAAAAACTATGCAGTATTTTGTACCCAAATTTTGGAGATAGGCGCTGAAACTCATCAGGAACGCGCAAAATAAAAGTTGAAAATTAGAATTTTGAGCTGATTTTCAGTCCCAAAGACCCCCGGGTTCCCCTATAAGACGGGACGGTGAGTGCACGACAGACAAGGTGCTGAGTAACAGCCACAGTTTTATTATGGGGAGTGGAATCCGTAAGAAAAGCAGATATGGCACAGAAGACAAGCCTTCAGTTTTCCCCTTCATTTAATGTCCATAAGTTACAATGATGCCATCATCCAGCGGGATGGTGTGTGCATAGTTTCTACAGGCTTTCCCAAAGCTCAGTTTAATCCATGCGCCATTGAAGATAATCCAGGTGCCAGTCAATTTAATCTGAGCGCCAGCATTTTTAATCCAAGTACCATTAATTTAATCCAGGTGCCACCACATTTAATCCTTGTGTCAGCCATTTTAATCCAAGTGCGACTCATTTTAATCCCAGTGCCAGTCAATTTAATCCTGTTGTAAATTGATTGAGGCACGAAGAATTATTGCAAAAAAGGTTGTAACAGGCGTCGTAAATGCCATCTATTTATTGACGTCATCACTGTATTGGTGTCAGCACTATAGGGGCACAGTTTCCATGCTACCAGTGTTGTCATGGCTGCTTCAGAAGCACTTCCGTGTGGTACATTAAGTCATGTTTTCAAGTCTTTTTCAAGTCATGTTTCCAAGTGACAAGAGTGACTCGCAAAGTGAGTCACAATCGTAATGCACATTACGTGGCTTGGGTGCAATCATGACTTGAGATTTCCTTCCCAAGGATCATGCATATTGATCGAAACAGTTAGCAAGAGTAAAAACTTGCTTACGATTACTGAGCCACTTGACATAATCACTAAGCGACTCAATATAGCTCACTATGCTTGTACCTTGCTTGCACTCCTATTCTACCTACATGCCTATCAAACGAAATGGTTCTGAGACAGTAATGGGTTATTCTTGAGTCGCATGATTAGGACACTAGTGACTCACTTGACATCACCGCCGTTGCACCTCTCCTAACTTGCCGACTAGCATATCAAACGAAATTATCTTCAAAGCTTAACAACCTGCTCACTATCACTGAAATGACATGGCCACTAGTGGGTCTCGGGACGTCACCACGGTTGTCACCCATGCATGCACTCTCCTAAACGCCTGACATGCATAGCAAACAAAATGGCTTTCAAAGAGTAACAACTCGCACACTACTATTCAGTCCCATGATGTGATCACTACTGACTCATGAGACGTCGCCACGGTTCTGATGCGCGCATGCACTCTCCAAACCTGCCAACGTGCATATAAACGAAATGGCTTTCAAAGAGTAACAACGTGCTCACTATCATTCAATCAAATGAGGTGATCACTAGTTAAGTGAGGTCATTACGGTTCTCACCCACGCATGCATTCTCCTCACCTGACGACATGCATATCAAACGAAATGGCTTTCAAAGGGTTACTACCTGCTCAATGTCACTCAGTTAAATTACGTGATCAATAATGACTCGCATGACGTCACCACAGTTCTCACCCATGCATGCACTCTACTGACCTCTGCCGACTTGCATGTAAAACGAAATGGGTTTCAAAGATTAGCAACTCGCTCACTATCACTCAGTCAAATGAGGTGATCAGTAGTGACTCAAGTGAAGTCATCACGGTTTTTACCCACCCATGCACTCTACTAACCTGCTGACATGCATATCAAACGAAATGGCTTTCAGTGGGTAACAACACTGGCTCACTATCACTCAGTTCCATGATGTGATCACTACTGACTCATGTGACTTCACTATGGTTCTCACCCAACCGTGCACTCTCTTAACTCACCGACATGCATATCAAACAAAATGGCCATCAAGGATTCCATCCTGCTCACTATCACTCAGTCAAATTATGTGATTGCTAGTGACTCATGTGACGTCACCACAGTCGCATGCGAGCATCAACTCCCCTTACCTGCTGACTCGTAGATCAAAAGAAATGGTTTTGAAAACGCTCAACATGACGTGATTACTTGTGACTCGCACTGCGCTGTTCCAAGGCACTCGTGCTAGGGACCAGGCTAGAGGAGAGGCAAATTGACAGGCACAATCCGTATTACCATGGTGACTTACATGACGTTGCCTTGAGGAATACTTAGCACGCACTCTCCCATAAGGGCGGCATTGATATAAAAATAAATTTTTCAAGGGCATCATACACGCGTTTAGTCGCACGTTTTTCTTACAGATGAATTGGTCATAGTAGAACCATTGTTTTAATATGACCAGCAACTTTTTTATGCTACCGACCTGATATCAAAGTGTGAGTGTATGCAATGATATTTTGTTGATTGCCACTCATTAGTCAAATATAAGTGGGAAATTGAAGACTAGCTGAATCTCGGATGGGTGGGACTGAGTGTGCATTCTTTTCTTAGAAAGATCAAAGATGGGGGACTGCAAGAAGGTCAATCTGCAAAATAGCCTCGTGATGTGTTTAATGAGACATCTCCCTTGACACCAGAAGTATAAAAATACGTTAAGATCTGAACAAAAACATGCAATTTATTCAGTGCGGTATTTGATTTCACACGATACCAATGTGCTTCCTGAATGGGTTTATGCAAACAAACTGAAAACAACTACATGACCTGTTCTCTTAGCGCCGCCTGTACAAAAGAAAAGTTGTGCTTATCGAATGCCGCGCAATCCATGCGTTGAACAAGTGGCGTTGCATGTTGTGCAGCATTCACAAACAACGAGTGCCTTTGCTCCTTTTGTGTGACTCCTTGTGGAGTCACCAGCACTGCGTCACGCCGCTCACTGAGGTACTCTTTAATTTGACATTTGAACTTGGAGAAAACTTCCTCAATTGAATTTAAAAAAGGACTGTATGGCGGCAGGCACTTGATGGAATGGTTCGAGCTGACCAGGTTTGCCTGTTCTGCGCACTTGTGAGCTGGAGTATTGTCGAAAATGAGAACAGCCTCTGTGTCTGGCTCCTTAGAGTCAACCTGGGCAGACATCTTGGTGAGAAATTCATTGAATACAATCCAATGGACCCTTTCGACAATTCGCCAGTGCAGCACGCTATGAGCCGACATACAGGCGATGTTGATGTTCACGCCTTTCGTTGAAGTCGTCATCTGGAGCGCTGCCATGCCCTTTCTTGTGTGGCTGAATTTTCTTCAGCACCGTATATTATAGTTTGTTTCGTCGACATAAAAGTGACAAACCCGGAGCCCATTGGTCTGTAACCATTGCGCATACTCTTTTCACTTCTTCACGTCGGAGCAGTTGCAGTCCACCGGCCTCCGGGTCGCTAATTTTATGTAGTAGGTGTGTGCGTCAAGGAGGTGGTCAACTAAACTGGTGCCGATTGTGAGGCCAGGTGTTTCTTGTCCAACGGTTCACTTTATCTGTTTCATCATGAACGTTGGATTCTCGTCGACAGTTCTTGTTACGACAGCGTCGGCGCCAAACTTTCTGACGGAGCCCCCGTTTTCAGAGGCATGTCGCGGTCTGTCGCTGTACTTGACCTTGCAATTTTTACGTTTATGCTGAGCATCTCGGCGAGTTGTTTCAAATCTCTGCCACGCCTAGAGGCATCAACAATTCTTGCTCGGTCAACATCAGGCACCCTGTTGTTTTTATTTTGTGGCTCATTCCGATCCTTGAACGGAGGACCCTGAGGAAGGAATTTTGCTTTGTCTTTTGTTAGATTCCTTTGTTTCATAGATGCTCCTGTATTGCCTTGTAGAGGGGACCGTGGGCTCTAGTCAAGCTGTTCAGCAACTTTTACCCACGGCCCCTCCATCGCTTTGATGGAAATAAAGATTATTATTATTATTATTATTATTATTATTATTATTATTATTATTATTATTATTATTATTATTATTATTTCTTGCATTCTGCACTGGTGCTGTGAGTGGTGCTATGTCCCTAATTTGCCCCCTATCTTGGAACTGCCCTCGAATCACCTTCTTGCTGTGCCCCCACCTCTCTCCCAACAGACTGAGCTGTCGGTGCAGGACGATGACTTGGAAGAAGGGGAACTGCCTGAGGGTGCTGGTGGAGGTGCTGGAGCTGCACGTAAGGCTGCCCAGGTGCCGCGGCCCATCTGCCGCTTTTTCAACAAAGGGCAGTGCACGTGGGGTTCTTCTTGTCGGTTCATCCACCCAGGCATTAACGACCGGGGAAACTACAACATGTTTGCTACTGTTCCCAAGCCACCACACCACCACATGCCACCACCAATTGGAGGACCAGCTGCTGTCATGGTGGGCTTCCTTGTCACTTTATTGCTTGTGTTAGGTGTTCAGTGTGAGTGTGCAAATAAAGTTGAACGTCATTATAACTAGGGTCAAACCAAACCGAATCCGAATTAATATTTTTGGAATGTGCTTAAACCTGAATTTGAAAAAAAGGGGGGGGATGGGGGTACCCTTTCGACATGAACTAGTTCAAGATTATAGAACAACAACCGTTGCTCAAGAGATTTGTGATTCGTCGAAACAGCCACTACTTCAGTCGGCACACTCCACTAGCAGATTTTTACGACTCACGAGTAGCTTTGTGCGCAAGAATCGGGAGAGATATGGGTACGTGCCAGTAACTACAGCCACCTCAGCAGAGGTAATTGTACTTCTGACCTCGGTTATGCCAATTGTGTTACGCTGCTGAAGCATTACTTCAGGGGCTTCACGGAATTAAAGCTCCCAATTTGTCCAGCGGCATGCGAGACGAACTTTTGTTGTGTGTCGTGGTTCAACAGGCTTTTGGCCCCTCCAAGCTGTGTACAACACTCGTTGAGTTGTACAAGTAATTCACAGGGCACAGTGTGAATGCTTTTGAGTATTTTGTCTGCCCTTAGGCTGTACAAGACTCTGCACCATGTACAGATGCATAAGCAAGATAGTTGCGGTGTCTAGCCTAAACTAGCCTTGGTTCAGAAGCATTAATGTCCTCACCTGCTTCTATTAAAAAAGCAGCAAACTCAGCGAAATGTCAAATGCTGGCTTCATTTTCTGCTACAGACTGGAAACTTGGGAGTTGTAATTTGTTATGAACAGTAAACCTTCGTTAACTCTAACTCTGTCTTGAAATATGATTAAAGTCAAAATTTTCTTCTTGCCATGGTATCAACCCATGTATTTCACTCCTTATCTTAGAAAAGCTTTTGTGCGAGACTCCGGATATCTCAAAATCTCAAATTTGAAAATACCAAAGACAATGAGACAGCTTTGCTTGCACTTGCATTTCACCCGGCGGTAGCTAGCGATTGCACAGCATCGAAAATGAGAGGCAAAAGAAAAAAAAGAAAAGACAGCAACTCCTATTTTACTGCTGCTGCTGCATGAGGCCACAATGAGGCAGTGAACAGCCGAGCAAATACGTGCGAACGGCGATAAAAAAAAAAAGCGTAAGATAAGCAGGGAGCATGCCACAGTGTGGCATCTGGCTCGACTAGAAAGCTGCCCAAGGTGAAAAGTGAGTGCAAGTGACGCTGCCCTGTTGCCTTTTCCCTGATACTTTCGAAGTTGAAATTTCAAGCTCCGGAGTCTGGCACAGAAACTTCTAGAGATAAGGGGCTAAAAACATATTTTGATACCATGGCTGCAAAAAGAATTTCAGCTCTAGCGATTGAAAGATCAGAGTTCGAGCTTGTGAAGGTTTACTTAATATTTTTCCTGGCTGACACCCTGTAATGCTGAGACAGGAAATAACAGAATTGATAAAATATGAATATGCGAAAATTAAGAAATTTGAAATACCAGTCGAACTTTTTTAATATTCATATTGTATTAATAAGAAAGTGGAAATTTGTTGTATTCAGTGTGGCATGAATATAAAAGGAAATTTTGTTGGCTGTGTAGGAACAAACATGATTTGTTGTTTGTTTTTATCTGCCGTACTCACTTGGATGTAAATGTGAGGGGCGACTTTTCAGTCACGCGAAATAAGAAAAAAATAAGTCTGAATGTAACGCAAGATGAACAAAAAAGGAAATGGTACATTTACTCAAGGAATCACAATTCCGAGACGAGTTCTTTTTACTCATTATCATCATCTGAGCAGGAGGAGGCAGAGCTTTTCTTGTTATCCACCTCCTCGATCAAGTCATCTTGTGTGCCATCGAGCTCATTTGAGATTCAGCACAACCATTTCATCCAGGAGGCCGTGCCAGACCATGACGAGGTCCACGGAAACCCTTCCGATTGGCCTCACATTTAAAGGGGCCCTGAAACACATTTTGAACATAATAAGAAAACGTTGCCATTTAGGGGGGACCTGGGCCTCAAGGACAATTTTAATTACTATTGCTACTGGAAAATTAAATTTACAGGTAATAGGCAATGGTTCTAGTTGTGAGTATGCTGCTAGTTTTTATTTACATAATGAAATACACAATTATTTCTGTTCTAAATTCTTTCAGTGACTGGCAAATATGTTTTAAAGTAAGCAAACTAAAATGTTTGTGAATGTACTATCGTGAGCAATATGAGCGGGAACACGCGAACGCGTGGCTAATAGCCTCGAAACTGAGTTAGTGCGATACGCGGATGGCACTGTCGAAAATAGAAGCTAAAGGGGGGTGCTCTTCCGCTAACTGTTTGCACTCCCACCTCGCTAGCGTTGCTATGAAACGGCAGCTGATTGTGCTTTACCGGCCGCTAGCGATGATAAGGTGGTTATAGTACGCAGAGCAATCTTTTGCTTATACTTCTGTGCAAGATACCCGTCCCCCCCTCTCTCTCTATGACACGCACGGAACGTCTAGCAGTGATACCGGCTTGATACTATAGCGGCTGTAATAGCGTTCACGCTTAGGGAAAAGCAGTATTGTTTTTTGTACCTATTTTGCTGTATCCTCGTTCGCAGAACGGGGAGAAGTTGCACACAACAGTCGGTTGAAAAGTTTTACAGTGAAGCTGTATACCTCTACCGTACAAGGAAATTTTTGTGTCGTTGTTGTAAGCAAAAAACTCCCCATACGTGAGCCCATCCCGGAGATAGTGCAATGCTGAGCCGACTCGCGGTGGAGGTGAAGCAGGCGTTAAGCACTCCACATACGTGGGCCGATCCCGAAGATGGTGCAATGCCAGGCCGACCCGCAGCGGAGGTGCAGAGTTCACCATTATGGGGCCCACATACACAGCTTCGCTGGTCATCCTTCTTCACAGAGTGGAAGGGCACTGAGATATTTTATTTGGCGCTTGCGACGTGATAACAAACTTTGAATGCACATAAAAAAGTACCCCATTATATCAGCATTAGCTTGCCATTTTCTTGCGCGTTTGGTGGGCTAATAACGAACGGGTCATGGCTCCGCCGGCTTCAATGACAGCCTCCATTCTTTCTGACAGAGACCCGTAGAGAGCCTCGACGAAAGCTGTGTCATCTTGAGACGTTTCCACTCCTCGTGCATAGCTTCCGACAGGCCATCTGCGGTCACCAAGTCCAAGGAGAGCGTGGAAAGGTTAGCCTTCATACGTGCCCAAACATGCTCTATTATGTTCATGTCCGCACTCTTCGCGCACCACTCAAGGCGCATTACCCCTCGTTCATCTAAAAGACGTGTCACGAACTTGGCTGCGTGCGCAGGAGACAAGTCCTGTTGGAATAGATAGTACCCATGCGGGTGTTGGCCATTCAAAGCATATGGGATCACCTCGTGCTCCAGCAATGTGCAATACACAGCATTCGTAAATATCCCAGAGATTCTTACAAGGGAAATTAGGCCGTCACGCGAAATAGCCGTCCACACGTTTACTGACGTGCGTCCACTTGCGGCCACCTCCTTGATGTTCTGCGGACAGCAACGTGTGTTCTCCATGCGCCACATTCTTTTCTGCTGGTCCCAGTGGCTCGAGCGGCTCGAGAAAGTAGATTCGTCGGAGAAAATGACATATTTCCAATCTGCCACCCTCCGGCTGCAGTGATCGACAGCGAACTTCAGGCCAGCAGTTTTGTTGGCAGCAGTGAGAAGGGGCTTCTGAGCGGCGATGCAACTTAGGAGTGCCACTTCCCTTAACCTTCACCGTACCGTGCTGTCACTTACATGTGCCAAGTCGAGAGTACTGCACACGTCCTTCGCCCTTTTAAAATGGCTTCTCATTGACTGCAGCAACAATTTGTAGGTCTTGGTTCATCGACGTGGCGAGGGGTCGCCTCTTGTGCGACGCATCCTTAATGCGTCCTTCATCTTGGTATGCTTGGACTATCCTGTTGACGGTCTTCAAGTGGCAGGCTGTCAAGGCAGCAATGTTGCGCTTCGTGTAACGTTTCTTTGACAATTCGACGACTTCTTCCCGCTTATGCAAAGGCACTCGCGACATCGTTAGGCGCTGAAACACAGGTGACTGCTAGGCACGGACAGCCGTGGTCTACTTCCACACACAAAAAAATATTCTTCGAAATAAAATAATAAAACAGGCGTATCAATGCTCCGCCAACATCACCTAGATATAAGCAAATCCTGTGTATCACAACAGGTTACTTCACGGCTGATCCCTCAGTAGTTACGTAGCCTGATGGGTCATTGGATGTGGCTGCGCACGCTGATACGAACTCATATCATTGCTAGCGGCCGGTGACACGCAATCAGGTGCTTTTTCGTAGCAACACCAGCGAGGCGGGAGTGCAAAACAGTTCGCGGAACCGTGGCGCCCTTTCCATTTTGTTTCCGACAGCGGCCGCCGCGAATCGCCTCACGTCGGGTTCGAGGCTATTTGCCACGTGTTCACGTGTTCCCGCTCATATTGCTCACGGTAGTACTCCATGAATACTTAAGGAGTACAATAAGCATTGTTTGATGTTTCTACACCTATTCTATCCAAAGTTATGAAAGTTCGAAGCTGTAACTTCACATATGAATTCTTTCGCTTTTTTAATTCCTCACCTGCAGTGGTTGCTTAGTGGCTATGTTGTACTGCAAAGCACGATTACGGGATCAAAACCCGGCCATGGCGGCCATATTTCGATGGGGGCAAAATGCAAAATGGCCAGTGTACTTGAATTTAGGTGCACATTAAAGAATCCCAGGTGGTCAAAATTAATTAATGAAAGGTAGTGCAGCACCGTAACTAGACCATAACTGTACCACCACTCACTAGCACAGCGAAAATGATATCGATTCGGTTATAACATACCATGTACCAAATGACAAGTTTTCGCTTTAGTCAACGTGTCTTTCGATTGGATCGAGACATAAATATACTGGTTGCGAACACAACTCTAATAACAACAGAATTTAAAAATTGAGTACCGTATTATTTACTCGATTTTAACGCGCCCTCGATTGTAACGCACACCCGTTTGCTGTGACCTAAAATAAGAAAGGTCCTTTACAATATCGTGCACTGCATTAATTCGTACAGAAATATGAGTTTCTCTCATTTGGAAAAACAGATTTACTCCCAATGCACTAAAGTTGCCATAAATAAAAAAAGTTGGAATTTCGCGTGAAAGGTGAAACATCGATTGCAGTAGCAAATTAGTAGACAGCTACAGTCGAGTCCCGCTACAATGAAATTGACGGTGCACGAAAAAAAATTCGTAGAAGCGAAAATTTCGTTGTTATGAAATTCACAAAAATATGGCTAACCTGAACTGGTAAACCACAAACAAACTTTTATTTCCAGAAGTCAAACAGTGTCGACTGCTTCCCTTTTTTTCCTAGGAGCATCATGACGCGATTTTCGCATTCGGCGAGTAGCTGCATCGCGACGTCGTCATCATGCACAGCTACGCTGTTTCTGATGACATCGAACGCATCCAGTACGCGAGATGTGGCCGGTGGGTGCAGGTCTGGCACTTCGTCGTCATCCGACTGCCCCCCGTCGTCGCGGACACTTTTTATGATGTCCTCATCGCTCAATTCCTCCCGGGCGATCACATTGATGTCAGTGTCGATGAAGTCGTCCAGCTCGACACTGGATGGCACACTTCCGGCACCTTGAAGGGCCGCCCAGGACGCAATTACGTCTGCTGGCGGATGCACTGCTCCGTTGCAGTCAGCAGCATCCTCAGCGGAGTCGGTGTCTGGATCTCTGAGCTTGAAGCCAGCGTGCGTGAAACAGTTCGAGATAACTGGCCGTCCAGTTGCAGCCCACGCAGCAGCCATCATCTGCAGCGCCATGTACAGGCCTAACTTCGTGTCGCGACCGGTCTCCACGTTCAATAGGAGACGCTGCATCACTCGCTGGCGGTAGGCGCACTTCAGACTTCTAATGACACCTTGGTCAAGTGGCTGTATGATTGAAGTGCAGTTCGGCGGAAAGTACTTCAGCTCCACATTTGTGAGCTCCACATCCAGAATATGATGGGCGGAGCAATTGTCCAGCAATAAGCGCACCCGCCGGCCCTGCCTCCTCATGTCGCAGTCAAATGACGCGACCCACTCGGAGAAAATGGCCCGTGTCATCCAGGAGCGGCTGTTGGCGACATATTTTACGGGAAGGCTCCTATTACCTTTAAAGCAATGAGGCCTTGCACTCTTCCCAATGACTAGCGGTGGGCGCTTGTCGGATCCGTCCGCGTTGGCGCACAGCAGCACGGTCACGCGCTTCTCACTGTGTTTCCCACCGTGGCAACGCTGACCTTTCATTTCGAGGGTTTTTGACGGCAGCATCTCGTAAAACAGGCCTGTCTCGTCAGTGTTGTAAATGTCACACTTCGCATAGTCTTTCAACAACACCGAAACGTTTGTGGAGATTCAGGCGGATGCGCTGCCTGTGTCTGCCAATGCTGACTCGCCAGAGAGCGTCTTGCCGACAAAGTCATGGCGGGCCTTGAATCTGCTGAGCCAGCCTGTGCTCGCCTTGAAATCGTCAATTCCCAGCAGGCAAGCGTAATTCAGGGCCTTCTGCTGCAAGGCGGTTCCACTGATGGGTATGTTTTTCGCCCTCGTCTCGACAAACCACGTGTACATGGCCTTGTCGAGGTCTTCGTGCGCCGACGGCGTCAGCTTCTTCCACTGGGCTGATGTGCCTGAAGCAAGAGCTTGCGCTATTGCTTCTTTTGACTTCAAGATGGTGGACAGCGAACTAGGAGAAATCCCAAACTTCTTCGCATCGTCGCCTTTCTTCTCTCCAGTTGCGACTTCGGCCAGGATCCGAGCTTTATCCTCCAGGAATAAAAACTTTCGACATGGCGGCGCCATGTCGGAAAGCACGCTAAAACAGAACGGCTTCTCTGATCAAATCGAACACCGCAACATGTGCACAACACGAACAGCACTAACTACGCACCGACGGCGCCGAGATGCAGCATGGACCGACGAGACGACTGAGCGTCAGCTTTGGATTGTCTGCGGCTAAAAAGTTTCAAGCCAATCCCAAAGGTAGGCCAGTCTCATCGCCGTCGCCATCGAGCAATGGCGGCCCCCATGCTCGGTCATCAGCGGCAGTTTCTTGTGGTGCCAACACGTGATGATAAATTTGCAGACGCTTTTTTATGTGCAAAATGTTCGAAATTGCGTTTCCTGCGTGGCAAATTAAATTTCGAGCCTGGAATTACTTCGTCAGATTTCGTTAAAGCGGAACGGCATAAGAAAAAGTGTTCGTTGTGGTGAGGATATTTATGCATTGACTCCTATGGGCAGCTGACGGGGAACTGAGAATTATTCGTTGAACCGGACATTTCGTTGAAGCGGCGTTCGTTGTAGCGGGATTCGACTGTATACGAAAAGTAAAGATAGTAGTTTTATTGGCCGTATAAACTTTTAAAGATTCGCTTACTAACTTAACAATCATGGTGTCACGTGCGCACAAATATGAACACGTCTCACTCAATGACCGCGAAAACGTTTTATCAGAACGTTTTAGTGAGAAAGTGCAGTAGCAGGAGCGAGCGAATTGACCTTTGTGCGGCCTCTTGCATCAATGTGAAATAAGTGACTACCGTATTTACTTGCGTAATGATCACACTCGTATAATGATTGCACCCATGAATTTTGTCGTCAAAACTCAATTTTTTTTTCTTTCCCGTGTAATGATCACACCCCGAACTTGTCGCAGCAATATGTCGTATGCCACGTCTAGCTACTGATGATCGCGCTTACCATCTGTCGAATGCCACGCAAACAACTCTTGAAGACATACCAAGCAGCCTGCACGCACCAAACATTCTTAAGCAGGTGCTCCATTTCGTTTCTTTAATCACTTTCCGCACTTCCATGAAAAAGAAACTACAGTTAAGCCCGCTTATAACGAACCTGAGCTTCACGCGAAATTCATGCGTTGTACCCAGAAGTTCATGATATGTGGGCCACACACAAAAATTGACATCAATCAAAACAAAAATTTATAGAGAAAAAAAATTGGAGATTGTTGTCTGCCTCTTCAGAGCACATCTAATGACAGCAGTTTGAAGCTTGTTCAAAGCTGCGATGTGTTGTCACCCAAGGCCGTAACCTTTTGAGGGTAGATTTTTTTTATTGCAGATTCCGATTCTTCTTAGGGATTTATTTCGGAAAAAAATTACCGCAATTTTTCTAGGGTGACCGTAAAGTGAGAAAAAAATATTTTGCATTGGTATATATGCTATCTTCATTCATGAATAACAACAATAAAAAGGAAATAAACTTATCAGAATTAAAAATTTGATGCATTTTTATGCACATAGTTCGAGGCTTTGAAAATCCGCACATGAGAATATTTCGCAAGCGTCAAATGTTCCTGCTCCTACACTAATACGTACGTCCATAGCGTAATCGAACTGTGTAGGTGCGCGCACTCAATGAAACTGTTAGGTTGTGTGCCCATCAAAAAAAGCAATACGTGCGACAAACTTCCGCTAGTCTTCATCTTATCGCCAACCAGCTAGGGTAATTAGTTTTCGTAAGTCTTAAAAAAAACAAAAGAAACGGAAACACATGCACGGCGGCATCCTTCCTATGCCTACCCTTGTGAGCACTAAACGAGCGAGAAACAAGAGGTCACCCTTTGAGCAATTAGGAACAAGATAGCCATCAGTTTCGCAAGTGCAAAAAGCCGAAACCGCCCGCGAAACAAAATCCAAACGGTTGTGCACGCCATTGCGCGAGCGGTAGTATATAGATGCGCGGGAGCAAACTAGCGCTAAAACAAACCACGCAACGAAAATCGCGAGAGGGAGGCGCGCCAAAAAAATTCTCGGTATCCCTACATAGTGGCAGCACATGACAGAAAAGAAAAAGTTAGGAAATTGGCGTGCTTTTTAAACATATAGACGGTGCCGTGAATATACGGCATCGACCATTTTCGGACTTGTTCGTGGCACCATATATTTACGTCATTGACCATCAAAGGGCTAAAATACACAAGATTTCTAAGTGCCTCAATATGGCTCATTGCTGTGGTCGCGCTTACGGGTGCTGGCTCCGATGAATCGCTGTCGTCGTCCGATGCTTTGGTGTCGCTTGATGCCCGCACTTCCCGGATGGCGGTCTCGTCGCGAAATGACTCCGCAACTTCAACAGCGTCGTCTACATCAACAAAATCTTGCCTATCAAGATTGCAGCCGGCCAGGTTAGCATCAACAACGTGTCGCCACAAGTCGTCGTCAGGCTGGCTTTGTTGAGTGTCTTCAATGCCTGCTTCAGGTGCGTCGAAACAATTCCGGATGCATTCGGGTGTCACTTCCATCCACGCCGCTTTGATCATTTCGACCGCTGAGTACAGCGAGACCTACAAAGGCACATTGGCAGCGGGGCAATCAACTGCAATCAGCATCTGCTGTACAACAGGGCGCCTGTAGGCCGTTAAATGGCCGTATTACGCCCATGTCCAGCGGTGGCGCTATTGATGTTACGTTTGGCGGCAGAAAAAGCAGCTCAACTGCCGTTAAGACAGCTTGGACATGGTGGGCGGTACAGTTGTCGAGAATCAAAAGAACTTTGCGCGCTTTCTTCGCCATGCTGCTGTCAAAATGAATGAGCCATTCCGGGAACAAGGGGGGGGGGGGGGGGGTACAGAAGAGGGGATACGAAAGCACGTGATCACATGTTACGTTGTCAATTGGTGGAAAACTTCACTGCTGCCCTGACGTCTACGATGGTGAGTGGGGTCCCGTGGCGAATGAGCTGTCACTTTCGGGCTTCCCTTCGACTTGCATGTTCACGTGGCTCATGCGTGCTGGGCCAGCATTCGTGGCGATCCCCTTGCCGCATCGCCGCTCCTCCGTGCCTCCAGCGAGATGCCGCAGGAAAGCCGATTCTCGGAGCATGCACAGCACAAGGTCGGCGGCTCTCACCACGTGGAAAGTGGTCCGCGACACGAAGGCGTTCACTGCAGCCGATCGACTAGGCTCACAGGCGTTCGTTGTAGTTGAGACCGAGCGCCATAGCCCTAATGTATATTTTGACGGTCATGCCGGACTTGTTCGTGATAAGCGAGCGTTCGTCTTAAATGGGGCCATTATGAGTGGACTTGACTGTGCAACCAAACTTGGCTTTATTATTTGTAGGCTTCATAATGGTTTTGGTCAAGAACAACAAAAAAAGAAAGGCACCTTTCGATTCTTCTTGGCACACAACAAATCGCGAGCGACAACGGTAGTAGCTACGTTTACACTGATACGTTAGAATTTTTTGATACGTAAATTTTTTTACAAGAAAGTGCGATCATTATGCGAGTAAATACGGTAGAACAGAGCGCAGTGCACCTAGAGGCTTACACTGTCTCCATTGCAGATCGCTTTCAGGGTAGGGGCCGCACGACTGTGCCTAGGCAGCAGCCGCCGGAGTAGAACGCCTCTTCTATTTGCGCCAGTCCCTGCATGCAAGTTTCAGAAACTCCGAGTGCCTGTGATGCGGCCCAATTTCCGCCCATCTCTGCACACGTGATCACTTCCCTTTTGATTGCAGCATTGTGATGAACACTCAGCGTGTCTTCGCAGTCAGCACTTCCATGCTGATAGAGCAAACACAGAAAACAGGAACACGGACTGTGGACTAACCTAAGCACACATACTAAAGCACATGGAGGAAGCTATGGCAGCTAGGCTCGAAGCGCATATGAGGTGGCCGTTTTGAAATGGCGATGGCGATATGGTAACACAGATATAGGGTTGTACTCGATTCTAACGCGCACGCTATTTTTGGACTCGTTTTATCGGGAAGAAAAGTGTGTGTTAGATTCGAGGAAATACCGTATTTGTTTTTAAAATAAAAAACAACTCCAGTAAATATCGTAACTTCCAAAGGTGTGCCTGATTTTGGGCGACTTGGGGTGCTTCTATCACAGCGGAATTTTGCGCATAAGTACGGTAAGTTCAGCTATCAGATGACTTAAGTTTTTTGGCGAAGCCAACCACTCGGTTGCAAGCTGCACGTGTTTGCAAACAGTGAGAGCGCAACTTGTCACAATGAAAGAGAGTAGGTACGATAGCACAAGGGAGATGAACTAAAATATGATTGAAAGTGGGCATGTCCGTTTCGTCTGCTGCTGAAGTTCTGATTTCTGTGGCTGTGGTACATGTCAGGAGACCGGCATCCCCAGCCCGTCAGCACTTCTGCAGCAGACAAAATGGGCATGTCCACTAGATGGACACGTACAGCATACCGCCCCCCCCCCCCTCCCCCTGGTTGTTTTGCTACTGCATTGCATCTATTCTGAAATTAAAACTTTGAGACAAGCGTTGATTCACTCAAGGGGCACCAATGCGGCTGGTTGATGCGAGCATTTAGGCTTAGTGTTGCGATGGGTATATAGAAGACTATTCTTCGGCAAGAGTGACTTGTGAAATTCGTTCCCCGAAAAATTCCTCAGAACCCATTTCACAATGACTGTTGATGGTAATGCGTTTAGCATTGAATCATTCTATTGCCACAAGATATTTCCACTGTCAAAATGAGGCATATACTGCAGCAAGACTTCTCTTTTGCGCTCCCCTTAGAACACTTGGTGCCGCTGCGAAGCCTGCGCGTGACCTTCTTAATGCATGGTGCGCCTGTGCGTGGTGAATGCTGAGAAACACTTCATGCGGCAACTGGGTTCCTCTCGCACTTCACCGTCTAGTGGCACTGCAGATAAGTCTGTGCAGAGCCTCCTAGATGAGAAGTGTGGCACGCCGGTGCCTGCAAATGCTGAAAAGTGTTCATGGTGTAGGTCATTCATGCATTCATGAATGTTGAATTCACTAGAGTATTCTCGTGAAAGGCGTTCATTGAAAAGCAGCACATACCCAGTGCATCTGTGGTTCAGCCTACTAATGTGTTGGGTTGCTGTCCTTGAGGAACCTTGTGACGTGATTCCACTCAGCAGCAAAAAAATTTATGAATCTTTTTCGTTATTGTAGAGCAGCACATTCCTAGTGGCGCCTACCTAGTTGCTCAAGTTGGTGTCAAAAACCTCCATTGAACAGTGGCACACATCTACTCATACATGCCAAGTGACCCAAGTTGGTATCAAAGAGGCTCATTGAAGACCAGCAGAGACTGAATGGCACGTACCCAATGCTTCAAGTCTACGTCGGAGAGTTTCTTCGAACAGTGGTACCTACACAGTCAAGTTTATGGTGACCTGTGTTGGCGTGAAAGCAGTTCATTGAAGAGCGGCACATATGTGCATATGTACAGGTTGCCACATACTCAGCCACCCAAGTTGATCCGACGGTTGATTTCAAACCCTGTGTTTTCAGCACAGCAACTCGATGCACTACCTATTTGACCACGGACTACTCGTGACCCATTTTGGTGGGAACATGATTAGATACAAACATATGCAGCCTCCAGAAAGTGCATGAACTACCCTAAGAATGCTAATGCATTAACCCTTTAAACCCCAATCCTTAGCTGTACTTGTCATTGCAGGTTGTACCAGTATTACCAATGAAGAGTCACACTTGTGCAGCCCGATGTGCTGGTCCCACTGCCAAAGACGAGTTACGGTTGGCATTGAGAGATTGCTGCCCTAAAGAGCAGCTGTTCTTTGATTTTTTGTGCTAACTCTAACCAGAAACCAATGAGATGCTATATTTTCAGAATCAGAATGACATAGAGAACATTGACTACATAAAAGAATTTGAGAAATTTTGTAGATTTTTCCGGAAGTCATTTGGAGTTAAACGATTAGAATACAATAAGCTTTCATGCAACCAACACTTTGTGTGAACACACCGTTTATGGTGTGTGGGCCCTAGAGCGGTAGCTGTAAAGGCGGCATGTGCTGCATTATGCTGTGTGGAGTGGCGCAGGAAGAAATAGCTTGTTTAAATGTTATTGTGATTTCCTTATCAAGATTGATGGCCCTTGAGATTAAAGATAACACACTGGGAACAGGCCACACGTAGATGCACTAGTGGTGCTACTCTGGTTTGGCAGACCCAGAAGGGATGGAGCCTTCCCCCCCCCCCCCTTACCTCTTTACCTCTAGACAAGCCAGTACTTAAGCGCTCGCAATATTGAGTGTGCAACAAGACGCCTTTCTCGCTATACTTTAATGATCCCTTGTAATGATTGTTTGTATAAGCGAATCGGTAGGGAGAGGGGAGCGGTTCTGCAGCACTCTGGGAAAGCTGATGGGGTTCTCCAAAGCCGGAAAGTTTGAGAACCCCTGCACTACAGCAATGCTTGTCCACATTACCTCGCTTTACAAACAAGCCAGGTACCCCCTGCATGCTAATCTGGCACTGCAGTGCAACACATCACTCTCCTGAGTGTGTCCCGGTATTCGTTCAAATCCCGTGGGCTATGGGTGATTCACAATAGGGACTGCTTTAATGCCTGCATGCATCTCACTATGCTGAAATGCACTGTTTTTAATGTGAGTACAGGTGCATTACACATGCTTAGTTGGGGTTATAATCATTGGTTTTTTTTTTTTTTTTGTTTTCTTTTTCAAGCAATCGAAGGTGCCTTCTCGAACATTCACACCCCGCATTACATTCAGGGTGGCGTTATGTTCTTCCAAAGCAGTATGTTGACAACAGTGAGTTGTGTGATGTCTCACACTGGAGTAAAAGAATACTAGAAGAGTCATAGCAGAGTGTGCGTGTAGGCCAGTGGTGATTTATGATTTTGGAAAGTTTTACCGCAAGTAAAACACGACCACTTTGTGTCTCTTCAAGTCTCTTGTATTGCTTGCGATAACTTCTCAAAATTAAAAAAAAAAGAGAGAGAGAGAAACTAAAAGAGACTTGCCACATGGTCTGTGCTGCAGGAGTCCTGCATGCATGTCACAAACTGCTGGGAGAAAATTAGTGTGATTCCACAGTTCTTCAAGCAAGTCAGGGCAATCGGTACACCGTTACTTTGTTTTAGTTAGGCGCTAGTGCACTTTTTGCCTCACTCCTTCTTCCTTTTTTTTTTTTTTTTTTCGTAGCACTACCAGTTCTCCTGAGCTTATTGCTTGATGATAAAGTACACAGTGAGAACTGGCACAGGGCCAAATGCCTCTTAGTTAATGGGCAATTGGTGCTCTGTAATAATTCACAGGTTGGTGAGACCAGACCATGTAAATTGCTCAATTTTTCTAATTAACGAGGGTAAAATAAACAAGCTTTTACTGTAATGGCTCACTAATCTGTTTCTGTTGGCAACATACTTTCAATTTTCCAACATTTTACTCAAGAAACTTGCTAATAAATACATCTGTATATTATTATTCTATCTAAAATTGTATTAGAACATTTTGACACACACTTTAGATATAACGAACCAAACTTCACACTCAAGGCTCTCTAGGAATATATGGGTCTATTACCTTGTTCTTTACGGCCAGTGAATATAATGAACCATTTGTCCCTGAAAGAAACACCGTATTTACTTGAATCTAGGCCGGCCCCGATTCTAAGCCGATCCCCTAAAGTCCGAAACCAACAAATATATATATATTACCTCGAATGTAGACCGAACAAAAAAAGTGAGGACAGTGTTCACAATATGCAAACAGCATTTATTGAATCTGAACATGCAGAGCTCATTCAACGTCGTCGTCGCTGCTATACTCATCGCTGTGTTCCTTGTCACTGTCACCTTCAAACAGTGCATTATCTTCGGTACCGTCAAGCACATTAGATATGCTGCACTTTTTAAAGGCGCGCACGATCAAAGTACCTGTGATGTCGTCCCACGCTGCAGCTACCCAGCCCGCCAGCTGCGATAGCGATGCACGTTTGATGCGGCCCGTCGCTGTTAGCCTGTGGTCTTCGTCAGTCAACCAGTTGTCCTCTCCAACGACGGACATTTTTCTCGTCCACGCCGAAGTCCCGCCCGGCTTGAAGGTTCGACAATGCCTCTGCGGCTATCACAAGTTTTCGCTTGAAAGCGGCACTGTAGTGGCATCTCCTGCTTGCTGCCATCGCGATAACACTACGCCACACACCGATACGGCCAACACCACACAGGTCAAAATGGCAACCTCGCTTGTGTATGGTTGGCTACTGGCACCGCTAGTAGCCGCTGCGATACTGACTTTTCTAGATGGCGCTAGCTATGCACCATGTTTAGCAGTTTCAATGAAAAACTGCCGCATTTTTTAAAATCCTCGAATCTAAGCCAACCCTAGAGTTTGGAATAGAATTGTTTGAAAAAAAGAAACTATCGGCCGAGATTTGAATAAATACGGTAACTAGCCATCTCATGCTGGGTGTGTTCAATGCACAAACAGTTTTGGATGCTACCATGCGTGGTGTTATAAATGTCCCATATCGCGTACCATCTTGCAAAGCATCAACATCATCCACATGAATTGCTGCACATGGAATGCTACAACACACCCTCTACGCTGTCATTTTTGCCACATGAGTTGAGCGATGGTAGGTATAGGTAGGTGGTCAAGCCAAACGACCAGGTTCATTCAGTTTCTGGATGAAATATTGACTTATGTGTTTTGTGCAGGACCTAAGAAGGTTCAATAGTTGATAAAAAGAGAAAGATATAAGGGTGTGAGAATATGAAAGGGGAACTTTTCAATCGAAAATTAAATATTAGAAAATTTTCCCGAACTTTTAATCTTACGAATTTTGTGCCAGAAAACTACGCTCCACCTTGCAAGTCGTTTGTAGCACTGTGGAAGTTGCAGGACTCCTTAGCCAATAGGAAGGCCAAATGCCCCTTGAGATGTGTTAATCCGCGCCATGTCGTCTGCTCAGCGGCTGCAGAAATCGCTATATACGACGTGCATGTGCAAAGGTCCTAACATGTCCTGTATCGCAGTAACGTATCGTGTACCAAGCAAAAACAAAAATCTCTATTCCTGCTTATAATCAAACAGTTAGGCCTGGAACTATATTCCACTGTACAAGTTGTCGCCTGGGTGCGCTTCATACCTTCGGCAGCGCTGCAGACGACTTACGAGATGGACTTTAGCTAAACTCAGGAGTCTACTCACATTGCATAACAAGATTACACCCAGTTGTCAATTGCCTACTTAAATTAAAGAAGACACTGAACTACTATACTGATCACAGCCCAGCTCTTATACAAAGACCTGTAAAATACTTTTTTTTTTCTAATAGAATGGCTACTTTGTGCATCAGATCAAGCACTTTTGTTGTCTTCTGAAGTTGAAGAAATGTTGGTCATGTTGTCTTGAATACTACCACATTTATTCGAACATAATGCAAGTTTTTTCTTTTTTCCCAGAATCATTAACCTTGTTTGGATTCCACCGTATCAAATGTGCACAATGCCCTCTGGAGCTCCCTGCGCATCGCCACATTAGTCTCTTGACAGCTGTAATTATCCGTGACCCCCCTCAAAAGCATTGCAGAAACTGCAGCACTTCCCTACATAGATAGAACTGTAGAGAGGAGGGTGGGGTGGGGGGGAGAGTGCCATGAGAAGCTAGGAAACCCTACCACCTTACGACAGTGGTTGCGGGGGAGCTGGATAAGCTTAAGTTCAATGTACTGTACGTTCCTGCTGTTTCTGAAAAGTAAACACCATGCACATATATCAAGCGGACAAATTACACAGGGTGTGCAGAAGCAGAGCTGCATTAATTAAAGCGCACCGCAGGGGACACTACGGAAGCGGTTGACCGTCAAATCAACACTTCCGTGCCCACCGTAGTAGCTTTGCAGCTATGGCATTGCTAGAGGTCGCGGATTTGATCCTGACCGTAGCAGCTGCATTTCAACGGGGGCAAAGTAGAAAATGCACGTGCACTCAGATTTTGGGACTCATTAAAGAACATCACGGTGTCAAAATTAATCTGGAGTCTGCCACTATGGCGTGCCTCGTAATCCGATTGTGGTTTTGGCACGTACAGCCCCATAATCCAATTCAAGTTTAATACTTCTGCCACAATGCAATGTGCCATGTGAGGCAATGACAATGCTCAACCCTCTCGGAGGTTATGAAATATGGCGCACAACAATGCCTCAAGTAAACACTTCTCCATGTGTGTTCTGTGTACTACGCAGACAAACAGCAGTGGTGCACCCAAGGCAACGTTTAATATCAACTCACCAGTCTTGTGTTAGACTAAATGTTGAAGAAATTAAGCTTTTGCCGTCAACATCACTGCTAATTATCGTCAAATAAAACAACCAGCACAGAAAGCTTCGCTTACATCATTACCACAGTGCATCGGATCTGCATAATTTTTCAACAATAGTTATGCACAGTGATTTTTCTTCCTTTATGAATGGTGATTTGCATTAAATTGCTGGCTGCCTTTTGGGACTTGATCATTTGGTCTTCCTTCCAAGACTGCCACTTTCTCCACAGAACCAGTGATGACAACCAAAATTTTCTATATGTAGTTGTATGCTCTTTTGCGCTGTGGTGTTGCAGAGATGGTGAACATGAGCAGTTTATTCATGCAATTTAGTTTGTTGCTTTTACCCCTGCTTTTGTTTACGAGGCAGCATTTTTGCTTTCCAAGTGCCATACAGCCGCTGCCAATAGACCTGCACTGACTCAGTACCAAATCGTATCTTCAGCCACTGACATCTGAAGAAGTTGCTTTGATTAGGCTAACAGCTGCTGAGGACCATGACAAAATTTGCCTTTGGCCAGTCTGATGCCATGCAGCATGCCATCCCTGGAAGCTTGCCGCTACTATTACGTTTGAATTGATGGATGGCTCTTTGATGATCGGGTGTCAGATCGTGCGCATGTGTTTGGCTGGCTGTTGTAGCAATGACATTCAAGTAGACGGCAACCTGCCAGCGACGGCGTGCCTATCAATTAATCTTGTGGGCCTTCTGAATGGAACAGGGCAAGCTCGTGTGTTGGCAGTAAGTTCCAATTTGAATTTTTGCAAAACAGCCTAAACCACCAGCGTCAAGCACTCAATGTCGCATGCACATATCTGCATGCTTTGCAACTATGCTGTGGTTTGCTTCAAGTAGGGTGATGTGTGAATGTGAAATGCCATCACAATATCGAGCATGAAATTTCTTGTTGATACTTCAGTGAGTCACAACACTTGGCAAAAGTCTTTAAGCAAATTTTTGTACCGCTGGCATTTTAAAACAAAATTGATTTATCTCTTGAAAATTCTTTTTCCAAACTGCCTGATTATTTGCTTGTTTTTGTGACCCCCCCCCCCCCTCCATGTCAGGTGAATTGATCATTGACTGATTTCAGTAAAATCTGCAGGCCTTTCTGTGGCTGCTTGGCCCAATCTTCATACGTACTCCAACAAACTTCTGCTCTCTCCCTTTCCATGTGCGCTGCTGCTGGAGCCATTCTTGCATTTTGCATTCTCTGTAGGCCTGGACGACCCTTGTATTGAGAGCAAGGCTGTGTGCAGCAAAGCACAGGGCACCAAATACTGTATTTTCATGATTCTACCGTGCCACCAATTGTAACACGCAGTTATATTGCTGGCCTAATACCAAAGATAACTTGGTGCATTTTCTACCACGCACATCAAGTGACGAATCCTGAGTCGCCGTGTAGCGGGTTGAAACGCACACAGCTGAATCTTAGCTGCTAGTGGCTATCGGAGTCTGACGACACATTCTTTTCACTGTCTACCGACCGCAGAAAGTCATCTTCAGTTCCATTTAATGCATTAGAAATGCCACACTTCTGGAAGCTTGCGCAACCATTGTCTGCAGGAGGGCATTCCATGCACCATGGACCCACCTTGCGACGTCTCTGAGCGTCACTTTCTTCAGAGAACCCGTTTGATTGCACTTTGGCTAGCTACCTTGCAGGGAGGGATTTTTTTTTTTAGTAAGAATCAGTTTCATTTTTTGTTTTTGAGTAGAATTAGTTATGATTCTATCGTGTATGCAACTTTGAACGCACCTTTTATTTGAAAAGAAGTATGCATTAGAATTATGCAAATAATGTACATTGACTATTCAAGAAACCAAATGGAGTGCTAACAAACTAGGCTATTGTTAGTGTTATAAAAGGTGAAGGTGGTGCCATTGAATTAGGAGAGCTGTTGCGGCAATGGATTGTGTTCCTCCATACTGCACATATCTCATACAATGTTGATGGCCAAGAAAAGTCTCCAAGTTACTCTGGAAAAGTTTACATGGTGTATGGGGACTATAATGTAACTTGAGCTACAAAGCAACCATAGTGCAGCTTATAGCACCAACAACAATGCAGGTGTCATATGGTGTTTCGTTAATTGTACACTTGATATAACAGCTCAACTGCAAAGAAAAAAAAATGAAAAAGAGTGGGAAGATTTGGCTACTATGTGCCCTTGGCCAGTCTTCTCCCTTGCTTGCTAGTTTTGAGCCTGTAGTCACTTTATTCCCTGTAGAGGCATGAGCTTTTTGCAGGGATTTTCACTTTCATCACTTGTTTACTGTGCTGTTCTGGGTATTCTTGCACAAAATGAAATATGCAGTTTTTCTGTCATCATTCTTCAGTTATGCACATGAACATAAACAGATTTGAACCAGTTTGAACCATTATTTTGTTACTGCAGAGTTGAACTGGAGCTGAACCTTTTTTCCTAACCCAGAACAAGAGCTGGAAGAAATCATTGTTTCTTTTTTTTTGGTTCTACACCTTGTGTAAGGATGCCTCACAGTCATATTCTGTCCATCCTGCTCATTGACACGGAGAAAACCCATTTAGATGCCCCCTCCCCTGCCCCCTTCCTTATCTAAGGTGACGACCCATTTTCTTCTTTCAAGCGTGGTGGAGCGCCACCTCCAGAATTTCTTGGGCCTCCCATGCCACCACTGCCACCACCGCCAGAAGAAATGATGCTGCCACCAGTAGAGTCTGCATGGGAGCGAGGTCTCCGTCATGCTAAAGAACTTATGAAGCGTGCTTCCCGTCGTAAAGAGCAGGAGCCTGACTTTGAGGAGAAGCGGCTCAACATAGTACCTCCACATCATGATCGGACAGCACTGCAGTCTGAGGTCAGGAATTTTCTGTTTCTGCTGTGGTTAAGTTTTACCACAGCAGACCCTTTTTTTTACCCTGTAATGCCCAAACACACTTTGACATCTATGAAAATTAGAACTTGTTCACTTTTATATCGGGCCATGGAGAGAACATTTGTACAAAAAGCAATCAAATGTAATGTGAGTGCATAAACCTAATTAGTGTAATAATGAATAATTGGTTTGCTGAACTATCCGTAGCTTCAAAACTCGCTCCAACATATAAGAAATACGCTGCACGTTAACTCTCCAATGTGTAAATCAGAATTTTGAGGTATAGGATGCAGCATAGCATAAATGATGTGTGGGCATTACCGGGTTAAAGAAATTAAAAACATGGGTACATCTCAAAAATGGTGATATATTGTAAATTTAATGAAATCCATGCAGTTATTTAATGCAATTAAGTTATTCAGTGTCTATACGTCTGCTAAGAAAAATAAACTAAAGGTGCACTTATATGTAATAGGGGCTCACAAATCGAACACGAGAACTATACCTGACAAGTCTCATATTGTATGCATTTTCACTATTTCGTACCAATGTACAGCTGAGGAAAACTTATCTCCTAGGAATAGGATGTTGCAATGCTCATACATACACCACCATGGCTTGGCCACATTCAAATAAAGTTAGTTGGTGTAGGTGAACCAAATCAACGTTGTTATCATAGTCATAAACAACTGCAACACTGCCATGCAGGCACCGCATTAGTTGCATTCTTAACCAAACACAACGCTGTAGATAGGTAGTTCCGTATATTCCGTTTATGTATGACCATGCTATGCTTACTCCATGCTTATTACCTCGGAGGCCATGCCTAATATCTCTGTGTGCTCTCTCAGTAAATGGAGACGTTGGCATCAAGGCACCCTTGGCACTCCAATTAGAGGTGGCTTAGAACTTTTTGTACTAGTGTGCTGATATAGCAAATCTGTTAGCAGCACAGTTTCATGATTACCGTCATAACATTATCTTTACTTACCTGCTTCTTTATTTATAACGGTTACGGTTATTTAATACTATTATTTATGATGTTAGTTCAGAGGAAAGGTTGCATAATAAATTAGTTCAAATTTAGTGTTGTGTTCTACACTTAGTTTTCTTTTGCTTGGTATCTCTTCTCATGATCCCCCTGCCCCCCCCCCCCCCCCTACACACACATACACACACTCCCCTTTTTGTCAGGTGGGCAAAACAACATATAAAGATTTTGAAAGCACGCCTACATTTTTTATGCATATTTGAATACTAAAATTTTCTAATGCAAATCAAATAATTTGTTTTGAATACTGAATAATCAAATGCATAAGAATTTTAAAACACTTGTACATTATGATTACCTTTTTAAGGCCCAAGAAAAATTTAGTTTCCTGAGTTCTACTCTAACCAGGTAAAACGTTGCAATGCTCTAGTACTTTTTAAAAGTATGCTGGGCTTTTGTTAGAGAAAAACACAGTGCAGCTTCTTAAAGGCATGTGATATATTGTAAGTTTTTGCATAACATGAACGTTCAAGTCAGATTTCAGCCTGAGCCACTTAGCTTTCAGATATGGCAAAAATAACCTCTCATGCCTCACTTATTTTATGGAGATATTATTCCTTTTCCAGTTTGTATGGTATGGGGAACCAGTGCTGGATAGGCGGCGCGTTGAAAAGAGTGCGTTGCACGCCGCCCTGGTGACGAAACGCGGCATATCCCAGCCGCTCGACCAGACGACACGTCCACGGCCGTTTCATAGTTCGCATGCTTCCGTTTTCGCTCCGCTTCAAGTGGAAAGTTTTCGTAAAGAAGCTAGCACCATCAAGTGAAGAAATGACGAAGGAAGCTTTTTAAGCTTTATATATTTTTCACAGTGTGTCGCGGCGAGCACGTGCGTTTATTTAACGTTTGTGCCGTGTGCCGTTCCCATGCTTGTGTGGCAGCCTGCCTCACAAATCTAGCAGCTACGGCGCCGGTCTTGCTGCGCTATGGTTTCGGAAGTATTAGTTGGCCTGAAGACATTGCATACTTCTCTGGCTAGACATAAGAAATTCTGATGTTACTTCGCCACAGCAGTCAATGGAGAACAAAGCTTTATCACATCAGCTGACACGAGCAAGCAAAGGTTTGAGTGCTCCGCTGCTTGATCCGTAACAACCCTGGCTACATTTAGCACTAATTACACAAAATTTACGTGATGCATCTCAGCGTCGAGTCCTCATCCGCATGCGAATTTTTACAAACACATAGGCGGCATAGTCGCGCGTGCGCCGACAGTATGCGCACACAACTCGTATTACAAGGCAGCTTCCCTGCCACATAATTCTTGGCAATGAATGGAAACTATTTACCTTTCATATCGTTCGCTTGGTGTGGTGGCATTGGAAGGAGCTTAGCGGTGGTATTGCGAATGAAAAATGGTTGGTGCATATGCCGGATGATGCATGCTATTGCTCATTTTGTTTCCGACGAAATGCCGACTGCAGATTCTGCTGTTTGGTACTGGCTGCCACAGCTGACCGTCTTCGCTATCGAATAAACCAAGCACACACGCGAAATTCGATTTAGAAACCAGCCCGACACCGCTTGACAGGGCAACAAGACGGGAACTTACTCCGCTCGCCTGACTGCTTGGATCCAACGCCGCCTGCGTTCTTGTTTGTAGGGTTTAGATGGAAAGACGCAGGATACATGCTCCCTCATTCCGACGAAGTTGTGACACTTGTATACGCAACAGTACCGTCGGCGTCCTTTTGTTTTCCTTCGACTTTCAGCGCACGCAACTAGCAGCAATTTTCGTCCGTGGGAGCGGCTGCGTTGTGCACGTTCTGACCGCCAGGGTGGCGTTGCAGGCGTCGTGAAAACTCCAGCACTGGTTCCCCATGACTAAGGCAGGTAACTGGGAAAGGCATTAGGGTTGCTTAGTGATGCAAGTTCAGTGTTGGTATTTTAATTGATCTAGGTGAAGGTGATATCTCATGGTGGATGTAGGTATACATGATGAAATTGTTCGGTATTTCACTCAACAGTATTGGTGTCCAAGCCTCTTTCGTGATGCCACTCGTTTTCTTGTGTTAGAGTACTCTTGCTGCATGCTTCGCTTCCTGGTTTCGACAGAAAGGAAGATTTTTGATAGCATACTTTGGCATTTCACGAAAGCACCACCTCTAGTTCAGATTGGATTGTAACATACAGTGGTACCTCGGTTCACAAACAGCAGCACTTGCAGCTGTTTGAAGAGTCGGTTTTTTTTTTATTTTCAGCTCTTCAGCATTTGAACAATTTTACCTTGATCTGTGAACTCCACTGCAGGTGACAAGCACAACCCCAAGAGGGTATGGTTCCTAGAACTTCAGTTAGTCTGCTACCTTGAGCTGTATTCTTCTTGCAGTACACCCTTAGTTGTGTATTGAAGCAGTGTTGATGCAACTGAGTTAGTCAGCTACCTTTGTCACATCATATTGTATTGGGTTCAAAAGCCTCGGAAATTTTAATTTGAAAGGAAAATCTAGAAAGTTTCCTGGCTAAAATTGAGGGGCTAGAGAAATTTGCTGATCGAATACAGATTTTCTCATTTTTAAACACACTGAGAGGTAACATTTGTGTCGGCTCCATTTGGTTATATATATATAGTATATAAACTTGTATATAATTTTTCATACGTAATGTAATGCCATTCATAACTGGATGTCTCGTCAACTGGGGCACTTATAAATGATTAACTGATTTCAGTTATCCTGGTACACTATGACAATCACAGTAATGAAACAGAGGAACAGGACATCAGCAAATGCATCTACAGTTGGCGTCGCCCTTCTGTAGAGCGTGGGAACAGTGACTGCCAGGGTGCTCAGGAGCCAGCCAGCGACGTCTAATGGTAGTTGCTTGGCCCAAACGTGCCCGGCAGCTACCATTAGACGTCAGGCCCAGCAGCTAGCGTTAGACGTCGCCGGCTGCCTTAAAAGCGTCCTGGAGGCCGCCGTTCCCATGCTCTACACAAGGGTGACGCTGACTGTACAGTGTTGTGTTCATAACAGATGTGTGATACAATTCTGCACATTGTTTCAATAGGAGCCAAACATGGTAAGACTGCCCAAATAATAACTTGATTTGCATGAATCCTGTTTAGTGGCAAGGCATTAATATTTAATGACAGGAAATTATGCAAGGGGTCAGTAACTTATGCTCAATACTCATTAGCTGGTGCCTCTGTTCAACAATTGCAGTTCCATTTAAAAAACTCTCAGCTTACATTGGTCTTTCTCCTTTGAGACTCCAATAAAATTGTTAACCCTTTGAATTCAAACAGAAATGAATATTTGCTTTGAAAAGTGAATTTGCGAACTGAATTAAGTATCTGATGACGAAGACTATTTGATTTGTATTTCAAATCTCAAATATTAGCACATCCCTACTGAAGATATAAATTTCGTTTTGGTGCACTAATTTACGAGAAATGTTAAAATGATAGTACAGTATTTAAAAATACAGTATTTAAACTCTGCTTTGGTTTCATAACCAGTCATGAATTAAGTTTGTGAATTGAGGTACCACTGTAGCTCATCCTCTTTGACAGATTGGTACACATAATCACTGTCCTCTTATTTTGCAGCATTAGTTAAATTCTGAGAATACTAGTCTCAATTTGTTGAAAAGAGTACATCTTTATTTTCAGTGCATCTGTTTACCTGTAGAGTCGATCCCGTATATATGAGACCCAGACACATTAAATTATTGCTTGTATCAAACAGTCGTAACATTCCCTTCGAAATCAATACAAAAGTATAGCACTGTACTTTCATCGAACCGCCACCGCCACATTCAACATGCTGTTAAACCTTCATATAACGAAGTATTTGACTTTTTATTAATTCTCATTCATGAAACACCATGTATTTAAAACCTCAATATAACAAGGTGTGTTTACACACGATTTCAATATAACAAAATTTCACTGCCACCGTCAAGGAGTACTGAAACAATAAACGGAACCTTCTGTGGGCGCACATGGTCAAATGGTTTAGTTACAAGCGGTTGCTTGCAAGCGCACTTTCAAATTGGCATGACCAAGAGAGACTGCTGAAGTGAGGCGGCATCATGTTCTGTTACAATCCAAGTGTGATAAGCTTTTCTCACACGCTGTACGCTTTGGGTGTGAGTGAAAGCTTGCGAAGGTGTGCTGCGAAGGATGGTGGCGGGATGAGCGCCCTCTTTCGGTGTGAGCAACTGGAAATGGGAGAGGAGAGCAAGCTCATGTGAGCAAAGGGGGAGTGGCGGAGCAGATCGGCGCAGATCTTTCTTTAGCACGGTCGTGGCTACGCATGGCTGTCGGTGTGGCTGAACTCATACACAGCCCGCATGCCTTCTTTTAGATGTAATCTGCCACATCTGCAAAGAGGGCGTGGCAGGGTAGCGTTGCGAAATATGCGCAGTCTTCCCACATGTTTGGTACTGGGGGTTGCATTATCTCGAGTTTTGGAGGCATATTTTCATTTTGTCAAGGGTGCAGACACGTGAGAGCTGCGCCGCCTTTGCCCGACGCTTGTGTGCATGTGTGAGTTGTGAGGGAGAAGTCGGAGTACTGTGCCTAAGTACCATATTTACTTGCATAATGATCGTACTCGCGTAATGGTCGGACCCCTGAATTTTGTCATCCAAATTAGTTTGTTTTTTTTCCTTCCCGTGTAATGATCGCACCCCGAACTTGTCGCAGCGATATGTCGTGTGCCAAGTCTAGCTAATAATGATCGCGCTTACTATCTGTCGAATGCTACGATAACGACTCTTCAAGACAAACCAGGCGGTCTGCACGCACCAAAAATTCTTAAGCAGATGCCCTATTTCATTCTTTTCATCACTTTCCGCACTTCCATGACCAAAAAAAAAAGAAAAAGCTACAACCAAACATGCCTTTATTATGTGTAGGCTTTATAATGGTTGTGGTCAACAACAAAAAAGGCGCCTTTCGATTCTTCTTGTCTGCACTCGTGGGCATGCAACAAATCGCGAGCGGAAACGATAGTAGCCACGTTTGCACTGACACGTTAGAAGTGTACTATTCATACACCGACGCTTGTAACACAGCTAAGATATTCGCCCAACTTTAGCGGAAACGTGCCATACTAGGGTAGGAGTGAAGACAAATGCCGAAGCTTCAGCAGCATGCCCGCCATGTGTTTTTACGTCACTCGCAGCTAAGCGCGCCCATCTGTTTCTGTCCCCTCAAAGTGGACATGGCTACGTTATTGCCGCAAACTTGCCGATATCAACAATATTATTCATTACTGAGACGGAAGAAACTGTTTCAATGCACGTAATGTACTCACGAGAAGAAGAAAAATCGCGTTCAGCGCATTCGGCTTGCTCCACCGGCCGCCATCTTGGTTTTGGCGTCCTGCACTACATACAACGGCGGCCGCCTATTTGTTGACCTGTTGCCATCCCGCGAAAAAAAAATTTTTGTTTTACGGGAAATTTAACCCGCGTAGTGATGGCACCCCTGAATTTGCATCAACTTTTTTTGACAAAAAGGTGCGATCATTATGCGAGTAAATAAGGTATTACGGAGGAGGATACGCTTTGCTTCGCTCGTCCCTGACCGATGGCAATGTGCACTATGCAAGAACTGGCGCTTAACTTCTGCCTAAATGGTACCACAGCATTTGATGCAGAGCCTTTATGGCAAAGCATAACAAATTTTCAGTAGCAGTGTGCCATGGTTCATTGATCTGCAGCTGTAAAACCAGCATCAACTAACGCCCCGCCCCCCTCATGCTGGTGCACTTCGCTCTCCTTGGCAGGAAGCATCCATGTCGGGCCTGGTGGTGAAGCATAGGTAATGACCAACTACTGTACAACGTGCCAGTATTCATTGATCTGCTATCAAAAAAGTGGCACCTACCCCCGCTCCACCTAGCTAGTGTGCACTTTGCACTGGGTCGCTTTGCTCCCCTTAGCAGGAACCCTCCGTATGAGGCCTGGTGCTAAAGCATAGGTAACGAACAACTACTGTGGAAGCCACAGGGGAAAATGATATACTGATGCAGATTTTAAGGAGAGAGAAAAAAAAAAAGAAAAGAGAAATGCCCACCAAGCGATTGGAATGAGCACAGCGTTGTGACCACTACGCCACGAAACTACGAGTGAAGGGACAGCTCATTCTGGCGTGTTTGTGTCGCATTCAGCGAGGGCAAAAGGAGCAAAGTGCGTCCCCCCTCCACGGTACGTAAGCACAGTCCCCAGATTTTTCTCTAACAACACACGCATGTGCACAAGGGTCAAGAAAACGGGTCGAAAGATTGACAAAACAGAAATACGTGTTTCAGAGAGGAGTTGAAGCTAGAGGCAGACGAAGCATTCGCTCCCTGCTGCCGGTGCTTTTCAGGACAGCATCGTCCTACTGCGGGCAACATTATCAGCCGCAGGGGCGAAGTGGACGTGAAAGTGTGGCTGGCTTCGCTTTGTATCACTGGTGTAAAGATATCAACACAGCATGAGACTATCTTTCATCGCCGACTCTCAAGTTCAACAAAATATATTTTTTTCTTATTCAAGTTTGCTTGTTTCGAATGGCCAATAATTTGGAAAATTTTGTGGCCATTTCCGTCTAAGAAAAGTCTATCGGCAACTGTACTTACTTGCATAAGAGGTCATATTTCAGTACAGTGAAATTTCAAACAAAGCGAATTGCTTATTTACTGACTTCGTTATATCAAGGTTTAACTGTATCGAATGCTGCCCTGCACCATCCCCCTGCAGGTGCACATCTGCCGACGGGGCCATGACAACTTCTTGTCCATAAGATATGTTAAATGCCAACGAAACAGCAATGTTAATTGGCAGGTGCTGTCAAACAAGGCATCACATCTGAAGTGCAGTATACATGTCATGGAGGAAAAATTGGTAAGCTGCGCATTTCTTGAGTGCTGCAAATATGGATGGCACACTGTGTCCGTTCATTATTGGCAAGAGGAGATCACTGCAATGTTTCAAGAATGCGAACGGCCTCCCATTCCTATACAGATTCCACAAGAAGGCATGGACGTTACTCTTATCTTTTCACTAAGTGGTTCTAGTCATGGATGCCAAACTGTAGATGTCATCAGCACCGCCAGGTTTGTCTTGTTCTAGACTGGAGGTTTCTGTTAATGGCATTTTAAGGTTTTATGAGCAGTTAAAATGAATGCAACCCCCAAATCCCATTTGGACACAGTTTTTCTTTACAGCTCGGCTCCAACAAAATTACTGCATGCCACATCTGCACTGTGCGGAATGACCATCGCAGTAGCTGTGCGCAAGAGTCGGTCACTCATGGGCCTGCAGTCTGCGCTGAATGCATTTTGTTCGTGCTCCGCGAGTCTATTCCTGTGTAGACTCGGATGTTCTGCATGCTGATCTAACAGTGTGTGCCTGGTTGACTCAAATGACAACGTATTATTGGCTGTTTAACTCTTTCCCTACCATGTGGGAAATAGGTGTTCTATTTTTGTAGGTTATGCCACATTTTTTTTCCTGAAGGAACTACTGCACTCAATATCGTATGTAATACATAAACAAAAAGCAGAATGTATGCACTTTTCACACATAAAAGTTTTATTAATGAGCGGCATGTCACATAAAGAGATACAAATTGTCAAAACCAAAATTGTGGGATAAAATTGAACAAAGTTTGTAAAGACATGCTTGTATCTACTAAGGAAAAAATTACAAAAATTATGAGATATACAAAATGTATTGTCTAATAGGGACTATGTTTGAAGAAATCAAAAGTTTTTGTTGAACAAGTGTTCCACTAGAAAAATTTAACTGCAAGTACAGTCTAACCGCAATATATCGAACAGCGGGGTGATCGTGAAATAGTTTGATATAGCCAGAATTCGATATATAAAATCATGTAAAAAACGCGTCAAAAGCTTCTGAAAATCCCTCAATAAACCAAGGGCGTGATCGTGGATCATTGTTCGGAGCGCGTGTTCGGTTGCGCCACATGCAATAGGCCTAGACCACACCTACTTCGTCGGCCAGGAGCGCGTGGCCGATTGCGCTGCACTCAATTAGACTAGGCCACGCCAACTGCTTCACCCATACGAAGTCAGCGCTACCTAGGCCAATTGCGCGAGGAGCAACTGAATGCGTGCTCTGAACAACTATCCCCGATTGCGCCCCAATCGTGTCGCAGCAAATACTCTTAAGACTTCGCACCAAGTATTTTTTTATTTATTTGGCTGAAAGTACTGTAGAAAAGTGGCCTGCTTCTTATTGGCAGCCACGTGCTTAAACACAGAGTCCTCAACATAGTCTGAGCCATCCACAAGCGAAAGGGCGGCGCCACTGTAGCTGCGTAAAAGGGCCAAAGCAACTACAGCCTGAGTTGAAGTCGGGAGCAGGGCAACATCAGCGCTTGCGGGATCAGCCTCGGCAGCGTCTTCATTTGGCTGGTACTTCTGCTGCAATCTCCACGTCTGTCAATTGAAGTATTTTGAAACACTGTCAGTAACAAAGTATTAAGTGGCGTCTGCCAAGGCATCTGAGGAGCGCGCACTTTCGCGCGTGTTTGTGGATACAAACCACCAGTCCTCGTGAGGCGCGGCAGGCGCAGAGCAGGGCATTGAAAAGGAGTCAGTGCGGCAAATGCAATGTGTTGTTGACGTTGTCGAACTAGCCAAGCCACTGCGTGCGTACGCCGCTACGTTCAAATGGTGCCCTCAGTGTGATCGTTGTGTGCAGCTATAGTGCACAGCAGTCGGCAACGCCCATCGTGCCTCCACGATCTTCGAGGGTGTTGCGGGAAAGCTCACCACCAGTCAACAGAGCGCACATAGTCTGGGGGGACGGAGTTCAATATATCCATTTTACGTTCGACCCCGTTCGAAATAAAATAATGCATGCTATTTTACAGGTGATATAGAAAGTGTTCGATATACGCAATAATTTGATATATCCGTGTTCGATATATCAAGGTTTGACTGTACTACAGTTGGGTGCGCCGTGCTGCGGCCGCCGATGTTCTAGGCTAGTTTGCATGGTCATTGCTTTCAGAGTCAAAGTCCAATGAAAAGGCAGCATCCTCAAGACTCGCTGCTGCTCGATCCATCGATAAAATCAGCTGGAGGAGCAGCGGCATGGCGAGATCTGCAATCTTTCGAAGCATGTGCACCGCTCCCAGAGGCGGCCATTTTTGCTTTCTACTTTGATGATCGTGAAACTTCAGAGCGTGTTCAAAAATTACCGCCTGGCGGGAAAAAAATTATTATAAAACAAAAATATAGTTCTTCACATCCAATGGCGCTGGGTGCCCGTGAGCGGCGCGGAAGGTCTTGAAAGCGGTGTTTCAAACCATTGATAGTGGGCAGCCATTTTTGCTTTCTACTTTGACGGTCGTGATAACTTTGGAGCACGTTCAAAAATCACCGCCTAACAGAGGCAAAAGCGAACTGCTTAGAAAAAGTTCTCCTTCACGTTCGATAGCGCAGCGTGTCCATGAGCGGCACGGAAGGTCTTGAAAGTGGTGTTTCAAACCATCAATAGCGGGCTAACAATGCCCGATGGATACGGTAGGGAAAGATGCAAATGGTGTTTCGTAACAAGCATGCTGCCAGGCACGTTCACATGCTATTTGCAATATACCACTGCGCTGATGCTGGCATGGCACATATTGACACAGGCTGGTCTCTTCTGTGCTGCATCCATTTCTGCCTTATCCTGAACAGAAATGCACAGCAAGGTATGCTGCAGTCTCGCGGCCGTGTGATATGGGCTTTTAGGGCTTGCGCTGCACTCAGTATATCAGATCATTCTGTAGTGTAATAGACTTGTGACATTCATGGGCAAAAAGCATGTAAACTGTGTGTTTCGACACTTCCTTGGAGTTGCAAATCTTTAAATACCCGCATTTGATGATCTCAGTAAACTGTCCCAAGATGTGCAGAGTTTTCAGATAAGCTTCACCAGGCATAGTTTATGTTTCGAATTATCGATATATCAAGCTATTTGCTATCCCCTTTGAATTTGATATATCCGGGATTGACTGTATAACTTTGTTTGCTGTAAGTTACTGTGATGATATTGTGATAAATTGTGATTGTGAGTACACTGTAGTCATCGTTGGCCATAAGAGTGGGACTACAAGGGATAATAAAGAGTTGTTAAGGTCCTTATGAAACTGCATAATACCTACAACTGCTTTTTAATCTTTTTGCAGTCAGCAAAAGTTCCTTTGCCTAACTAGAAGGGAAAGCACGTGATATGGGTTTCAAGGACTAATTCCTTTTCATACACGAGTGTGCAGCCTACTTCATAATTATACCTGCATTCGTTTTGTTGTAGCAAAATAAATAATCTCTGATGTGATATCAATAATGATATAATATCAATGATATAATCACTAACTATATTGTTTTCTAGCTTGCGCACAAAAATCACCTTCGAGAATTTCTGGCTTCGAGCTGCATGAAAACCTCAGTTTTCATGCGGAACAGGAAGGGATTGTTTCAGGCAATGGTGCCTGCATACGTGTTTAGTGGCACGGGAACAATGAAAGCTCACTGCGCACACGTGAGCAGCCCATACCAAGTGCGTATTCCATGCATGGCACGCAGTGGCAGCTGCTGCCTATGGAAAGCTGCGTGCATGCGCTGCGCAAGCTTGTATTCATAGTGGAACAGGACAGATTATGAATTTCATTGATGCTTCATTGTTATTTTTATTTATTTGCACATACTGCTGCCCCATAGGAGGGCTATTGCAGGAGGGGTTTTATACACTGGTGAACAAAAAGTAAAAAAAAGCAAAGTGAATTAAACAATGACTCGTACAACATTAGCAACCTTACATAATAATACAACAGTGAAAGCACTGAAGAAACGTTTTCTTCAGCACTAAAAGCAACGAAACAGTGAAATGCATACACATAAAGCTTAAATTAAGCATAATTTAAGCATTTACGCACAATTGTTTTCAAAAGGAGCACTTTCATATTAGCTTATCAGGAGTGAAAAAAGCAGCCAGTTAAGGAATTCTGTAGTTCCATAGTGCAGGGAAAGAAGCTGTACTTGAAAGTATCTGGGGTGACCACATTGTGGTGGCATAATGGACAATAGAGCGAACAAGAGTTTCATACATTAAGAGCTTAGTATCCTTTGGAGCCTTCTGCGTAGTACGACGTAGGTATCCAAGTTGTCTTAAAGCCTTAGAATGTGTTTGGTCAATGGTGCAATGTTTGGTATCCAGACCATGAGAGAGTGTGAGTAAATGTTATGCCAAGGCGTTTATATTCTTGAACTGTGGTTAAAGATCATCCATTCTGGGAATATGTCACAATTACTGGCTCCACTTTTTTTTTTGTAAAGGACAAAGCAACTTTTTTTAGAGTACAGCTCTTAGGCGTCTGTTCTTGCAGCGAGCATGGGTGTCGGCTGTCAGCGTCCCGTGTAACCGAGCGAACAAGCACAGTCAAGGATGAGACGGCAATAGCAAAAAGAGCACAAGGAGGAGGTTGCAGTGGAACCATGAGGCAGAAAGGGGAGAAGGAGGGTATGGCAAAATCATGAGAAAAAAAGTGTAGTGCTGCACAAAATGGGCTCTGCGGCGACGATGGAGCCAGAGTAGCGCGCATTGCCTGTTCATCGATGACGCCACCGATAGCATATATGGACACAAAGCGTTGCATGAGCGGAGGTCTGTCTGTGGCGGCTCCTGTGAAGTGTGCCCAGGCATCACCCATGCACTGTGTTACGTAATCTCCAGATTAGCTAGGCAGTTGCGCCACACTTCGCTCTGTTTGGAATGTGCTGCACGAGACAGGTTGTCTGCACCAGCCAATATATTGACAAATGAAAACACGTATAGAGCTGTGCTCAAATTTCTCAGTAGGGAATATTGTAATCGTCTGTGAATTTTTTTGAAATGAATGTTAATTTTTCATTTTTCACACCAAGCACCAAAAGAGGCAAAGGAATCACTCAGTCACTTATGATTAGTCACAAAGTCAATCACGTCGTATAAGATATTTTTATAAGACATATTTTGACAGGTTATTGACATAAATTAAAAACAATAAAGGACCCAGGACTGTTCCTTGTGGAACCCCAGGACCTACTTCAGGAATTGATGGCCTTGCGCAACTGAAGTCGATGTATTGCGACCAGTTAGAAAGAAAACTAGCAACTACAATCCAATCAACCAGACGGGAATTTTTTAGTACCACATTTAATTTTGCAAGATGTGAGAATGAAGTCCTGAATCGAAATCTTTTCAAAAATTAATAAAGGTAACATCAATATGTTTACCTAGATCTATTTTATAAGCAATGTGATGGGTGAATTCGCTGAATTATGTGATAGTGCTGAAATCACGTCTAAAGCCATGCTGAACATTAGTTAAAATATTGCTTGACTGAAGAAAATTCATTATGTGTTTTTATATATGTTCCAGCATTTTGCACTAGTGGGGAATTAAAGAAATTGGCCTGTAATTTCTGTATTGTCACCTGTCTTATACAAGAGCAAACTTGCTCTTGCAAGTTTCCAGGATGAAGAGGCGGTTGCTGTTTCTAAAGACTTGTTGAGTATAACTTCAAGGTAGCGTGATGTTCATTCTGAATAGCAAAGTAAAAACAAGTTTGAAATACCATCAAGCTACTAGATTTTTGTCTGTCTAAAACCAAATTAAGGATGCCATTAACATTAACTGTAATGTTGGAAATAGAATAAATTGAATGGGTATCAAAAACCAGGTACATATGAGAATCATTTGTGTAGACAGAAAAGAATTATTCATTGAATGCATTGGCGATGTGCACGGGATCATTTACACTTTCATTAGTGATAGTAAATGAAGATGAAGAATCAGTAACAGGCAGGACAGAATGCCTGAACTTCCGAGGATTATTTCTTAGTAATCCTGGCAGCTCAGCATGAAAGAAAAGATCTTTGGCAAGTTTTATTTTCAGATTAAGTGCCTCTTTGGCAGATGAGAACCTAGCAATGGCATCGGTCGTTGCTGTGTTTTGAACATCTGAGTCGTCTAACGCGGCATGATAATTGCAGAACTTCTTTTGTTATCCAAGGGATGGCACAATTTCATTTTTCTTACTTTTTAACAGAAGAAAGCAGAGAATGCACAGCTGTTTAATGCTTTCAAATTCCCGAACTAGTGTATTCACGTCACAATCTTTACAGTGTGTGCAAAATGATTCAAATCCTTCTGATAAAACCTCAAGAACAGATGGGTTTTCAGAGCGATGAATGTCGAAAAAAGCTTGAATTTGGCATGCAGTTTACAGATGGCGATATAAACACTACCTTGTGATCTGAAATTCTTTTAATAATTTCACATTTGTACAGCTTATCGACAAGGTCAAGAAATGCTTTGTCTAGTTGCGCCCTGAACTATTTGTATAAGCCCAAAAGATGAAGAAAAGTTAATTATTTGCCTACCTGAAGAACTGCAATGTGAAAGTGTGGGCCAATGAATAACCGGTGTAATAAAGTTTCCGATTAGAATTAAACTAGAAGCACGACAACTGTGCATGTTGATATAAAAGAAGGAAAAGGTTATCGGGTGAAAAGGCAGGTGGTTGATAGAAAACGGTGTCTATGGTTGTTTTTTTGCCCAGGTACAATGTACACCAAAGAAATCTGCCCACTTAAAATGTTGACGATCTGCCCTCTGAAAACCAAAAATAAGTCTGATAGGCCCAGCTCTTGGCATTCTGTGATATGCCTCTGAATATGCCTATAGTGTTCTGTTCAAAGGTGGAGCTGTCACTTGAGTGATGCATCAAATATAGGGTTGTGCAGTGAAAAAATACTGACGTTTTCATACAAAAACGTGAACATAACACCCACATACCTTTTGGGTGGTATGAGTGTGACCGAAGCTTACTGCACAAACGCTATTCACCAAGTGCGAAAACTTGCAGTGTATGGTGCACATTACTGCTCACTAAAGCTCCGTATTTTATTTGTACATGTACTGAATGGGAAGGCCGCAGCGGTGGCGTAGAGGTAGAACACCCGCCTCGCGTGCAAGAGGTCCGTGGTTCGAATCCCGGTGCCGCGCAATTTTCCACCGGATTAAAAAAAAAAAAAAAAAAAAAATCCGCGTGTTGATAAAATTGCATAAACAGGCCTGGAGTGTGGCCTGATGCCGGTGACCAGAACCGGTAACACACTCCCTCACCAGAGCAGGATTGGCCACCCTGGTGCAGTACTTGGCCACAACCTCCTATATGAACACAACAATCAAACCCCGGCCCTCAGTCCCCAGCAGCTGCGAAGCAACTGACCACGGCGGCGGTCAGACCTGCGACGCTGCAGAGGGTGCTAAGAATCCCTGGCTCCGGACAGGCCGCCATTGGAATATGAACCTGGCAACGTTTAACGCAAGAACATTATCTAGTGAGGCGAGTCTAGCAGTGCTATTGGAAGAATTAGAGGGCAGTAAATGGGATATAATAGGGCTCAGTGAAGTTAGGAGGCCAAAAGAAGCATATACAGTGTTAAGGAGCGGGCACGTCCTGTGCTACCGGGGCTTAGCGGAGAGACGAGAACTAGGAGTCGGATTCCTGATTCATAAGAATATAGCTGGTAACATACAGGAATTCTATAGCATTAACGAGAGGGTGGCATGTCTTGTTGTGAAACTTAATAAGAGGTACAAAATGAAGGTTGTACAGGTCTACGCCCCTACATCCAGTCATGATGACCAGGAAGTCGAAAGCTTCTACGAAGACGTGGAATCGGCGATGGGTAGAGTGAAAACAAAATACACTATACTGATGGGCGATTTCAATGCCAAGGTAGGCAAGAAGCATGCTGGAGACAAGGCAGTGGGGTAATATGGCATAGGCACTAGGAATAGCAGGGGGGAGGTATTAGTAGAGTTTGCAGAACAGAATAATATGAGGATAATGAATACCTTCTTCCGCAAGCGGAATAACCGAAAATGGACATGGAGGAGCCCGAACGGCGAGACTAGAAATGAAATAGATTTCATACTCTGCGCTAACCCTGGCATCATACAAGATGTGGACGTGCTCGGTAAGGTGCGCTGCAGTGACCACAGGATGGTAAGAACTCGAATTAGCCTAGACCTGAGGAGGGAACGGAGGAAACTGGTACATAAGAAGCCGATCAATGAGTTAGCGCTAAGAGGGAAAATAGAGGAATTCCAGATCAAGCTACAGAACAGGTATTCGGCTTTAAGCCACGAAGAGGATCTTAGTGTTGAAGCAATGAACGACAATCTTGTGGGCATCATTAAGGAGTGTGCAATAGAAGTCGGTGGTAACTCCGTTAGACAGGATACCAGTAAGCTATCGCAGGAGACGAAAGATCTGATCAAGAAACGCCAATGTATGAAAGCCTCTAACCCTACAGCTAGAATAGAACTGGCAGAACTTTCGAAGTTAATCAACAAGCGTAAGACAGCTGACATAAGGAAGTATAACATGGATAGAATTGAACAAGCTCTCAGGAACGGAGGAAGCCTAAAAGCAGTGAAGAAGAAACTAGGAATTGGCAAGAATCAGATGTATGCGCTAAGAGACAAAGCCGGCAA